>NC_092438.1:12535718-12899468 GCF_036169615.1 Heliangelus exortis
GTACGAAGGATACACTTCATGTTTGTGATGTGGGTGGTGGTGAGATTTATGCTGTCCTTAAGCTGTACACTGCCCTGCTTTGAAGTCTCTGGGGTTTATAAAAGGTGCTGAAGGCAACTGCACCCCATGCAGCCACCTCCCAGCAACCCTCAGAGCCTCTCAGCTGTTGGCAAGCTCCCCATCTTGATCCATCTGCTTGGTGTAGACACACAGGAAAATTCCTTCCAAGTTTCAAAGGAGTGGAATGGAAAGACTCCTGAATGCACAGCTGCAGACCTGTCAGTCAGGGAAGAGTGGCTGAAACCCAACATCCTTGCCTTTCAAACTTGTGGTCCTCCAAGAAGGGGGGTGGAAGCAGCACCCTTGCACCCACTGTGTACTAAATCTAAAGTTATCCACGACCAAGAAGCAAACTTGGCTTCCAAATACCTTACCCTGTTCCCACCCTGGAGGCAGGGATGCTCCTCCACCTCTCCACAACTGGAGATGCCACAGGTCCACCCAAGGACCAGCCCTGAGAAGCTGTGAGCCAGAGCAGGGACACAAGGGCTTGAAGAGGGAACAGAAGGCCAGACCTCAGTCCTACCCCTCCAGAATTTCTGGTCTGCTGGATGACAACCACAGTGAAGCCCCAGCCAGGCCCTGCACTGCAAGATAAGGAGCTGGGAACAGCACATCCAAAGCTTCCCACCAGCATCAGAGCAAAGGGTTGCTGGGAGCAGGGCCATCAGCACAGATCCAGAAGGACAGTCCTGGAGCTGGACCCAGAGCCACCAGTGGTCCCCACGGCTTGGGAGCACACAGGAAAAAGGAAGCTGGGGAGTGAGAAAACATCCAAAAGTTAGAAGACTTGGCTTCAGCTGAAGTCAGCCTCACAAGGTCAACACTCTGGCAGGGACCTGGGAACTTCTGAGATGATGTCTGCTATTTTAATTTTAAAACTGGAAGGGCTCAAATGTCTGGTCCAACACTAACCTCAGCAGAAGGACCCCAAATCCATCCTCAATCAGACCCTCCCTCCTCTGACTTCAGCACACGAGCGTTTGCAGTGAGTGGAAATGCAAACTTTCCTGCAAAGATCAAGCTGGATTTTCCCCAAGGAGTTTCAGTCCCCTCTGGCTTGGCAGACCCACCAGGAGCAGAACCTGCTTGTACTCACCTGTGTGTTGCAGCAGGGAGGACAGCTGCCCAGGAGACATGAAGCTGTGTTCAAAACACAGCACTGCAAACCTAAGGTACCACTTCCAGAAAAAAGCAAAGAGCCACAGGATGGGTTTTACCTCCAAAACTCACACCAAGATGATACAAGGTTCTTGCCCTACACCTCTGGGCCTTGTGCAAGCCTCCCCTGAGAGGGGGCCCCAGCAGCCCCACACCCACCCCACAGGGACAAGCTTTACACCAGAGCATTTAACACATTTTTATCATACTACACATTTGTGTCCGATTCATTTCACTACAAAGGGAGAAGACTCGCAAAGATTTACTTGTGCTGCACAAGCAGGAGTGGTTACAGAAAGAAAAGATCAAAGGTCCGTCATTTAAAATTAATTCAAACCTGAACTAGCAACATAAATTACCAATTCCAACCACATACAGGGCTGCATTTCTTTCCAAGTAATTCTCAAGAACCTCCAGTGCTGCAAGATACGTTAATTGTACATTCCATTAATTTGCAGCACGCACAGTGGAGGTTAACCTCCACTTAATTAGAACTAATTTTAACTTTGCTGGAATAGGGCAAGCACACTTCATAAGAAATCCTCTTGGCATTATATATCTCAGCAGCAAGGGAACAGCAGCTCTTTGTTTTGCCTCATCCCCTCCCTACACACACACAGTGTCCCTGCAGCCCCTGAGCAGTCTCAGAGGTGTTTCACAGGGGACCACGGCTGCCAAGGAAGTGGTGGCAATAGAAAGAAGAAAGTGTACAGCCTCACTTCTCCTGCATCCCTCCTAAGGGGAGGGGAGAGGCACACAGACACCAAACAAACTCCTAAAGCTGTCAGAGAAAGGGTCAGGGAGAGCTGACGGCGCAGCAAAGCAACACAGGAAAAAGCGGAGCTGACCCGTGCTGGAGTTGTGCCACACGTGCAAGATGTGACAGCCAGACAGGAGGTGATGTGGAAAGCACCAGCCTTGGGACAGCCCTCCCCAGCAGCCTGTGGAGAGGGGTGAAATCTGGCTGCCCTTCTCCCTCCCACCCAGGGCTTCCAGCCAAACCTGCATCCGCTGGAGCTGGGGCAGCTCTCGGGGTGGTCGCTGCGTGACTGCCGGGCTCTTCGGGCTCCTTCCCCAGCAGCTTCACCCTTCCAGCAGCTCAGTGTGACAGAGCACACGGCTGCCTTGGTCCCTGTTAAATCCCTGCCACACCAGCTCCACTGCCAAGTCCTGACCCACCAAACAAACCCGGGCTGGGAGCCAAGGACCCGAGTCTGAGCCTGGGAAGGCTCCCGGCACCTTCGGGTGCCTCCAGCTTTGCCACCAGGAGTGCTCCAGCCTTCCCCCGTGTTCTGCCTCCAGCTCTGCCTCTTCCCCAGCACAGCCCAGTTTCCAGAACAGTGTCATGCACACAGGCTTTAACCTATGCAAAGAAAAAAAAAACCCACCATGCTACAGCGTGGCCTCCAGCTCAATCAACCCAAATCCATGTAAACCATAATTCAAAGTGAGTTAAAGGCATCCACCCAAAAATCTTTCTGATTTGCCTAAACTGGTTTAAAGGATTAACTCCCTATCCCTTCAGGTCTCTTCTGCAAGTTTTGCTGCAGGGGGCTGCACACGTGCTGCTCTGGACCAATCTCATCCCTTGGAAACACCCAGGTCCAGAAAAAGAAGTGTCCCTGGGACACCAACACCTGCCTTCCCCAGGGATTAACACCAGCCCTGAGAGATGCCCAAAGCACCAGCTCAGCCTGTGCTCACTGAGCTTTCCCTCACACCCAGGAGAAGGTAAGGACAAGCTCTAAGAGACACAGAGGTCCTTCCCTGGTGACCAAGCTCGTGTGCAGGACAGCTCAGCCACCAGGCTGCCAGCCTGGGGACAATGCCAGAAGTGCCCATGAGCCTCCTCACTACCCTTAACCTGAACTTCTCATCCCATCCCTGACACCACCAAGCCGAGTAAACCGGTGACTTCATCACAACTTCCTTCACCCAAATTGTCTCAGGAGAGCCCAGTGCTGCTTTCCAGCAGGAGCAGCATCCTCCAAGCACAGCTGCACAGCCCCCGCTTCCTTCCTCTCCACAGCCCTCCAGAGCTCCAAGCCCAGCACAGCTTTAACCTCCACCTCTCCTCTGCTGAGAGTGGCCCCACAGTGATGCTCATGTGCTTCTGGACAAGCAAAACCAGTAACTGCCCAGTACCCCTCTCCACAGGGTCCTGCTCTCCCTGCAAGAAGCTTCCAGAGGCTCTTTAGGGTTGGTGGGACTGATAAAGACAGCTGAGCAGAGACAGGCAGGGCAGGAGCCAACACCAGCCCAGGGATGGGCAGCAGCACCATCACCACCCTCTGCTTCAGGATTAGGAACTTCCCAGAGCAACAGGGAAAAGCACATTTGCACCCAGACCCCCTTGGCCACAGCACCCACCAAGCATGGGACAGCACCAGGACACCAGAGGAGGGGTAAAGCACAGCCAGCTGGGGAGGGAGGACACTTGCAACATCTGCAAACCCCTGGAATATTTTGGAAAGTGATATTCTTAATCCTTCTGTGTTGTTGGTTTTTTTGGGTGTTGTTTTCTGTGTGAGGCATAGCAGAACACTGCTTGACAAACTTTTATTTCAAGCTTTTTGAAGGAGCAGCTTGCCCAGCCTTCTCCAGTAGCAGTCTCTAGCCAAAGAGACATTTTCCAGTGCCATCCCCAGCAACCAGCAGGCTGGTAGCACATTCCTGAGGCTTCCTCTGACCCTAGCCAGGGCTCAGAAAGGACAATTCAAGCAAATACATTTTTTAAAAATTAGTCCTTTGCTTCCAGGCTCATCTGTAGCTTTTGCCAGGTCTGCTCTCCCAGCCCTGAGCTAACCCATCAATGAAAACATCACCACTGACTCCAAGGGGCTTTGGCTCAGCAGATGAATTTTAACACACATCTGCCCCCTCACACGGGCCAGCATCACAGACCAAAATTGTTCTTCAGGCCACACTTTTGTCCTCCAAACCCTCCCCAACTTTCAGCCAGGCTGCTCTTTGAGCCCTCACATTTCATTCTCAAGAAGTTGCACTCCCACATCCATCCCCTATTTAATCTCCCTTTGCTGCAGTGGGTTCAGACCTGGGTGCACAGGGGGCTGAGCACCCCCTGAGCTTCAGGGGAAGAGCCAGGGCACCCACCTGTACCTGGGATGCTCCTTAGGAATGGAAGGGAAAGAATTCCAAGCAGCCCACTGAAGGGGGCCTGCAGACCACAGCATCAGGCACTGTGTTTGTTGGGCTGGGTTTTGATTTTATTATTTTTTTAGGTCGTATAAGCTTTAACAGCTCTATTTTCCCCCTTAATTGGTGCAATTGTTTTTAACCCTGCTCCTGCAGCCATGTTGCTATGGTTACCCAGCACAAGCCTCAGCCAGCGAGGTGTATTTTTAGAATTGCCAAAATACACATCTCTTAACAGAGCTTTTTTGTACAGAGCTCTCCTTGTTCTGTGACACGGGAATTAAGGGTACTCAATGGAATTAAAATGTGGGAAATTCAAAACTGATTAAAGGAGAGGCCCAGGGTGCAGCCAGAACCCCCGAGGTCCAGGGAGGACACACACAGGTCTGTCCCTCCCTGCCTGCAGGTTGAGGACCTCAGGACATGGTGGGACAGCTGAGAGGAGCAAATCCTGCAATGGACGGACATGGGATCTGTGGGAGATTGAAGAGGAGTTGCTTGGGGTGCAGGAGGCTGTGCCTTAGGACAGCGTGAGGCTCCAGGCTGGGGGAAGAGATCAAGAGGTGACATTGTGATGGGTGTCTGGAACAGGCCACCTGAGCAGGACAAAGTAAATGAGACCTTCAGACAACCAAAAGAAGCCTCCTGTTTGCAGATCCTACTTGAACCAATCCAACATCTGCTGGAGGAGCAGTGGAGCCCACCCTGTGTCCCCCTGAGCAAGGCCCAGGAGAAGGTTCCTGCTGCTGCCCACAGCATCACAGCTGGACATGCACAACCATCACACCTGGAAGGAAAAGCACAGTCTGCTGACAGTCATTTCTCCTGAGCCAAGTCCCCACCACAGCAGTGGCTTTCAGTACCCTGTCCTCTTGGTATGCAGCCAGTCCTGCCCCTCCATCCTGGCCACCACAAGCCACCTCTCCAGGGACACACCACTGACACAAGAGGAAAACAAAAAACAAACCAAAAAACCCAACCAAATGAAAAAAAAACCCAAAGAATAGACACTAGAGGTGCAAACACCTAGGAGGACATTTTCTGTTTCAGAGAGCAGGTGTATTTGACAGCCTCTGGAGTCTTAACAATTTACATAAAGAAAGGAAGAGTTTGGAGAGACACATAGCAGGCTGCATATCAAATGAGAAGGTAAAAATGAAGACAGCAACAGAGTCTAAAGATGTTCCCAATGCTTCCCTGAAGACCCCTAAGGAGAGGTCTTTGCAGAAGAGCCATGCTATGGACTGTGATGGCTCCTGGCTCAAGCTGGGGTCTCCCCAGCACTGGAAAGATCTGGAAAGATGCCTTCCCAACTCATCCCAAAGCCAGAGAAGCCTGCCAGCAGCTCTACTCACCCTGTCCCACCTCTTTCATAAGGACATGAGTAATTATTGAGCACTCAGCTACTACTAACACTGATTAAAGCAAAACAAACTCATTTTGTTACAAGGCAATCATCTACCCTCCTTAACAACCCAACTCCCTAACAATATTATTCTCTTCCCCAGCTCTTTCATTAGATCTCAAGCTGTTTTACAAAAGAGCTCAGAGCATTCCTGGAAACACATTTTGCATAGGAGGGAACTCAAACCAGCATAAGCGTGCCCGGAGCACAGCTCCCTGGGAAGCAAGCTGCATCCCATGCACAAAGAAACACAGAAACACCCCTGACCGAGCCAGAAACAACAGCCCAAGGTGCTGCTGTGCAGAGCAGCCTTCTCCAGGCTTCTTCAAAGCAGTCAGCAGGACCAGCAGGTAACCCCAGCCCAGGTAGATCCCTGCCAGACCTGCACAGCTGGTTTCCTCCTCCTTCCTCACCAACCCACAGCTCATCTTTTTTCGTTTTGAATGAGCTTTGGGCAGCCAGACTCACTGCAAAGCCTCACACAGAGTTTGCTGTTCTGTGATGTTTCACACTGTGGCCATTAACCCCAAGAAACACTCTGCTGAGCCCATCAGCAGCTTGCTGGGGGTCTTAAACACACTCATTGCTGCTGAGTCTGGTTTCCTTTTCATAGGCAGCAGCCACAAAATAAACCCACCAGGCCAGTTCCCTCCTACCTGAGGGACCAGAACACTGGCAAGGATCCTTCCTAATTTCTTCCAGGAAGAGCCACCTGCCCAAATTACTTTTTCCCCTTTGGGAGGATTAGTGTCCTTAACAGAGTATAATCTCACCTCCTCCACAGCACAGACACTGCCAGGAGAGTCCCAACCAGAGGAAATGCTCACCCAGCACTTACCAGCTTCAGAGCCTGGGGAATGGGCTGTCCCAACAAAAGTGTCTCTTCTCATGCCTAGGCAGAAGATTCAGCCTGTCAGGTCTGGAGGATGGAACAGAGGAAAGAAAGACCCCTCTGAACAATTTTTCTGGGACATGGGTTCTGCTGCTCAGGAGGGAGAGGAGCTGGGACCCCAGTGGGAGGCTGCAGCACAGGAGGGATGAAATGCTCCTTGCTCAGCATCACCTGCAGCCCCATTTAACCCACCCAGCACCACCAAGCCATCTGCTCAGGGGGGTGCCTACCACCACTTGTGGCAAAAATCAAAAAACAGCTTCTCCTTCAAGGCCAAACTGACAAAAAGACCTCAGAAGATACTGCTGCCCCATTACCACCCCCCACCCTGCCCTCTGTCCTGCTGTCAAAAACCTCCCTGCACTCCCTAATCACTAATTAATGAGGTCTTAACAGCTCTGCTCTTGGGGACCTGCAAAAAACTGTTATCCTGATCTCACAGATGAGGAAAAACTTCTACATGAGAAGTTTCCTGGTCCCTGCAGGCACATCTGGAGCTCGAACAACTCCTGCAAACACACACAGCACTGCAGGGTTGCATCTGGCAGGGCAGACCTCGTGCCAGGGATTTTTTTTGTGTGCATGCACCTTACAGTCCCAGTCTGATACACAGGTTAATAGGCAGGATATACTCAGCTTGACCCAAAAAAAGCATTTAAGAAAGCTATCAGTCCAGTTTCCCCTTTGTACTCTACTGTTTGAAAGGACTGTTTTTGCAGCAAAGCAGCAGAAAAAGAAGAGGTCCAGCCTGGGAAGCTGAAGCACAGCCAGAGGGCAACTGCACTCTCCCCATTTTAAAGACACTGATTTACAGCAGGAGAGAACTTGCAAGTGGGAGCAGCAGAACATCTGAGGGATTTCTGGGGTCTCTTGTCTATGTGTGTTTATTCTTAGCACTCCACAAAACACCAAATGCAGCTGCCCTGCCTCTCACCACTCACAGGCTCACAGGCACCTCCCCCAGGGTCACTTTGGGAGCTCGGGGAGGCAGAGTCATCTCTGTCACTGCAGGGTCTGCTGCACAGCAGGAGCACCGAGTGCCTTGAGGTGATGTTGTCCCCAGATACCTCCTGTAAATGGAAGCAGAGCAAGAACTGGGTTTTATACTGCATACATTACCTCACACACCCCAAAAACCAGGCTGGGTACTGGCAGACATGCCTGGGGTGCTCTGCAGCCCCCAGCAGCTGCAGGGAGGACAGGGAGAAGCCCTTAGGATGACAGACAGGCTACTGCTTCTCCTCTGGGAACGGGCTTCTGAGTGCTAATCCCAAAGCACAGACACCTCCAGGAAGCTAAAGGGACAGTGAGAGATGGCAGCTCAGTGACAGCTACATGGATGCACACAGAGCAAAGCCACACCTGGTCAGCACAGCAGCACCAGTTCCTGATGGATAATGACCCCTGGCAGCAGGAATGGCACCAGAGAAGCCCCAGGACCAAGTACTCCTCAGCCTCCATCATTTTCACATTTCATTTCTTCCCTCAAGCTACTTTTCAGTCGACCAAAATCTTTCTGCAAGTCTGGAAGCCCTCGTGCTTTGGTGTCTCTCTGGCAGCTTCACAGCCATCAAAAGAGAACAATTCCACTAAATTCACCCCACTCCCCTTTCCAGCTCCAGCAGACACAGCCTCTCTGAAGCAGAGGATCTCAGCCTGGGACCCAAGCCTTGTTTTACACCACATGAGCTTGGCCAGGCATCCAAAAAAAACGATCACATCTATCACTGTGTTTCAGAGCTACAACTCACCATTTCTCAGCATGGAAAATTACATTTCCTACATGTAGTTAATACAGGAAGAAAGGCTTTCAAAGGTCAAAAAATGAAGGTATCAATTTATCACCAAAAAAAAAAGTAACTTCCTATTTTCCTATTCCAGCTTCAGAAAGCCTGGGCTCTCCAGTGCAAACACTCCACCTAGAGCAAGCTGTGCCAGACCCAGGGCTGCAGGCACCTGCCAGCTCTCAGCATCACTGCTGCAGCCCAATGCCACCCAGAAACAGCCTGCCCCACAGGGGACCCCAGCACAGGACCACGGGTGGCACATGTACCCCTTGGTTGTGCAGGCAGTGACAGCAGAGAAGACCCTCACTCCTCAGAAAGGAGCTGTGTTCTTGCACTGCCTTTCCTACAGGCACCATCCTGGAGTGAGGTGACCCATGGGGTGACCCCAGCCAGCTGCACCCTGTCCCCTGCTCTCCATGGCTGAGCAAAGCATGCTTGGACTGGCATCAGAGCACCCAGACACACCATCAGCACCTCCCTCCAGCAGGAAATGCAGTAACAGGGCAGCCCCAGCTGCACGGGTCCCTCTCCCACCCTGCCCAGCAGCTCCAGGGGGACAGACACCACAGTAACTGCTTCCACTGGGGCAGCAGCACCCAGAATCCCTGGGACAACCCAGTGAAATGGCACTGCTGTCCCCAGCTCTGCACTTGTCCTCCACCTAACCCACATGGCCCTTCCCTCACACCTTTCTGCATCCCCAAAGCCCCAAGCACGTGCTCTCATTCTGACCCGGTGAGACACAGGTAACTCTGGGGTTGAGACAACCACATAAAAGAGTGGGAGACCCCAAAAGAGCATTTGCTGAGCAGATGGCTTTGGGGATGCAGGGAAGCAGCAGCATGGTCACTGCTCAGAGCCTGGAGCCACAGGGGCTCTCACTCATCCCTTCCTGCTCCAGGACCTGCAGTCCCCAGGCTGTGGCATTACACAGCACCACTCACCTGCCACAGCTGACCCCAAAGCTGACATTTAACATCTCGACCTTGAAGCAACTCAAAAGGAAAGGGCAAGAACAGCCAGGAGAGGAGGAAGCAGGCTTGAAGGAGCTGGAGAAACTCCACCCCAAGCTGAGCACCAGCCTGGCCCTCACTGCTGCAGCACAGAGCTCCACACAAGTTTCTCCTTTTGGGAGAGACAAAACCCCCAGGAGCTGTGACTGCAGCAGCCAGGACCCCCCCAGCAGGACATCCCCAGGTCCTGGCCAGTCCCTGCTGTTGGGACAGACACAGCTCTTGGTTTCACCTTGGCTGGGTTCCCCACCACAAGCCATGTCCCCTGTAGTTGTGGTTCCAAGCCCTGCCCGTGTTTCCCCAGCCACAAGGTCCCTTCTGCTGCCAAGCTCTGCCCTGAGATGCCCAACACACACCAGGCTGCAAAGCAGAGGACAGTAAACAAGAATTCCTGTGCCTGAGCTCTGGGCAAATGACATTCGTTTGCCCTCTTAAAAAAAAAAAAAAATTCTCAAAAGCCAACAAGAATGTTTGCTCTCAAGTTGTAACTTGCTGGAGGGTAAAGAGCTGATGATAATTAAAAGCCCTATTGGCATAACAACTGCAGTGGTGAGGATAACATCTCACCTTTTTCTGACTGCTGATTTAATTACCCCCTAGGAACACAGAATATACCTGCTGGCAGCCAAGTGAACACCAGAAGTGGAACTTACTCCCCACAAACATCACAGCAGATGTCACTTCAGGAAAGCTACAACAGCTCCTTGCACTGCACAGGGCAGGAAATGCCCAAAGAGGAGACACCAAGATTACACCACAGAACCCCAGACCAGGTTGGGCTGGAAGGGACCTTAAAGCATCCAGCCCAAACCTCTCTGCTGGAAAAGACCATCCAAGACTGGTGCTGCTCCAGTATGCAAACAGAAATGTGCCCTGGGGCTGGGAAGCACTTGGGCAGTGGTGAGCATCAAAATAGATGTGGAGCTTTGCTTAGCAGAAGGAAGGAAACAGACTTACTCATGTCACCAATGTGAGAAACATCAAGTTTTCATAACTTCAGACACTACAAGTAACTTTAAAAAAATATATATATCCACCAAGAATACTTTTGGAGAGGGAGGTCAAGTCTAAGGTCCCCAGAACAGGCTAAGAAATTAACCACGTTACAGCGTTACCTTTCAGGAAAGAAAAGCAGCTCCTCAGCAAGTTTTGACCTCCTCAAACTACAGGATGACTTCCAGGGACCACGTGGGAGTTCTTAAGTACCACAGTAAAATTAATCCAGGCAAGTAAAGCAAACCAGCCACACCCCAGAGGGTGATACCATCAGGGGAAGCCCAGCTTTAAGAGGTAAAAAGCAACTTTCCTTAGTTTTACTCATTTCTAGGGTGATGTTTGATATGCAAAATATTCACAAACGAGAAGGAAGACAAATAGCTCCCTCCATATTTTACTGCTGGAACTGTCAGCTGAGAGCAAGAAAAAGTACCTGTAGGGGAAAGATAGCGAGGAGAAGGCAGCTGCTCCCAAGCACCACACTTTGCATCCCCTTGGGAAGGGGACCCTGCAGGAAAGCTGAGCCTGTGACAGGCACAAACAGGTCCCTTTGCTCCCACACTTGGCACCAAGGCAAACAGTAACTCAGCCAACCCAAGGACCAGCCCCAGGGCAGCCCATCTCCATGTTTAAGCATCCTGCTGGCTCCTGGCCTCAAGGAATCAATGCCCAGAACTCACCACCTCAGCCTTTTCTTTCAGAAGACACAAAACTTCGTGCTCATCTTTCAAGAATAAGCTTTCCAAGAGCCAATATTTTTAGGGAAGCTGTTTCTGCTACTTTGACTTTCTTTGCTCCCCAATTCTCAAACCTGAATAAATACAACTTTGAGGAACAAAACAGGAAAATAATCTCCGAGGGGAGGGCACGACGAAGCAGAGCTGCCCCCACACCCTGCTGAACCATGGGGGCAGGAGCCAGGACTCTCCCCCTCCCCTTCCAGCCCAAATGCCATCAAACCAAGCACTGCCCCGTCCCCTCCCCGGATTTCTCATTTCCTAGAGAAAAACCCTCGAAACCAAAGGGAAAAAAAATCCAAAACCCTAGGGGTAGAATTAACCTGCTGGATGAGGAAGCCTCAGGGTTCCTGCAGGACCTGCTGAACGCACCCGTCAGAAGAGCAAAGCTCCTCTGAAACCAACGCAACATCGAAACGTCCCTTAAAACCACAGACCTGATAAGAAAATAAATTTTAAAAAAAAGTTCTGGGGGCACAGCAGCGCCCGCCCCTCACCGCGGTCCCGGGGCAGCAGGGCCAGGCAGGCTCCGTTCACGCCAAAGGAGTGAAATGGAACAGCACAACAGCATTGCGAGAGCATGAAGTAATCCCACCCCTGCAGTTACTGTTTTCCTATCCAATTAGCTACTCCAAGTGTAAAAGAGGAGAAAAAAAAATATTAAAAAAATCAAAAAGCGTGCGGCAAAAGCCAGGAGATGTTTTGCAACTCCCGGGCTCCTGCAGCACAAGCCTGAGCTTCCCAAAGAGGGGGGGAGAAGGGGGGAGAAGGGGGGAGAAGGGGGGAGAAGGGGGGAGAAGGGGGGAGAAGGGGGGAGAAGGGGGGAGAAGGGGGGAGAAGGGGGGAGAAGGGGGGAGAAGGGGGGAGAAGGGGGGAGAAGGGGGAGAAGGGGGGAGAAGGGGGGAGAAGGGGGGAGAAGGGGGGAGAAGGGGGGAGAAGGGGGGAGAAGGGGGGAGAAGGGGGCTCCGTTCCCTCCCCGCTCACTTTCTCTGCCGCCCCTCGGGCCCTTCCCGGAGCGAAGCCGCCGCACGCCGGGGATGGAGCCGGGGACGGAGGGACGGCACCGGGACAGCCCGGGCCGGGATGCTCGGAAGGGCCGGGGGAAACGGGTCGGAGCTGCCGGTCCGAGCGCTGAACCCCGCACCCCCGGGGGGTCTGGAAGGTGGGTGAGAGGCCGGGGGGTGCTGCGGGGCAAGCGGGGGGTCTCAGGGCGAGGGGCAGGGGGGGTGCAGCCGCGCTTACCGTGGCTCAGCCGAGGCGGGAACCAGGCGCTCCGCTGAAACGCGTTTCCTCGGTTCAACAAAACCCGTTTGAAATCTCTCCTGAAAGCGCCGGGGAGCTGCAGGGAGCAGCAGAGCCCGCGGGCAAGGGAAGGAAGGGCATAAAGCCCAGGCCGGCAGCTCGCCCCGCAGGCAGAGGGGGGAAAAAAAAAAAAAAAAAGAGCAGTGCCCCGGGCTGGCTGGCTGGGGGGGCTTGGGAAGCTCTGGGGGGGTCATGCTCAGAGCCTGCGAGTCAGGAGACACGTGCTTAGAGCAGGAAGGGTGGAAAAAAGCCGAAGGTTGTCCATAAGCTAGCTCTGGGCCTTTGAAACGGTGCAAAACCACTGCACTACTGAACAGAGAGAGGCGGGATGCTGGAGAGTGCGGGGGGTGCAGGCAGGACACCCCGATGTGCAAGTTTGGGTGCAAGGGAGCACGCAGAGCACAGCAGTGTGCCAGCCCTGAGGCTCGGGAAATCCTGCTGCCCCAAGAAAACCCAGAGAGCTACAGGGCTTTTCTATCACTGCAAACTCCTCTTCGAGAGCTGTTGCTGCTTTCTGGATTCCCTCAGCTCTCGCTGGTTCCCTTTGCCCCCCGGGATTTTTAATAGTCATGCAGGTGGACCTGATAATGAGGACCTGATAATTAGCCCCAGCTGTAGCCACTACCCCATCTGCCTCCTCTGCCAGCTGCCTGCAATCTGCCACAGCCACCAGGTCCTCTGTACCCCCTGCCAGCCCTGCAATCACCCCACACAGACACAACCCACCTGCAACCTGCCAAGATGCAAAGCACCTGCACGCCCAGGGGAGGGAGAGGGGCAGAAAGCTCTGATGGGTTTGGGTCAAGTGGTTCTGTGCACCTCTGTGCGCTGAGGGGCTGCTCATCCCTTGTGTGTGAGTGCCACATGAGGTGGCTTTTTCACCTTCCCTGGTGACAGAGCCCTGTCACCATCACCAGCTCGGTGACACGGTGCCATGGTGCTGGGTGGTGCCAAGCTTGCTTGCTCTCACTTGTTGCTGTGCTACCCCAGGCCAACCCGTGGGGAAGCAAATGGAAACATCCCCTCCAGCCACCCCAAAAGTTGGTTCAGTCATTCTCAGCCCTCTCTGCCACAAAGGACTATCCCAGCTATAGCCCACTGGGGTGGCCAGCTGCACAGGGACTTGGTGGCCAGCTGCATGGGCACTGCAGGGTGTTGTGGGACCTGCAGGAGGACAGGTACACACACAGTGCCTCCCTGGACAAAGCCCATGGGTGTGAAGTCCCAGACATGCTACATACACTCCCCTCTGATAAATTCAAGCAGGGAACTGCCCAAAGCTGCCCTGTTCTTCTTGTTGGTATTTTGTGCACGTTCACCTGCCATGCTGCAATTCAAGTTAAAAAATTCTAAGAACACTCAAACTGTGACAATTTGTGTAAGAGGTTTATGCAGCTGTTTTTCCATCAGCAGTGCCCTAACATCGGTCTTTGCTGGGTGATTTGGTGTCTAAGACATCTCTGATTTACCAGCCAAGCTGCCCAGAAGAGATAAACATGTGCAGCCCAAGGAACATCCCACAAAACTCTGTGTTACCCCTAACCTTTGGGCTGGGGACAGGAGGGCCTCATCACTCCATCTCCAAAACAATATCATCTTCATGCTTCATCACATATGGCAAAACATGAGCACACAAAATAAAACACATCATTCTGTAGGGAGGGAAAAATACATTCTGGGACTAAGAAGGAGATACTGCAGTGAAAATGTCTGCTGAGGAAGGCAAATACGTTTTTCTTTATATGATTAAGCAGAAAAAAAAAAAAAAAAACAACTCATGATAGGCCCAGGTCTGGCAGAGGACCTGTGGTATGAGCTGAGCTCCCAAGCCAAAATGCTGGAGGCACACTCTGAGTAAGGAAGGAAAAACGTTTTTATGTAATCATAGAATGTTTTTTTTCCTTCTCAATTGAGAGTGCCCTTGGTGAGAAGCATGGAGAATGCAAAGCTAAGAGAAGGCTTGTGGGGTGGAAGCTTCACCTCACAAGGGCTCCAGCTGGGCAGCTGCTCTGGAAATTTTGGAAATTCTGGAAATTTTCCAAGCCTGGGAATACAGCCCAGAGCACGGATCCTGACCCACAGGGTGCCTGCACAGTCAGTAATCTCAGCATGTAAAGAGAAGGGGGTCTGAAATATTTTACACTGGATGCATGTCCCAGTGCTGCTTGGGGCAGGCTGCTGCTGCCCACTTTGAGAGGACCCAACTGCAGGTGCAGAGGTGTCAGGACAAGGAGATGGAAACCAGAGATTTCCAATGGGCTTCTTGGCTTAATTGATTTGCAGCCAGGTGGATTTGTTGCACCAAATGTTGCAAAGGCTGCTTGCAAAGGCATGTCAGGGGGGCATGAGCAGCCTTCTCCCCATCACACTATTCCTGGGTTTGGTCACTTCTCCAGACAGTTGGACAAAGGGCTCATAACCTCTCTCCAGGCAGCTCTAAATCAGCTGTAGGACAAGAGGGCTAACACAAAAAGGTGCTCTAGTTACAAAGCTAACACTAACTTCAACACTGACACTTTGCACCAAAGCCTGCCCTGGCAATACAGCTCCCAAAAACCTTGTGAATGTGCTGGGCTCTTTGTCATGCTTCAAACATCAATCCCTGCCTGGGATTGCAGAGGAGACAATGACCAAAAAATCATCATCCTGTTTGATACAGCTACTGCACTTCTGGAATGGTGCTGGGCATTTTCTGCTCATCAGTGATTGCACCTTGATTACAAAGCCTCCTTCCTATAAACTGTCTCTCTATGGCTTGACACCTACTACAAAAACTTTACCCTTTTCCTTCTCCTATTCAGCAGGCTTCGAGGTCCAGAACCCTCAGACCCAGCTAATGAGCACCATTTCTAATGAAGACAACCCCTAACGAGCTGCACAAGACCCAGCAGTGGATGACACTTGCTCTGTGAAGCACTGATGCTTCCTGGAGAGCGTAATTAACAATCATTTCTAAAAAAACCAAGCTCAGGTTGATGAAAAACACCAAGTCTGAGAGCTCAAGAGTGTTAAGTTAGCTCATGATCTGCAGCACAGCCACAGCATAAACTCAGCCCAGTGTTCCTCCTCCCCAAGCACAAGTGCTTCTCTTGCACCTCAAATAGTACATTGGGCCCTCATTACAAGAAGGACATTGAGTTGCTGGAACATGTCCCCAGAAAAGCAACAAAGCTGGCAAAGGGTGAGCAGCTGAGGAACTGGGAATGTTTAATGTAGAGAAGAGGAGGCTGAGGGGTGACCTTATGGCTCTACCTGCAAAGAAGTTGTAGTGAGAGGGGGGGCAAAGAAGTTGTAGTGAGGGGGGGGGTTGGTCTCTTTTCCCACATAACCAGTGATAGGACTGGAGGAAACAGACTCAAGTTGTACCAGGGGAGGTTCAAATAGGAAGTTAGGAACAAGTTTTTTATGGAAAGAATGGTCAGGCATTGGAAGAGGCTGCCCAGGGCAGTGTTAGAGTCACCATCCCTTAAGGGTTTCAAACAACACATGGAAGCAGCACATGGTTTTGTTGGCTGCTGGTGTTGGGTTGACAGTTGGATTTGATGATCTTAGATGTCCTTTCCAACCTTAATAATTCTATGATTCATTTCCCAGCAGTCTGTCATCCATTGCACAACCAGCAGGCACATGGGCTGCTGGCAGGGCTATGGATGTGCCCCAGGAGGGCTTGCAGGGCCATGGGACCATCCATGTGTTGGGCAGTGAGCATTAGAGGTGCTAAAAAACATGGTCCAGCCTTGGCCCTGGTGTGGAAGAGGTCTGGCACATGGCTGGTGGGGATGGAGGGGTCTTGTGTCAACAGCAGCAAGGGGGAAGAGTCTGCTCCAAGAAAGGGGCAGTCCTGAGAATGGCTGGGGAGATCCCAAAGAGGAACAAGAGCTGCAGAATCCCCTGCAAGTCTTGAATACAACGAAGTCCATGCAGCTCTTTGCTCCTAATACTCTGAATTTCTTGCCAGGTCACAAACTCTCAGGTTATATTCAAGCTGCTTGTTCTCCCGGGTTCTCTTATAAACTGCCCCCCAACACCAAGGTTCTTAATCCTCCTTTTCTAGATTCCCACTTTGCCTTGAGCCCTCCTGCTTAACTCCCCAGCCCTGTGAGGACCAAAATGCACCAACCAACCTCTGTGAGCAAACAGACCCCAAGCACAGGCTGTGAAAACACTTTCTGAACACCCCAGTAAGACCTCCTAGGGAGAGGGCAGCTTCCAGAGAAATTAACAGCACCAAAATGCCAACATTCCAGCCCATCTGTCCTGTTGGCCCAGGAAAAGTGTCACAGCTTCAGGCCAGTTCCCTCTTGCCTTCAGCTCTTGCTAAAGCTGACTTCAGATGACAGAGAGAAAATCAAAAGTTAAAAAAATAAGAAAAGAATAATACCTCTCATCTAAGTCCTTCCACACTCTTTTCCAGCTTGCAAGAGAGCAAATTTTTTTTTCCCAGGTGGTTTGGCAGGGAAACATCTTCCAGGAATCAGCCCCTTATCTGGGGCTTTTAAATTTGAATGGAGGCCACTCAGTGACTCCCTGTTGTCAGCCAGCTCTGCTTTGTTAGCTCAGCCCAGAGATAAGAACTGGAAACGGGGGTGGTTAAGTACAGGCTGATTTCTGAGGGCAGCAGGGGCTTCTCAGCCACCCCCAGGACCAGTTCTGCACTGATTCCCCTCACAGGACCTGGAGCAGACCCCACTCAGGGGGTTCAGCCCTAAAAAAGATAAATACCTGTGCAGTGATGCCCACCAGAATGATGGAGCTGATTTAATAAGTACAAAACAAGATCTGTTCGAAGTTGCTATGGACTTGCAGAGTGTTGGGCATGATCAGATTTCCTGGGGAAATGGGGTGGCCACGAGGTAAGGCTGTGCCCTCTTAAAAAAGCTGAAGCTTCTGATTGCACAGCTGCACCTCTCATGGCTCCTAATCAGTACTTAAAGTACAAAGGAGAACCCAAGCAACTTTTCCATCTGCAGGCTGATAAGACTGCCTGCTAAAAGCTAATAACTGCTTCTCCTGGTGGCTTAGGGGTTTCTCTCTCACTGGAGATACAAAAAAGTGTCACTGTGAAGCTTGTTCAAGAGATGGAGAACTTGCCAGATGGCATGGTATAGAAACTATGGCCATACCAAGATGTTCCAGGTGCCCACCACTAACATTTTTATTTTTTTTCCAGAGATGAGATATTAAAATGATGATACACTAAAGGAATTTACATTCCTTCAGCATCCAGAGCAGCAGATGGAAATTTTTGTGAATAAATCTTGGAGCTGGAGCTGTCTGATAACACTGACTTTACCCAGCAGGATGAGAAGTAGGACAGAAACCACCAGTGAATGCAAGGATGTACTCTTCACAGATGAGTGAGTGAGAAACTGAGTGTGAGATATGAGTAGAAATCAGAAATCTTTCCCGAGATGATATTCATGTGTCTGTAGGTCTGGAGCATTTCAAAACCCTTGATAGGAAACTTGGTTTTAGCTGAATGCATTCAGCTGAAAAATGGACAGCTGAATTTGGAAGTCTTCCTGGCTGAAAGTGCCTTGAAAAAGATCTCTTATGTCTTAAATAAAAATTCAGGAGTAATGAAAAGATTTCCAGCACATGAAGACTCGCAATGATTTTTGAGTTCTAGAAGAGGCAGATGAAACTAAATAAAGAATAAATTTAACTCAGAATTGAGTCTGATTGATGCCCACAGCCTCCAGAGGCACGGGGCCCAGAGTTCCTCCTCCATCCCTGGGAATTTCATGGCCTCAGGGATTACCCCCTAATGTGCAAACACCCAGAGCATCAAGTGGTCAAGGAAACCCCCCCTGCAGCAGGGCTCTCCAGCAGGGGTGGTGAAGACTTTGCAGCATAAAAACATGCACAGGGGGAAGAAAAGGGTCACTCGTTCACTTTGAGCAGCCCCTGATCTGCTGGGGCTCTCCCAGAGCCCAACTGCAGTGAGTGTCTGGTACTGGAGGGGCTTCTCTTTCCTGACATGAGAAGGGAAAAGGAAAAGGAAAAGGAAAAAAAGAGAAGAGAGAGGAGAGAGAGGAGAGAGAGGAGAGAGAGGAGAGAGAGGAGAGAGAGAGGAGAGAGAGGAGAGAGAGAAAAGAGAGAAAAGAGAGAAAAGAGAGAAAAGAGAGAAAAGAGAGAAAAGAGAGAAGAGAGAGAAGAGAGAGAAGAGAGAGAAGAGAGAGAAGAGAGAGAAGAGAGAAGAGAGAAGAGAGAGAAAAGAGAAGAGAGAGAAGAGAGAAAAGACAAGAGAAGAGAAGAGAAGAGAAGACAAGACAAGACAAGACAAGACAAGACAAGACAAGACAAGACAAGACAAGACAAGACAAGAGAAGAAGAGAAAGGGGAGGAAAGGGAAAGGGAAAGGGAAAGGGAAAGGGAAAGGGAAAGGGAAAGGGAAAGGGAAAGGGAAAGGGAAAGGGAAAGGGAAAGGGAAAGGGAAGGGGAAAGGGAAGGGGAAGGGGAAGGGGAAGGGGAAGGGGAAGGGGAAGGGGAAGGGGAAGGGGAAGGGGAAGGGGAAGGGAAAGGGGAAGGGGAAGGGGAAGGGGAAGGGGAAGGGGAAGGGGAAGGCAGGGGAGGGGAGGTGTGAGGTGGGGAAGGGTGGGGAGTGGTGGGGAGGGGAGGGCTGACGCCTCAGGTTTCCATTTGGCTGCATTTTCCCAGGCTGTAAATCAGCCAGCGAGAAGCCTGGAGAGTCAACCAGCCCCATAAATACCTCAGTAATGTGGGCACTCTCTACAAACAACTGGACAAGACCCTTTCTTTGTCTGCCAGCTCCAAAGGAAATTGCTTTCATTTGGTGTGAACCAAGACATGAGCTTGGGTTCTGGATTTTGAAGATGTGCTAACGTGATGATCTTTAACACATTGCCCTCCCCAGGCTGGGGATAAATCCACTGCTTCCCACGTGGCATACAAACCACTGGGCTGGCTTTATGGGGACCTGCATGTGATAAATTCACCATTTTCTACTGAGACACAGGAGGAAAGACCCCGTTGTTACTGCAGCACGTCAGGAAAAAACACTGGCAGAGTACCACAGCAGAGCAGCCCTGCACATGGTGTTCAGAGGGGCTGTGAGATGAATCACTGCAGATGTTTTCCAAACACCCTGGCCAAATCTCCAGACTCCCTGTCCCTATCTCACTCCCCAGCACAGCTCTCCTTGCTGAAACACTCTTTTCCCCCTAAAACCACACTACCTCACTTCCTTCCACCCACACAGCCAAACAGATCTCTGGAGAGCCCTACCAGACCTGGGCAGGGATCACCCCATCACCCACCCTGTGGGCCAGAGCTTCAGCCTCTGCCTCCAAGGCTGGAAGGGCAGCAGATCCTCCCTTCCCTGCCCACTGCCTGCTCTCTGCTCCAGTGCTGAAGCCAGAGCCTGTGGAGCAAAGCTCATCCCAGCACTTCCTGAGAGTGGGAGAGCTGCTGGAGCCCAAGGAAGCAGAGAAACCCACAACGTGCTCCCCACATTGGGTTTTTCCCTAACCCAAACCCCAAGCTGGTGAACAAACACTTGTGCCCCAGGAGACCACGTTTGGAAAGACCTTCCTTATTGTTTCTGCATCTTCCCACCTCAGCTGGAGTATTTTCCAGCTGTAGCCTCAGCTGTTTCATGGTTTCACCCATACAAGACTTCAGTCCTCCAGTTTTGTTTTAGTAAGGGATAAAAATATGTAAATTCCAGTTTAGGAGGAGGCACAGAAAGCAGAGTAGAGTGTCCCTGCTGCCAGCATTTCCCACCTACCTGGTTTACAAAGTTGGTACCTGTACTGATTCTCAGAGCTGTGACCTGTAGCTGAGGCACCTCCCTGCTGGCTGGGCAGACACAACACCCACTGGGTGTTACCAGTAAGATCAGGGTGCCCACTGCACACTGACACCTTCACTTCCAGCTTCCACTTGCCACAAGAGATCCTCTCTCCAGGACATATCACATGCCCTTCCCAACCCATCTTGTTGTTAGCCATGTGAATTCTGCAGGAATTTTGGCTTCAGCAAGACACAGGGTCTGGGAACCCATTTGTAATCTTTTTTTCCCACAGATTAATCTCCTGGAGTCTTTTCTCCAAAGAAATAACAGGAGCTGAAGAAGGATCTTGGGATATTTATGCATTTTCCCAGCAGTATAGCAAAATCCTCAGGCTTACACTGGAAATATTGGGAGTTTTCCTCTTCCTTGGCTCAAACAAGAATGGTTTGGGACCCATAGGAGAGTGTGACTTAGTTCTTCAGTCTTTGAGGTATCTGCCCTGAAGCTGAAGAGTTGGTACAAGACACTACCCAGTATATACAGGGAGGATTTTCCCAAGTCAGCAGGTAGCACTGATCTCTGTGAGCAGCACACAGTAGCACGGATTAAGTAATATAATTAAAAAAACCAAAGCCTGGGTAGTTTTATGAGTGACGAAGTTTATCTCCCCCTCCTTTTTGTTTTCTTCTGCTTGGTGTTCATTGAAGTGTGATGCCTGCTCCAGTTTTGCCCTAGGGAGTCCTACCAAGATGGATTTCAGGCTGGGTTTGCAAAGAGCTTTAGGCACCCAGCAGGAGATGCAAGTGCCTGGGCAGCTATCTTTATAATCCTACAGGTACCTGGTAGTTGGGCTCTCAGTAAAAGAGATGTGAATTGCAGAAAATCACCTGGCATCTGTCACCCTAAGCAACAAATGCTGGCACTGTAACTCCCCCTACATCTCAGCTATGCAAAATTCCCTGACACTGAAAATGACTGGTAGCAGAGAAAAATAAAAACAACTGCCAGCAGCTGCCACTTGTAAACTGCACAGGTATTTTAACCTTTTGTAAACAAACCTTTGAGTAGTCATTTACACCAGCTTAAATATTACTTAGCATGTGTACAGAGTCGTGGTACCCAACATTTTCCCAGCAACCAGTGTCATGAAGTAGAACCATAGCTCAGACTCTAATAGCTTAAACCCCAATCCCTGGCATAAACAACTCCTGTGCCAGCTGTGCTAGACCAGGGCCCATTGCTGCATGAGCAGTCCCTGGCTCTTTGTTGCATTCACCCCTTCCAGCACGAGCTGGAAAAGAAACAGGGAAAAAAATCAGATTCAAATACCTTGGTTTTTTTCCTCAGCTGGGTTTGCCAGATGATCTGCTGGAAAGCCAACCATCCACCAGAGAAGGCATCAACTGGTTCACCCAGCAGCTGCCCTGTTGCAAGACTCGGCAGAAGGTGTGGACGGGAGTGGGAGAGGGGCCGTCCACTGCAGGGAGGGAGCTCTGACAGCAGCCACACTCTTATGTCAAAACCAGGCATGCTTTGAGCCCCAAGCGTCAGCAGAGGGGTGGTTTTACCTCTGCCAGAAAGTTTCTGCTCTCCACCTGCTAATTATCACCCCACCCCAGCTCCTGTGCCACGGCTTCACTCCTCAGCTTAACCCGGGCAGCGCCTGCTGCAGTGGGAAGGAGCAGTCATAGCCTTGCCCTCTCCACCTAGAGTCACAGAATGTCAGGGATGGAAGGGACCTCTGGAGATCACCCAGTCCAACCCCCCTGCCCCAGCAGGATCACACAGGGCAGGACACACAGAACACATCCAGGGGGGTTTGGAAAGGCTCCAGAGAAGGAGACTCCACAACTTCCCTGGGCAGCCTGGGCCAGGGCTCCCTCACCCTCACAGGCAGGAAGTTTCTCCTCATGTTGAGGTGGAATTTCCTATGGTCCAGCTTAAACCCATTATTCCATGTGCTGGTACTGGGCACCTCTGAGAAGGGATTGGCCCCTTCCTCTTGACACCCACCATTCAAATACTGATGGACATTCAGAAGATCCTGGCATGCTGCTCCTCCTCAAGTTGTGGTGGCAGCAGCACTTGCCTAAACTTGATCTTGACTCAGAGCCAACATGCAAAGGGTCCTTTCTTCATCTTTGATAACTATATTCTCGCCCATGTCCAGTAGAGAATGGAGGTTTTCCCTGCCCCTCCTTTTGCTATTGATGTATCTGTAGAAGGACTTTTTGTCCATTCCCTCCCATCCACCTGGTTTGCTCCAGCTGCCTGATGGCAGGAAGGGCAGGGCTTCACCATCTCCTTCTGGACTTCTTTTGGGTTAGAAAGGGTGTGACTTCACCATTCAATTTCCCTTCCAGTGTCCCTAATAAATACTTCTTAGTCTCTCTACCTCCTCCTTGAGTTCTGCCACCAGGCACAGCAAGTCCCTCACCTGCTGGCATCACACACAGACCCCACTCACACTGTCCTCTGGTGCTAACACCAGGCTCAGACACTCTACACAACCAGAGGCCTGAACAGCTACGTCCCTCTTCAGGGGTTTTGTCTGTGTGGACACATCCTGCGTCTTAACAGCAACAGGTTTTCCTTTTTTGGAGACCATTGCTCCTTCAGGAGAGCTGGGAGGTGGCTGTGTCCCATCTGCTCACCCCACCTGCACTGCTGCCATGCCCCGTTCCTGTTTGCCTGCTCCTTTATATCCCCTTATCAATCAGCTGATTGGCCTCACCTGAGACCACCAGCAGAAGGTGATAATTCTGCCCAAAAGAGGGAAAACATGAGTAGCTTCACGTACTTAAGAGTCAAGCTGAAGCAACCTAGTCAGCCAAAAAACATCCCAGGGAGAGCAGGTTATAGCAAATCCGGATATTCCGAGTGGAGTCTCTGTTTGTCCAACAAGCAAATCCAATGGGAACCCTGCAGAAGGAAAAAGCAGTTAGCATAGAAGCTGCTGTCCAAAAGCAAACCCTTCTTGTCCTGCTGCTGCTCTCCCTGGGGGCTCACAGTATTTCTGCTGTTGACTTTGCCGATTAAAGTATTTTCTAAATGTTTGGTGTTCCTGTTAGCTCTGCTGAGCCCATGATGGCACGGGATAGCTGGCTGCACTCTGGCTTGGCTCATGCCTCAAATGCAGGATCACGTTTTGACAATGAACTCACATTTATTTGAATGATGTGTGCCAGGAAGGCCTAATTTTCAGATCCCATTGCAAAATCTCTAGGAAATAAAAATAAATTCTTCATACATGCCAAACATTTGAATTATACCTGGAAGTATGCTGTGATGGTGCCCGTGGGAGCCCATGGGTGATCAATTCCATGATTTTATTTATATGTGTGTAATGTTTTATCAGGGGTTTTAAAGTCTTGTCTCCGTGAGTCAGGTGGAATTCCCATCTTTCAAACCACAAACATCTCAGCCTGAGGATTCAGCCTTCAAAGGCAAAGAACAACTTCTCTCCTACTTTCTAAACTTTTCTCCTACTTTTCTAAAGGCTGAGAGAAATAAAACCGCATTTATTCTCTGACCTTCAGGAGAGAGTGTGTACCAGCTTTTTTTTCTTTTTTTTTTTTAGTGCTTTTGTACCAGCAGCTCCTGCAGGCCTGTCCCGGGAGCGCTTCTGGAGCCGCTCCCCTCAGGGGGGCACCACGAAGGAGGGGAGGGAAACGCGGAACTCATGTGAGGAAAAAACCCAAGTTCCACGGGGCAAGCGGGGCGAGGGGCTCCCTCAGAGCCCGGGGGGTCTCTCTGACACCCTCAGAGCCCGGGGGACCCCTCAGACACCCCCAGAGCCCGGCTGATAGCAGCAGATCGCCCCGCGTCTCTCCGGGACTCGCCGGGGCCGCTCCCGCCTCTTCCCTCAGAGCCCTCCTGGGCCCGCCCCGCCCCGCAGGTCCTGGCAGGGCGATAGGGAGCGGGTTATCCGAGGCGGCGGGCAGAGCGGCGGGACCGAACCGAGCTGAAGCGCACCGGACCGGACCGGAGCGGGGCGGCTCATGCTCCCCGCGGGCTGTGGCCGGCGGTGAGAGCGGGGAGGCGGCGGGAGGGTCGGAGGGTCAGTCGGGCTGCGGGGCGGCTGACGGCTCCGGGGCCTTGCAGGCTGAGGGCGGCGCTGGCGGCAGCGCTGGAGCGGGGCGCGGAGCAGCGGCGGGAGCTGGAGCTGCGGGCAGCGCGGAGCCGGGACCTCCTGAGCTGGTGAGTGCGGGTCCGGGACACACACCCCAACCCCCCCCCTCCCCGGGCCGCTCTGCCCCGCTCTTGGGCCTGGAGGGAGGCGGTGTAGCTCCGGCGGGCTCGGGGTCCTCGGTGCCGGTTGTGTCCCCGCAGGCCTTGGCACTGTTTCTTCCCTCCAGGGGCAGTGAGAAGGAGGAGAAGGAGGAGGAGCAGCCGCGGGCAGAGAATGAGCCCAGCAAGGGACAGGGTGAGCGCTTTCCGGGCCGGGCCCGGTCACAGGGAGGGAACCGAGACCGGTGAGAAGTGTCCGTGGGCCCGACTGGGGTGTGGTGATTGCCACTTGTTGGTGAAGGGGAGGTTAACACCCTCCTGTGGCTCCCATCCATCTTGGGTCTATAGAGCTCTGTCAAACCTCTCTGTGTCCTCTGTGTTGTCCCCGCTGTGGGGGTGCGGGCAGAGCGTCCATTGAAGGGTTTGGTTTCCTTCTGCAACGCTTGGAACTTGGTGTACAATGGCAAAGGGGAAAGGTTCACATTCAGAGCTTCTGATGCGTCTGCTCTTGCAGAGGATGGGCCTTCACCCAAGGAGCTGGAGGAGCTAGAACTGCTGAACAGGGCCTTAGAGAAAGCACTGAAAGTCAGGAAAAGCATCTTGAAAACTCCATCAGAGGCCCAGGGAGATACAGGAGAGAAATCTGCAGGTGAGGGACCTCCTGCCAAGAAAGCTGAAGAGCAGCAAGTGTGTGTACCTGTTGTGGCTGTTCCTGAGAGCACAAAGGTGAGAGCTCTAAGCAAAAAGCCTGCCTCTTTGAAAAAGTCCTCTCCATACCAGCTAAAAGCCCCTTACAAGACTGACCCAGATGTGAAAAAACTGCAGAGGAAAGCCCCAGCCAGATGTGTTTCTCAAGGTCCCAGGGCAGCTGGGAAGAGCTCCTCAAAAGGGGTGGCTTGCAAACAAGGAAGGACAGCAACCAGTGCCAGCAACAGAGAGACTTGTGCCACAGCTGAACCCCAAAAGACATCTGGCTTGTCCAAATCTGCTCTGAACGAGCAGCAAATTTTTTCTGTAGGAGATTCATCCAGGGGAAAGAGCTCTGTAGCTTCTGGCAGGCAGCTGTTTGATGTAGGGAAGAAAAGCTGTGGTTCCCTGAGAGAATCCAGCAGAAAGGAGGACCCTGCAACTGACACTGCATTGGGAAGAAACACCTCACCTCGGGCAGGCACCCTGCAGGAAAGGGGGTAAGTGCTGGGGTGGACTCTGCTTGATTTTCAGGCTAGCACCTCTGCAAAGCCTGGTCTCTCTGCCTGTTTTTTAAGGCCCAGCTGAGTTTCACTGCTTCTCAAAACCATTTATAATTTAAAAGCCTTTATTGTGATTAAGTGTTTTCAATTTAAGGGGTTACTCCTGGATGGCTAGGACTTTGAAAGTCTAATAAAGACTTCTGGTATTTCATATCCCCCTGTGATTGTTTTTGAAAAGGTGTCTCTGTAGTGCTTTATTGAGCCTTAGTTTTCCTGAGTGTTCTTTTTATCGTAGCTTATGGATTTTTTGTTTCTTTTTACACAATGATAATACATAATGCACTAGTTCTTTCTCATATAATGCTGCTTGGAGAGATGGTATCTGGATTTAACCTCTAGGATACAGCCCATGTGGCTGCACAAGTTGGTATTGACTGGAATGCAGTTTGACATTTTGATTTTGGAAGCACTGTGAAGTGGATGTTGTTAAGATTCAGACCAGCCTCTCTTGTTTAAAAAAAAAAAAAAAAAAAAAAATCTATATTAATTTCTAAGTACTCTGTGTTTTAAAGAAACAGCAAAGCTCAGGTCTGGTATGTGCCTGCTACTGGAAAATGTTGAGAAATCATTCTCAGCTGCCACTCAACTCAATTTCTGGTTGTGTAGGGAAGAAATTATCACTGCTCATGGTGTAGGATGAGACACAGGGCACTAAGTGGCAGTTACTGGGGGAACAGAAATCTAGATTCATGTGTTTCTTTACCTAAAATCCCAAATGTGGTCTTGCCTTCATAGTCTGCATGTGACTCTATCTGTAACCCACATGTTTTGGGAGTACCAAGTTAGGGGTTCTTCTACTTTGGGATTAAGATTCATGTTCCCAGTGGAAGCTGACAGGTCCCTTTCCCATTTCTTTGAGAGGCAAAGCTGCCTGGTGCTCAGGTCAGGGATTCTGCTCATGTCTGTACTGATCAGCTTCCCTGAACACGTTTCTGTGTCTGTACTCTGCCTCATCAAGGGCTTTGCTTCCAACTTCTCACCTTAGATGAACCTCTGATGGCTGGTGGCAGGATGCAGGAGCTCTCTGGATGCTCTCTTCACCCCTCTCCCTTCCCAGAAAGAAAGAAAAGAGAAAAAGGGAGAGAGACAAATAGGTTGGAAACCACACTACAGAGCTGTAATGAAACAGTAATGATAAAAAGGAAAATAATGAAATCTGTACAAAGCTGCTGTCACCTACCCCCCACAGTAACAGATCACCACCAAGGTTGGAGGGCAGGTCCTGAAAAAGCCCCAGATTGAGCTCCTGGAGTCAGTGGCAGACAAGAGCTGGATGCAGGAGCACAGGGATTGGGAACAAAGGCAAACAAATGGAGGGAATCATCCCAGGACAATGGGCATTGACTAAGAGAACTTGACCCTCATGATCCCTCAAATCTATGCTGAGTATGATGTGTATGGGATGGAACATTCCATCTGGTCAATTTTTGGTCATCTCTCTTGTCTGCTTCTCCCCACAGGAGGGTCACAGATTTTTTACTCCCTTTTGTTTCTGGAGCATCAGATGTTTTGCAGAACCAATCAGTAGCCTTGGTTCTCCATACCATTCTCTAGCAGGAACTATAAACATCAAATGTTACCCATCCTAGAAGCAGACACTGACTGAAAAGTGTGCTATTAATTTCATTAAGTGCAACTATTTAGACTTAGCTGAAAACTAAAATTACTAGAAAGAAAAATGGTTCTGTCCTGGCTCAAACCAGGACATCAGCTCAGTGGTAGTTGTGGAAATGAATGAGCAGACTGACCTTCCTTCCATGAGGAGAGGCTGGAGGCAGGGGTGGGTTCAATCTCTAAGGTTGCTGACATTTCCATGACAGCTAAATTAATTCCAAATTTAGACAAAATGTCTCTTTGGTCTGTCTGAAGGCAAGGCACCACTGCTCTCAGGCAGTCAGGATTGATGCTTCTCTTGTTTTCCAGATGCCAGCTGAAGCTCCCCCTTCCCTACAGGAAAACCTTTTCCAGGAACTCCAGGTAAGCCCAGCTTGACCACTCCAGCCCAGAACTACCCTCAGCTTGTGGGCTGTGAGGGGGACTCTGGTGGGGGGGATTTGGATGATCTGTGGGTCACAGGGAGGCAGTGACTCCTCTGGACAGTGGTCTGATACAGGATGTCTCTGCCAGGCTGTCCCTGAGGATGGGTTTTTGTGGTATTCTGGTCACTAGCATTACTTTTGTTTTCAGAATGCTAATACCTGTTAATCCTGGAGCTGTAAAGGGACTGGAATGCTTTAATTGTGGGTTTAACCATGCTGCAGAAGTCTCTGCTGATACCTCTGCTGACAGGTGCCTCTGTACTGTGGACAGTCAGAGAATTTCCTGACCAGTTGCTGTCCTGAACTTTTCTGCTGGGGCATCTTTGCTGCCTGGGGGCACCATGGCTGTGTTTGAGGCTGATTCCTACTGATGAACTCTCTTCAACAGAGCCAGTTACAGTTTTACTGCATTGCTGGTGCAGGTGGTTGAGTTTCTGGTGAACTTATTGCTCTAGTCCATTCTCCAGTTCTCTGGAGGAGTTTCACACCATTTCCTTTTGAGAAATCATAGGAAATTCATAATTCATCATATTCATCCATAATTCATCATGTTTCTCAGTGTGTGGTTTGTCCAGACATTAAGCTTAAACCCAGTCTTAAATCCAACTACAGCTCCTTGTGCTACCCACAATAATTCCTCCTCCTCTTGGAAATTGTCATTTATCAGACACCAATTTGTTGGTTGTCCTGCTGCAGGGTGTAAAGCCTCATTTCTCTTAACTTTCACTTGCAAATGGAAGCATTCTAATTCACTGGTGTAATTTTACACTCTTCACCATTACTTTCAGCTCAGTGACAGATTGAAAATAACCTGTGCTCAAAAGATCCCTTACAGAGGGGAATGCATCTGGCCTCTTAACTTCTGTTCTTTTCTGTTCCATTAACCTTGCTACATCTTTGTATAATGTGTTTCTGGAAACTGCAGTTCCTATCATCATTTAAAAGATCCATTTGGCTGGAGAGAAGACCCATGCACACTTGGATTAGGCACTCATGCACTGCAGGACTATTTTAAGCTTGCTCCTGGTGGCTCTCACTTAGTGTGAGAAGTTTGGGGAGGCTGGCTGAGAGGCTCTGCCTCTTTAAACAAGTCTTTTTATGTCTATTGTGCATGGGTGGGGATGTTGAACTCTAAAATGCACCTCTCTGATAACACTTTTAAAAAGTGGACTTTGTAACAAGGTTCTGTCCAGTTTACTCATGATTAAGTCCTTAAACTTCTGAGTTTTGTGGCCCTGATATTGATACATTGCTGTCATGCTCCTTGCACTTTGTCCAAAAAAACCCCAAAATTATTAAAAAAGGATTAAGGGAGAATCCCTGGAATATGAAGGACTCACTGTGATATTCCTATGGAATAAAAGCATAGGTAAGACACTCTGACAGAGTTAGTGATGTGCTGCAGGTTCACATTCTGCTTATAGAAATACATTGCCTCTTCTCCTGGCTGTAAATCCTTCCCCTCACATCAAACTGAGAGAGATGCCCTGGGTGTTCTGCACTGTCTAATGCTTTCTGCAGCATGTCCTTGTTGATCTAATTCCAGCTGTCAAAAATGAGGTGGAAAATGGCTAGTAAATAACCTTTAAAAAGGGTGAGGAAGAAGCTGATACGTTGTATTCCTGTGCTGCAGTTCACTCTTCCACCTCCTGTCCCTGTTTGAATTTTCAGAGCCTGGGAGAGGTGTTGTCTCTCTCAAACAAGTGCAGATGCAGCAGCTGCAAGGAGCCGTTTTATGGAGAGGATCCAGACAACTGTATCCTTTCCCCACTCACTGCCCCCTTCCATTCCCACCTGGTGGATACAGCAGGCCCTGGGCACAGTCACTGCAGCAGGACCTCATCAGGAGGGACCTGTGCCTCCAGTAACAGGAGTTCAAGCTGGCTCTCTAGGAAGTGTTTTTCTCCTAGGGCAGCTCTTGAGCAGTCAGAAAACTTTTGATCCAGACAAACAAGGCAAAGATGCCATGTACAGCTGTGCTGCCCTCACCATCCCCCTGCAGTGCTGCTTCACAGCCTGCTTACCCTCTGCCCCTGATCCCAGCTGGCTTGGCCCTGGGCTCAGTGTAGGGCACAGACCTGGTGGTGTGAAACTTTCCTTAAGCTGCTGCTGCTTGAGTTTTATTCACCAATGCCATCCCTCAGTCCTGCAGAGATAGAGGAAGAATTAAAGGTCCTCCAGGATGTCCCCTCCCTTCTCAGTCAGTACATGGAAGCTGAGTGTGCAGGTAAGGAGTGGAGAAAGAAGAAAAAAAAAATATTAGGGAGCAGAAGGTGGAATGAGGATGATTCAGTGGGCTCCAGTTCCATGTGTCTTGTGTTCTTGGCATGTGCTGGACCTGAGGGACAAAAGCCTTCTATGCCTAAAATGGGGGCTGATGAACTCCAGGCCACTCTAGGAACTGGTCTTTGGGAGAAGAGTTCAATATGCTCATACCTGCTGCTTTTCTTCTGCTTCTCCTCTAGACCACCCCACTCTGCAAAGGGAGTATGAAAGCCTTCTGACCTTGGAGGGTTTGCAAACCACAGTGTCCCAGTGCCTGCATAAACTGCAGCTTCTGCAAGCAGGTGAGCCAGTCCCTCTGGTTGCAGTCAGGTATGGATTGGTTTGCTCTTCCAGGACAGTAGTTTGGCTCTCTGTGTGCAGGACATTGTGGATTAGCAGAATTTTTCTCCTGGTTATCCTTCATGGTGATGTAGCATGTACAAATCTCTGGCAGCAAAGGAGGTGGTGGTCTGTTCCCCACCCATCTGTGTTCAGGACAGGCATGGGACTCCACTGCTGCATTCTGCCATGGGCAGGGACACCTCCCACCAGCCCAGGGTTGTTCCAAGACCCATGCAACCTGACCTGGAATGGTTCCAGGGATGGGGCAGCCACAGCTTCTCTGAGCCAGGGGCTCAGCACCCTCATACCAAAGAATTTCTTCATAATATCTAGTTTAAATCTACCCTCTTTCAATTGTAGCTTAAGATGTCCTTGATTGTGCTGTGTGTGGTGACCTTACTCTGAGTAATACAGTGTCATTAGTCATCCTTTTCTGGGAACAGGTAGATCACAAATTCTGCAAGTACAGATTTAACTTTTGTGTTTCTGCCTCCTGCCAATTCTTCTCCCCTGGCAGCTGTGGAGTCCCAGATGAGACTGTGCCCAGACTGTGCTGGGGATGCAGGGAGCTGTTCTCCAAGCTGTGTTCCTCCCAGGGGACAGATGTGTGACAGTGCAGGCATGCTGGCTGTGCCTCTCCTCTATTACTCCAGTTTCCAGGAGCTAAGAGACCTCTTTGCCTTGAAGCTGGAAGTGTCAATGCTGCACCAAGAAATTGCCTTACAAAAGGTGAGTCTTTAAAAGTGGTAATGCTCCTGGAGTAGAGCAAAAAATGGGGAATTGTGGGGCTGGAGCTTTCTTCTGTTTGGGCTGGAGCTGGCCACTTGTCCATCTGTCTTTTGCTAATGTGACCCAGCTGGGAGGTGGAAAGGAACAACTGAGAGTGAAAGGTTGAGCTGTCCCTGGGGTAAGTGCTTCACTTGCACAGTGCTGGGCTCACCCCAGCTCTGGGCTGTCTGCACCAGAGGGAGGCACCAGCTCTCATCTCACTGCTCTGGGTGGCTCCTTCTGTGCCCCAGCAGCAGAGGATGAGCAACTCTGCCTTTGTTAAATATGACAAAAGAAATTGTCAGTTATCCTGTTATTAGTCATACTCCTCTGGTTAGATTTCATTTGTTTTGCAGGCACTTCACTGCATAGAATCTTAAATTCTGTGCAAATTCTCCATGGGTCAGCAATGTGCCCTGGTGGCCAAAAGGGCCAATGCTGTCCTGGGGGGCATCAGGAAAAGTGGGTGCAGCAGATTTAGGGAGGTTCTCTTTCCCCTCTACTCTGCCCTGGTGAGACCACACCTGGAATACTGGATCCAGTCTGGGGCTCCCCAGTTCAAGACAGACAGGGATCTGCTGGGGAGAGCCCAAGGCAGAGCTATGAGGATGATGAGGGGACTTGAGCATCTCTCCTGTGAAGAAAGCCTGAGAGCCCTGGGGCTGTTCAGCCTTGAGAAGAGAAGGCTGAGAGGGGATCTTCTGAATGCCCATCAGTACCTGAGGGGTGGGTGTCAAGAGGAAGGGGCCAATCCCTTCTCAGTGGTGCCCAGGACCAGCACAAGGAATAATGGGTTTAAGCTGGACCATAGGAAATTCCACTTCAACATGAGGAGAAACTTCCTGCCTGTGAGGGTGAGGGAGCCCTGGCCCAGGCTGCCCAGGGAGGTTGTGGAGTCTCCTTCTCTGGAGCCTTTCCAACCCCCCCTGGATGTGTTCTGTGTGTCCTGCCCTGGGTGATCCTGCTGGGGCAGGGGGGTTGGACTGGATGATCTCCAGAGGTCCCTCTTAACCCCTCACATTCTGTGATTTTCAAAGTGCACACAAGCTCTGAGATGTCTGGTTTGCTCCTGCCCAGGTGATGATGACAGAATTCCTGCCTGTCCTGGAGCCCAGGCTGTCCCAGGAGGCCCCAGCAGCTCAGCTCTACCGGGGGCTGCACACCCAGCTCTGCGGCAGAGGGAAACGCTTCCCGGTGCTGGTGAGAGAGGAGCTGACAGACTGATGTATTGGGAAGCACCTACTTGCCATTCACATTACAGAGATGGTTATAAGCAATAAATATTTTCTATTGATTTTTTTTTTCACTCTGCCTCTTTGTCTAACTAAATTTCTGAGGTAGGTTTGTTTGGGTTTTTTGTTTCCTTTATATCGCTTTTATCTCGGGCTAACTCTGTGGTTTTCCCAAGCCCCTCCAGGGCTTCATGGAGACTGGTTTTGGCTTTTCTGCCAAGGTTTTGAATCTCTGACTAGCTCTAGGTCCTTGACTGCTTCAGTCAGGACACTGGGCTGCTATATGCAGACAGTGTAACAGGCAATAAATCATGATTTATCAGACAGCCACAGCACGGTGGGGCACAGTCCTCCAGCATCTGAAAATCTAGAGAACCTGGGCTGCTGTGTCTCTAGTTCTCTGTTTACCTGTTGGCACATAACCAGCATTATAGTGGTCCCTATCTGGTATTCACTGACTAAAAGTCTTTTTGATGTTGCCATGGGGTACCTGGGCTGGGGTTCAGTGAGAGCAGTCCCCTCAGGCAGCTCCACGACTTGACAGACTCTTTTGTAAGGACTTAAGCCTAACCTCCAGCTGAAACATTTTTGCTATGTCATCTCACCTGGTGACTGTGCCTGAGGGAGCAGTCTGGGACTGATGGGCCTGTCTGCAGTGGAGAGTTGTCAGGGAAGACAGCAGAAGGGAGCTGGGGAAGCAGCCCAGCAGATGGCACTCGGTCCTTTGGATTAGTGCTGAAGCTGAGCTGGTGGCTGCTGGGGGGCAGCCTTCTGGAGGGAATAATGCAATGTCCTGCCTGACTCTAAAAAACAGATTTGTGACAATTCTGACCTTGTCATCATGGGAAAATTCCAGTGTCAGTTCTTCCTGCATCTTATTTTTTTGCTTGTAATCCCCAGCCCCCCTGGCAGCCCTGTGTGACAAATCAAAGCTTGAGAGTGGAATGCCTCTGCCTGAGAGCACTTCAAAGCCCAGTTAGGGAGCAGGCCCTGTGTGCCACTGCTTAGTCCACTTTGACTCATCCCATATCTCTTGGCTTGATTAGGACTGTTTGCCTGGGGAGATTTAGCTCTTAGCAATGGTTCTTTTTTACCTTCTGTGTTGGCTTCATATTTCAAGGCCAGAGTTAGTTGTCTGTCTCTTCTGAATGTTTGGCCCCTGACACTCAGAATTCCCTGAAAATCATCCAAATGAGGGGGGGAAAATCAGCACCTCTCACTTTCACTTTATTGTTGGTTTTTTTTGTACCACATTCAGTCCTTTTTAGATGGTGGTTGATTTCCCATGGAGTCTGCAATCAAGGCAGGAGCTTTTTCCCTTCTCCCCTGCCCTGCAGAGGAGTCCTGTGTGGTTTACATCTGGCTGGGGAAACCATGTTGTGGCCACCAGAGCAGGAGGATGGCAAGGTATTGATTGCAGGGCTGGTTATAGGAGCAAACACTGCCTCCTAAATCAAAGGGGGTGCCCACGTGGCATGGGCATTAACATCTGCATGTTTCAGTTTTAGAGCTGGTATTTGGTATTGTTAATTATGGTGCTGTTATCCCTAACTTGTGTCTGTAAGCACTGAGTCATGGAGCATCTGCTTCCTTGTGCAGAGCAGTCCAATGGAAATTGGTGGTTATGCCACAGAAGGAGCTGCATAGGTGGGAAAGGGCTGGGAAAAAAAAATGTCTGAGCCCACAAAATGAGTTTGCAGGGCTTGTTCCATGCTCAAAAGGCAAGCTGACCCTGTAGGAGGGGTGCAGAGGGGGAGCACAGCTCCCAGGGTGATGACTGGCAAGTGGCAGGGTTGTTTTGTGCCTCTGGGTGCAGTGTAGTTTTATTACTCTTCCTACACCATATGAGAAGCATTTTAGAATTTTCATAAATGTGTAAGGCTAAATAATTTGAATGACTCACTTTTTCAAATTATTCTTGTGCTCTGGCAGAGATAAAGATTCAATAGCAACTCACTCAGTGGCTGGGGGATCTTTTTCATTATAAAATGTGCCATTGTTATAGAAAGAAATAGTGCTGGTACATCAAATTGAGGAGAGAAGGAAGACAAAGGTAGCATGTGTGATGCCAGGGGATAGTGTTACAAAACTACAGGAAATGAGCTGTATTTTTGGAAAGTGATAGATGATACCAGTGTTGTGCAGACATGAGGTGAGACAAAGCACCGTGAGGGTCAGGGAGGAGAAGCAGCTCCTCTTCTGGTTTGTTCCTTACAGTAGAATCTTAAAAGGTTTTTGGTTCTTTACTACTGAAGGATATGAAGCTGAATCCCAGTGGAGAAGCAGGTTTTTTCTTTCCAGAACTGGTGACTTTCAGCATTTCCAACTGCTACTATTTGTCTTTTCCGTGGCCTTCCTTATTTCCTTCTCCTCTGCAGCATCTCCACTCACTGTTTTTTTGGTGTTTTTTTTTGCAAATATGCTTGGGCACTGTGAAGCCCTGGGTAGTGCTAACATGGGGCTGCCCCAGGCAGCAGACCCTCTTGCAGGATTTCATTATTTCTGGATGTTGAAACCTTCAAGAGGTTAATCCTACAAATATCCTCAGATGTGCCACCAAGTACTTGCTGAAGCACCTTCCTTAGGAGATGCAGCATGTGGAGGCTGAACAGTGTGGCCTTGGGGGTACTCTGGCTAAAACTGAAATAACTTGATTCTTGGTAAGAAAGAAGAAGGTAAATCTCACCAAGTGGTGGGGAGGAATGCTGAAACTTTTTTGGGGGTGTCTAGCAGTGTGTGAGCAGTGATGGAGCATGAAGCCTTGTGACCTGCTGAGGGGATTCCATACGTGGCACGAGGTGCAGGGTCCCAGCCCTGGAGTGGGGGTTACAATTTGGAGAGGCCAAACTTGTGAACCACGTGAGGGGATTTCACAAGTGAGCAGCTTGAGATGGAAAGTGTTGGACTGGGAGGAAAACTCCCAGCTCTCTCTGTAGAAGGTGGATTTGCTCTTGGTGTTAACCTCTGAGTGAATTTTCTGTGAGCTCCAGAGAGCAGGTGACTGAGTTAAAACACTGTATGGAGTCAAGCCTGAAGCATTAACACCTGAATCAGCAATTTCTCAGGCAGTTTGCACTGTCATGCAAGCAGAGGCTTTCTAGAAAGAGCAAGGGTGGTGTAAGATGCTGAGACAGAATGCTTGTATTTGTAGGAAAAGCACTGGGGGGGAGCTGTATGTCCTCCACACACATCCTTTATTTTTAATTTTTTTTACTGGAATCCATCTCTCCCTGAGTTACAGAATCCAGTGTGAGCTTGGGGTTTCCAGCTGAAGCTTTGCTGAGAATTTTTGTCTGTTTCTGCTAAATCTGAAAGGGATGTTTTAGGGTTAGCACTCTGAGGATGCTGGCTGTGGGTATCACAGGATGCACAGCCTCCTTCAGACTGTCCCAGGGTGTCCCAGTCTCAGTTTGCTGTAAGCAAGGAGTTGGAATTGCTTTAATAGCCTTGAGAAAGCCAGGAGAAGGAGCCAGTATGGATTTTTGCCTGCCAACAGCCAGTTCATGACTGCAAATTTCCAGTCCTGTCACCAGGTGGGGTCACTGAGAGACTGTAGCAGATGTTGGATCTGACGCTGGGGGTTGTTCACTTTTTATCTGTAAGATGGAGATTGATATTATTTCACTTTCTTTGTGTTTTTTTTTTTTAAAGCATGTGCACTGAGGCTGATGCAGTTGACATCTGGTTTCACTGGAAGCTTCCTGGTCTCCTTCACTTTGGTTAAAAACAACCTCACAAAAAAAAAAAAAAAAAAAAAAAAAAAAAGATAAAACCCCCTTGTCATGACTCAGTCTGACACGAAAATAGTTCATTAAATAGGTATTAAATTTTCTATTAACCATCAGATCCAGTCCTATTTTTGTAACTCCAAAACCACCGTCCAGAAGAAAAGATCTATCATCATGTTTTAAATTTGTGAAGAAAGAAGGGCTTTAGCACTGCAATAAAGAAAAAAATCTTCTTTCTTGTTAATTAATCTGAGTCTAGTTAGAAAGCAGAGGGCAGGAAACAGTGTGCCACCTGTGCCAGGGTAGAAAGAGCTGGTTATAGGGGGGGAAAGAATGGAAAATGATTTTTCAACTGTAATTTCAGAAGGAGAGAATGTACATCAGTGGGCTATTCAGGCATACAGAGATATCTGACTTATTTTTAGGCAGAACAAGCAAGATAATCAATGGATCTGGAGTTTGGATGGGAAAAAGCACATGGAAGCAAGCTCTGAATCAGTGGAGGAGCCTAACCTGGTGGAAAAGCCTTTCTGAAATCTTCCCTTCTGGCTTCTGAGGACACACAACCCCAGGTGTGTTAACACCTGCCCATGAGGCTTTTTTCAGCCTTTTCATGTTACAGTGGGACACAATTAGTCTCATTTTATCTCCTGTTTAAGAAGAAGAAAACAAGGGAGATAGGATGCACTCATTCAGGTCAGTAAGACTTCAAAGCTGGGTTGCTTTATGCACTACCAATGAAGTTGTGTTGGAAATTATTGCACTGCAGCTCATCATCCTTTTTCCTCTTAAACTGGTTACCCCACATCTGCTGGCACAGCCCTACAGCTTTGGAATTTGGGGAACTGCATGATCTGAGGCTCTTGCCCATTTTTTGGTGATGGGCTCTGCAGTTCTTGCTGCCTTTAGGAGGAGCTGGGTGTTTGGTACCAACCAGACACATGATCAAGGAGTGAGCACAGGAATGATAATTAAAAAAAAAAAAACAACAAACCACACAACAACCCCAAGGACAAAATAAACCACCTTTAAAAAATTAATGAAACCATAAATAGTCTACAATGCTTTAATTACATTGTGTGCTGACTGCATAATGGAACAGAATTCAGGTTACTGGATGCAGGGATGAGTCAGCAGTAGGGTGTGAAAACAAGTTTGGGCTCCATGTCAATTTAAACATGCCCATGTGTTTCTGGAAGGCTCACTGGTGGTGTTGTTATGGAATTTGGGCTGTTTGATAATAGTTGCAAGGATTTTGCCAATCTTAACCCCCTGGGTTTGTGTAGGAATACGTGGTGATGTTTGTCAGGACCCATCACTGCCCTGTTCTGGAGTCTTCTCCTTGAGGGTGACAAAGCTCTTGGCAGTCATCACGTTGTCCTTGGGAAGGCAAACCCACTGGATTTAGGGCAGGTTTTTTTGAATTATCAACCCATTAATGATTTTGATCACATACAACCATGTCTCCCAGCCTCACAGCAGCACCACTGCCACGGTCTCTCTTTTACAGAGAGTGATTCTCTGCTCTCATGAGATCCCACCTGGAATTCTGCATCCAGTGCTGGAGCCCTGACTACAAATAAGACCTGGAGGTGCTGGAGCATGTCCAGAGAAGGGTCAAGAGGATGATGAGAGGGTTGGAGCACTTCTCCTAATGGGACAGACTGAGAGAGTTGGGATTATTCAGTCTGGAGAGGAGAAGGCTCTGAGGAGACCTTATTGTGGCCTTCCAGTGTCTGAAGGGGGCTACAGGAAAGCTGGGGAGGGACTTTTGAGGATGTCAGGGAGTGACAGGGGGATGGATTCAAACCAGAGGAGGGGAGATTTAGATTGGATGTTAGGAAGAAGTTCTTCCCCATGAGGGTGGTGAAACCCTGGCACAGGTTGCCCAGAGAGGTGAAGGAAGCCCCATCCATCCCTGGAAGTTTTTAAGGCCAGGCTGGACAGGGCTCTGAGCAACCTGGGCTGGTGGGAGGTGTCCGTGCCCATGGCGGGGGGTTGGAACTGGATGATCTTAAAGGTCCCTTCCAACCCTGAAAAGTCTATGATTCTAATTCAGAGCTTTGCTTATGACAATGCAATTATTTTGTAGTTTAAAAAAAAAAAAAAAATAAGTACTAACAGCAGTAAAATAACTTCTTGTCATTTACTAGATGTAAATAACATGTAAGATGATAAAATGTATATTTTCTCTGCTTGCCTTAAAACTGGTGATTGTACCCTGTGAGGCAGCCCAAGCTCTGTTGTCCCCTCACCCAGCTCTCTGGGTTGGCCACTCACAAGAGTCCTGAGCATCTTCAGGGCATCAAAAAAGTTGCTGTGGATCAGCTTTTCTCCTAATTAGCAGGTTTTTTTCCTATTTGTGCCTTGTACCTGGTTCTCATTATTGTGCTGAGTGTCTCCATGGTGTGACAGGAGGTGGGCAGCTGATGGGTGCCAGGAGAGGAGCAGCAGAAGGTGTGAAGGGAGCTCTGCTCTTGCTCAGCCTGCACCAACACCGTGCTGGGAAGGAGCAGAGCTGCCACCAGGCAGAGGAGACAGTGATTCTTTTCCATCTGCTCCTGTCTATATTTGAGCTCCCAGGAAAGCATCCAGCATCCTTCTTTCTTGTAAGGAATCTCTGATTTCCAAAGCTGTCCCCGTTTCGGAAGTGCTTTTGGCAGGCTGGCTCTGGTTTCCCTGCCTGCCCTGGGAGATGCCCAGGGCTTGCCCACCACCCAGCCTGATGACACTGACCCCAAACAGCAGCTGAGTGTCACTGGGTGGCTTGTCACTCTTGCAGAAGTCTTTGTTGGAGTGGAGCAGGGTGACACTTGCTGCTATTTTCAGCCCCGTCCTTCCTGGTGGCTGTTGCTGCTTTATTCCCCTGCTTTGGTTATTTATTTATTTATCTATTTATTTATTCCTTTTGCTGAATCACAGACCTGGGAAATACTTTTGAGGTCACCAGAAGCCAAGATTGTGCCTCCTGCTTTATTTTGCTGCCTGTTGCCCAGTGTTAGATGGCACACAGCAACTTATACTGCCAGAGGCCAATCTGCCCTTCCCTGCTGCCTGGGGAGTTTCTTCCTTGCTCCTTTCTCTTAAAATTAATGGAGCTGCTCCAAACTTAACCCTGGCTTTGCTGGGGTTGTTTCCACAGCTGGGTGCAGGCACAGGGGGATGGAAAGTGCTGAGCAGTGCAGGCACAGCCACTGCCTCTGATAAATCCAAATACCTCTGCTTCACCTCCTGTGTAATTCCTCCCTCGTTCCCTTCAGTTTTCCCAACTTTTTGCACCCACGAGCTGCCCTTTTATATTTTGGGTGGGTCTGTGGGGTTGGGTGTATTCAATGGATGTTTAATGGCTCTGTTAAAACTGGGGAAGATGCAGTCAAGAGGTCAGAAAAAGCTGCAGTCCCGGGTCACAGCTGCCACTTGGGCCATCTGTGGCGTTGGGATGTGTGGTTGTTGATGCCATGTTCCCCTACTTTCACTTCCCTCCTACTCTTTATTGCAGTCAAAGTTTGTTTTTCTGGGGGAAAAAGCTGTGCAATTAAGAGTTATTGGGTATTTCTTGTCCTACTCTTAATCTGGTGCCTGGCTCTTGCAAGAACTGGGCTGTACCACCCAAATAAAGGCAGAATTATTCATTTCCTCACACAGCCAGAAGAAAAATAAAATAAAATAAAATAAAACCCACAACATGTTTGTGGGAATTCAGTTCTACAAACCGTGGTGTTATTTTTGTGCCACTCCTCTGTGTGCTAAGTCAGTGCCTGTGCTCTGTGGGTGTTTGGTTTTAAAACAAGTCAGGGTTACTTGTCCAGAGCACACTTCTTGCAGCCTCCAGGATTTTGAGCTGTGTGCTCTGAAAAGAAGAAATTAACTGGGCATGTATGTATTTTTTACTGGTGCAGGAATAGATGTGGATTGTATAACATTATCTTTGAGTATCTTTGCCCAAAGGTATTATATGCCCCAAGATAAATTGTTTTCTGATCTTGTCTCTGGACTCACTGACTTGTAGTTTCTGGGGGGGGAAAAATTGCTTAATTCCTTCATCCCCAAGCTGTGTGCTGAGGTGCTGGGTGGTGAAGCAGTCAGGGGGGTGTGGGTGTCCCTGCACCCCAGCCCTGTGTTCTTTGCCATGGCATTTCCTTGTGACCTTCAAATTATTTTGGTTCTGTAACATTTACTTTGAAAACTCGATGTCAGTGTCTCTGGTTGCTGTGGAATTGTGGTCCCTACCACAGAGCTCTTTGCTCCTGCCCAAGCACTGGGCACTCAGGCCCAGGGGATTTACATCACCCCCTGCACTTGCTCCTCCTGGTGGTGGTCAGCACTCCTTTTGATTCTGGGTTTTCTTTCTTCAAAAAGAGAGTAATTATGATTTAGAAGGATCCTGGGTTCCTCATCCTTTCTTAATGAACTGTTTCCCTCCTAGGAATCTTTTATTTCTCACTCAAAACACAAGCTTCCCATTGCCCACCAAAGCCATTAACCCTCTCTGCTTGTTTTCCTTTTTAAACAGAATTTTCTGCTTCCAGGCTGTTTTTCTTTACTCCCTGCAGCTTTTTTTTTTCTTTTTTTTTTTGCTGCAGACATGAAAGCCAGGCTCCAGGGCCTCTCCCTTCCCCAAGTGGATTGCATCCCAGCTCTGGGCAGCATCCAGAGCTCCTGCTGCCCCATCCATCACCCGCCCAGGTCAGCACCATCTGTGTGGGTGTAGGTGGCTGTGTCTGTGGGGTGTCATCCATCTCAGCTCCTGCAACGTGACTCATCCAGCCCCAGCTGCCTTTTTCTCTCCTCCTGTGGGAAGAGGATGCACTCGAGTCTCTATTCCTGCAATGAAAATTACACCCTTAGGTTTGTTGCAGGAGGATCGTGGAGGGAAGGAGCTGAGAGCCCAGGCAGAGGAGCCCCACTGAGGGGTGGGGAGGTAAATTCAGTGCCCCCCAACAAACATACTCACACCATGCAGCCCAGTGTGAAGCCTTTTTCTCTCTCCTGAGGCACATTTGTGAGTTTTATTGACACCCACTGCAAAATCAGAGAAAGCTTTGCATGAACTTGGCCTCTTTGGTTGGAGAAGGTCGTTCCTACACGTGAGCCTGAGAACTGACCCCATCCCAGCCTGAGCTCTGTGTAGTGCTCTCCTGGTGCTCTCCTGGTGCTCTCCTAAGGCTTTTTGCTTCCCCTTTTAAACCAGGGGCAAAGCCAGCATGGCTCCCAGGTGTGCATCTGTGCTGTCTTCTGGTTCAGTACTTAAAGAACAAATCTCCTTTAAACCATCTCTGGAGTTTTAGAGGGTCCTCAGTCAGACGGGCAGCAGTGCTGCCTCATTGGAAACACTGTCTGGTGAGTTACGTCTGGTGAGAGGAGGATAAGGAGGAGTCTGATAAATGCAAGTGGACATTTTTGTTGTACTCCTGTCTAACTTTAAGGATCTGTTAACGTGGGAGTGGGTGAGGTGGTTTGTGCCAGTGCAGGAGATGCACGGGGTTGCTACAGTGGTCTCACAAGAAGTGAGACAAATATTCAAAGTCATCATGGCTCAGAACTTGAGATGTCACAACCCATCGTGGGTTTTCTAACCAGATGGAGCTTGCTTTTGTCACCTCCTGCCCTTTCAAGGCCAGGCTCTGCTCTTCAGCACCACTTAAACTTGTACCTCTGCCAGTCCACTAATGCTGATGTGTTTCAACAGGAGCCAAGAGTCCTTCCCAATGAGTGGAGGCTGGAGGTGTGGGGGTGCTTCAGGGGGGTAGGACTGGCTAGGACAGGCTGAATTGTCAGCAACAGCATCTCCAGGGGGCTAGAGCTGTAGTTAGGGGTGTCACTTTGACAAAGCTTCACAAAACTGGAGATGGAGCCTGTATCAGCCTAAAGAAGGCAGGGTTCAGCCCGCACTGCTCAAAGGACATGGACTGGTTGGATTATGCTGCTCTTCTTCCCCTCTAATGAGCAACCAGGAGAATAAATACTGGGATTTTTCGGTTTGCAGAGCTCTGTGCATCTGACTTAAGCTGGAGTTCTTTTCCCTATTGATTTGCTTAGCCTGAGCCTCTGTTCTCATGTGTCCTTCAGTCAGCTGCCTTGGGGCAATGCTTCGGAAGCACAAAGCCTCCCTGGAATTTGGAAATTGATTTGATATCTGTTAAACCTCCCCTTTTGTTTCTGGATGTTAATTAAGGAACCAGAGACAAGGAGAGATCCCAGAGCTCTGGCAGACCCAGACCTTTTTTTACCCTAACAGGTCCTGTGTGTCTTTCCAGACCAAACCTGGAGAGGGACAAAGATTGATTCACAGAAGCTTCATTCCCTCCCTTTCCCAGGGGAGGATGATTTCCTTGGGGATGATGTAGGCAAGAGCAACACCCACAAAATAAAAAAAATAAAAATAAAAAGATGTGTCCCATGTCTGGGCTGATGCCCAAACATCCCTTTTCCTGAGTCAGTCCTGAGAAGCTCCTGTGCCTCTCTATCTTCTCACCTTCCTGCAGAGCCCCCCTCCCCCTGCACAGCTCCACTTCTGCTGCTCTGTGGATTTTCTCCCTTATTTTTGTCTTTCTCTCAGTTGATGCAGAAATGCAGCTGGGCCCCATCAGCTCGGAGGAAGCTCTGACCTGGGAAAAGCTCCAGGTCTCTAAACGTTTGCTGCAATAGCTCATTCCTTTCCTCTCTCCTTCAGGAAAACCAATTAAAAAAAAAACAAACCTACAAAGATAAAAATAAAAAAACAACAACAACAATAACAAACAGTACAGGAGAAGCAAGTGGGCATGAGGACTATTTGTGCCAGCTCCAGCCTTTCTCTCTGAACCATTAATGGAAAAAGAAGTGGCACAAACAGGTTTTGCCCCCCCAAAAAATGTCTCTGCTGGAGGCCAGAGCTGGGTAGGAAGCTTCTGTATCTCCATCCCTTTCTCTTCTTCCTCGGGGAGGTCACCTCAAGGAAAACAAGAGGGAAATACCTGAGGGGCCTGTTCCACCTGGGTGAGTCTCGCCTTGAGCCTTCTCCAACCCAACCAACATCCTGGTGAGGGTCCTGTGCCAGGGGAAGGGGCCAGCGAGGGGAAAGAGCAGCTAGGAATGAGGTGATGGCATTGGTGACATGCAAGGAGGAGGTGAAGGGACTCAGTGGAGTGGATCTAAGTTCCTCTGCCCAGTCCTTCGGGGTTTTATTGCCCCTGAGGGGCCTGGCAGGAGCGTGGCCCGGGGATGCTGGAAGAGCCGGAGTCGGGGGGGAGCTCTGGGCCAGCGCTGCCTGCCTGGGGACCGGGCTGGTGACAGCAGCTGCGAACTGAAAACGCATCCCTGGAGCGATCCCAGCCCGAAAGAGTTAAAGCAGGCAGCGGGACCGAGCTGGTCCTCCCACCGCCATGAGATCACCGCCGATACCACCAATCCTCGGCCCGGCTGGCAGCAAAAGAGCCGGGAGCCAGAGCCGGGAGCCAGAGCAGAGCCCGACCGGCAGCATCCCGCCGGTACCCCCGGCATCCCGCCGGTACCCCCAGCATCCCGCCTGTACCCCCGGCATCCCGCCGGTACTCCCAGCATCCCGCCGGTACCCGCAGCATCCCGCCGGACAACGCCGACATGTAGGACCCGGCTTCTTCCCCCCCATCCCTGGTGCTCACCCTGGGACAGTGCCCGGCGTCCAACCCGCCTGCTCTTTGGCTCTGGTCGCTCCCGGCTTTTCTTGCCAACATGATGGGCTGCAAGTCCAACTCACTCACTTGCCTGCAGGGAGGAAAAGCGGGGCTACCGCTGGCCACCGCCACCGACTCCACCGCCACCCTCAACAAGCTGGCCCTGGCCACGGGCGGGACGGAGAAATCCTGGTACCGCTGCATCTTCCCCTTCGGCATCGTCTCCGTGGTCATCGGCGTCGCGGCGACGTGCATCACCTTCACCATCAATGGGCCACAGATGGACATCGCTAAGGTGGTCTCGGTGGCCACCTTGATTTTTGGGGTGGGCCTGCTGGTAGCCGCCTACGTGTGCTGGCGGGCCAAGAAGGAGAGGCAGCGGAAGAGGCAGCGCCAGGAGCCGGTCCCGGTCCCGGTCCCGGTGGAGCAGGGAGCGCTATGACCCGGGCTGGGGGCAGCGGCTCAGCTCCACCCGGAGCCCCCTGCTCACCCACCTCCTCTGCCCGGAGCCCCGCGGCACACGGGTGACAGCACCGGATTTGTCGCACCCACGGAGGTCCGGACCCTGCCCGAGGTCAGTTTGCCGTCACTGTCCACTCCGCCGAACCGCAATGCCACCGGTGCCACCCCGGCTCTTGTCCCCGGGGGTGGGGACAGCCCCCGGACGTGTGGGTGGCTCCGTCCTGCTTGGGACTGGCACGGAAAAAGCTTGAAGAGTGGCCCGAGGAGCGCGTCACCCGCCGCCACTAGCATGTCACCCGTGGCCCCGGAGCGTGTCAGTCACCCGTGGCCCCGGAGCATGTCACCCGTGGCAAGCCCCGCTGCCATCCCCAGCGTGCTGAGCACTGCGCTGGGCAGGGGACACCGAGACCCCCCCTGCTTGGCAGCGGAGGAGCCCAGTGTCGATTCTGTCTCCTTGTGGCTTTTTTCCCCCTTGGCTCAGGACAAAAAGGGTTTGGACAGAACCTGGCCCGGGGGATGGGGGGGTGGCAACCTGGCCCGTGAGCCCCTGGGGACACGGTGGGTGGGAAGGGGAGGTCGAGAGCGCAGCGGGGTAATTTGGACCTTGGTGGTGGTGGTGGGAGGGAGGTGGGGAGCAGAGGGGCTCAGGCTGGGGTCCCCCGGCCGCTGGGTGTTTGCCACTCGCGGTGCAGTGTTGCACAGCGAGGGGGTGAGGGAATCGGGCTCCTTCTGTCACTGTGAGCCATCCTGATGGCATCCCGGGGGGCAGGTCCCCTCGGGGGTAGTGGGGGGGTCCGTCTGCTTGGTTTGGTACCATGAGTCTGAAAGCAATTCTGTTGCTGGAGAAGGAGCTGGAGTTGCATTAAAAAAAAAAAAAAAAAAAAAAAAAAAAAAAAAAAAAAAAAAAAAAGAAAGAAAGAAAGAAAGAAAGGAAAAAAAAAAAAGGAGCAAATACATTTCTACCACTTTTTTTTGGAAACAAAGTGCCTGCTCCCGTTCTTTGAATTTAGCTTTGTACTGTTTACCCTACAAAACAAGCAGGAGAGGCGGGTATGGGGGGGGATCTGTCTGTCTCCCAGGATCTGGGAGCAGCATCTCTGCTCCATGCCCGACGGTGGAGGCTGTGGCAGAGCCGGGCTGCTCGCTGCACCCGGAGGGGCCTCCCGAAACCATCCCCCTCTGGGCTTCTGCTCTCCAAGAGCTCCGGAGAGCAGCCACGCTCCGGCCCCTCGGCAGCCGGAGGTTTTCCGTGCGTGGCCGAGGAGAAGGAATGAACCCAAAAGCCGCACACGGGACCAAAGCTCAGCCCATGCCAGGTGCTGGCACCCTGGTGAGGTGCCAAGACACATGTCACCCTCCCTCCCAGTCGCTCTGTCCCTCCAGGTCTGTGCCTGGAAATATCCTGGTGCTCTGCAGCCAGGAAAAAACCCCAGGAGCTGCTGCCTGTTGTGGGATGTGTGACCCAGCCCCGGGATGTTGGGGTGCTGATCCTACAAGGTCAGGTTCAGATCCCCACAGAGTTTGGGAGGTTTGGAGACCCTTTTAGCCCCAGCCTGGACCCGAACTTTATTTCCATGAGCAGTTAGGGGGCTTAGAGGCCAGCCCGGCCCTGCAGCAGTTGATGAGTTTAGCGGGTGTGGAGCCTGGGCTGCTCTTTGTCAGCCTGATCATTGCTTCGGGGGCTTTGTGTGCCTCAAGTTGGTGGTTTCAGCCCACCCCGGGGAGCCATGGGGACTCAGCAGTGTGTGTCGTGGGGGATGCTCAGCAAAGCACCACTGAGAGTTTAAGAGGCTGCCTCGGTTTTATTGTTATAATTATCTTACGTTTTATTTCCTTCTTGCTGGAATTATTCCAACAAACAGGTTTGCAACTGCTTGTAAATTCCTCTCTGCTGCCCCGGCCAAGTCCTGAGCTAAAAAGTTCTGTGGAAACTGATATTTTCTTTTGTTTCTGTTGGTTTCTGTAGTAAAAACACACTCGCATCCCCCCCTCCCTCCTGCTGTCTGCAATGGTTTTATTTACATGGACAAGTTTCCCAGCAGGACTGGGTCTGCTGCACATGCTGGCTGAAGGGCAAGTCCTGGAGAAATTAATCTCCTTAAAGAGCACCGAGTGATTTATTTTTTGGCTGCAGGAACAGATGGCCAGGAAAGTTACACCCTGTTCAGAAAAGAAACTGGAAGGAAGAACATAAAAGGAACCACATCCTCACCCCCGGAGCACCCCGCTGAAATTTGCCACCCTGAGGGCACCACCCGGTGTGGCTCCTCCTCGGGCAGCCTGCAGGATGGAGCTGCTGGCTCTTCCTTTGCTGGCAGCTGACAGCACCGTCTCACCCTGCTCCTCAGGTCCCTGCTGGTGGGACTGCAAATGTGTGGGAGCTTCCCCTCCAGAGCTGTTCCCATCACTTTGCAAGCTGGGGATGCTTCAGGATGCATCCTACCTGGGCATCCCATCCCTACATCTCACCCAGGCATGTCACCTGGGCAGCCCTCCCCAGTGAATCTCATCCGTTCATCCCACCTGGGCATCCCAACCCTTACATCCCACCCAGCCATCCCAGCTGGGCATCCCAATCCCACTCAGGCATCCCAATCCCACTCAGGCATCCCACCCCTACCTCCCACCCACCCCGTGCTGTTGTTTGATGGGGTGCAGAGCCCAACACCACTCCAGGTGGCTCAGCCCTGGGTTCTGTGGCCAAGTGGGGTCCCCGTTGTTGCTGGGGGGAGGCTGCTCACTCCACTGCAGTGTCCCCCAAACCCAGCTGAGATGTCAGCACAGGAGCTTTGGGTGCTCAGCTGCAGCATGGCCAGGCTGGGAGTGGGGAAGTACCCTGGGAAGGCAGCTCCATGGCTGATCCTATTGCAGCTGGGGGCTGAGAGATGCTCTTCACCTTTTCTAGGCAAACAGAACCCACAATTCACAAACCTGTACAGCTGACTCCAACACCAGCCTTGATCTGCTTTGCCTCCTGTCCTTGCAGCCCCCCCTGCACCCCCCAGCAGGGACCCCTGGTCCCCTGGCCAGTGATACTGGGGGATACTGGAATGATGGTTCAAAGGCTGCCTGCTTCCCAAAGCCAAACCTCAGGATAACCAACTCCTGGGCAGAGGGTTGGGGAAATACTCCCTCTAAGGATCTTAAACTCCCCCTCCAGTGACAGCCTCCCTGAGGATTTCTCCCTAAGAGCATTTCACTCCCATGAATGTATTCAGTGTTTCTGACAGCTGCCTGCCCTGTTCCTGCCAGATCCACCCAACCCCCTTCTCAGCACTAAGCAGGCTTAAAAAGCAAAGCTCCAGGTTTTGTGGCATCAAAGGGAAGGGTTAAAAAAAAAAATGGTTCCTCTCAGCTTGGGAACAGTTACAAAGGAGGAACTTAAAAATTAAAATATGCATCCTTAAAATAAATCTGACACTAGTTTCTTATCTTAGCTGACACGTGGTTCTGCTCCTGCTGCCCGGGTTTAGCTGGAGGTGGAACTCCTGGAGCTCAAGCCTTTTTGGGGTACTTCACTTCCAGTCCTCACTGGGACTGTGGGGAAACCTATTTCCCACCCCATTTTGTGGAGGTTGAGCACTGGAGCCTCTCAGAGGTGCAGTGACAGAGGGACAGAGGGACAGAGGGACAGAGGGACAGAGGGACAGGGACCTTTTTTCCCGGCTGCCACAGCACCCCAGAACATCTGATGGAGGAACAGAACCACAACAACATCACCTTGCAGGCCAAGGGGCTGGTGATTGGGGTGTTTAACACAAGGCCAGGTCCCTGCAGGTTTCCATGCAGTGGGGGATGTCCCCTGCCCTCATGTGACATTTGGGCATCCACCCATGGCACCCATGGCACCCGTGGCACCCGTGGCACCCATACACCCGCTCCCTGGGCAGCTGGACCTGGCAGGGAGGGACCTGGCCAGCCACCTCCTGGACAAGGGGACAAGAGTTTGGGCTGGGACAGACACCAGAGGTCTGCACACATCATCTGCCAGGGATGGGACATGTCCCCTGCTGCTGGTGGTGCTGCCACCTCCCCTTGAGTGGAGGCAACAGGGTGACCCTCACCCATGTCCATCTGTGCCTCACCTGGGCACCCTAGAAAAAAAAAAAAACCACATTCTCACTTCCTCAGCAAGCCCAGATTTAAGAATACATTTATTTTTGCTGCTTCTCCAGGTGTCAGCTGGGCCTGGAAATTCCCAGTGGGAAGCAGAGGCCAAGGGGAGCAGTGGTCCTGCAGAGTCTGCTGAGCCCAGCCAGGGGCAGAGAAACCTGCACAGCTGGAGACACCCCAGTGCCCAGCACCCTTCCCTGCTTTTTAAAAACAAGTCCATGTGCAGGAAAGGCTACTTGGCTCCAGCCCAAAGCTGCCAGCAAAATAATGAGTAACTCCTCGACAGCTGGGCTGAATTAATGGGTAACAAATTTATTTATTCCTTTTACAGTTTGGTGTTTGGTTTTGGTTGGGTTTTTTTTTTTGTTTTGTTTTTTGTTTTCTTTTTTTTTTTGTTGTTGTTTGTTTTGGTTTTGCAGGGACACAAATGGAAATTTTAACAGTTTTTGGTTGGTTGTTGTTTTGTTTTTTTTTTTCCCCTAGCTGTGCATGGAACTTTTGGAAATAAAAAATTTTCCAATGGACCATCTAAACTCAGCATCCTCCTTCCCAGGGAGGATTAAGAAACCCCAAAGGGACAGAGTATTTTTCCAAATAAATGCAGTTTTTGCTGAAGTCTGTGGGCTTGGAGGAGCTGCTGCCACAGAACTCCCATCCAGCTGCAGCTTCTCCTGGAAGCCCCACGCAAGTTTGTGATGTGACTCCAACACAGCAATATCTTATATTTTGGGTGCCCCAGCACTCCCCAGTGCTCCAGAAGCCCCCAGGAAGGTCCCCATGGCCCTGGTGAGGTCCCCATCACAGCTGCAGGAGGTGGGGGAGGCTTGGGGGTGCAAGGGGGGGCTGGTGGGTGGACCAAGGGGTGACAAACTCATCTGGAGCTGGCTCAGCTCCTCCCAGCATGGCTTGCTTGAGTCCTGGTTTGGGTTTGCATCATCTTGCCCTGGGGATTTTACATGGATCAAGGTCAATAAGGTTTGGAAAGATGCTGAAGGTCTTGCAGCATAAAAAACATTTCAGGGAAACGGGGGGGTTCGTGGCAGCAAAGACACTGGTGGCATTCAGCAGCCAAACTTTGCTCAGAGGGGAGGATCTGAGCCTGTTCTGGCCTTTTTGCTGCCCAGAGATTGTCCAGAACAAGGTCTCAGCCAGAGTTCTCCTCCCATGAGGCTCATTCTCACCAAATGCAAATACCAGCCTGAGACAAACATCACTTTCAGATTAAGCCAGTTCCTCAGTGCCACCTGCAGTGTCCCCTCCTGCACGGCACCTTCTGCTCATCACAACCAGGGCAAGGAGAGGCTGCAGTTTGGAGAAGAACATCTGAGAAAGCACACGGGGTCTGGTGGCCCCAGCACCCTTCATCTGCCTGCTCTGGTGTCCCTGTGCCAGCAGACACAACCTTTGGGACACCAGGCAGGGACCCCCAGGTCCTGCAGGAGGGTGGGCAAGGAGGGGGTTCTGGCAACCCCTCGGTTCCAGCCCTGCTGCCCCCCTCCTCTTCACCCATCCAAGAGCCAACCCCCTCAGCAGTGTTCCCAGCCCTGCTGCTGAGCATGCTGCACTCCTGCTTTTGGTGTATATTCTCCAGGTTTTTGGCAATCCACCAGCAGCTCAGCTTCCATTGATTCTTAACACCTCCTGCTGCCCCCAGGGCAGCCCCTGCCAAGGGGGTGAGACCCCTTGGGGGGACCCCAGGGATATGGAGCATCAGAGCTCTCTGGAGGGCTGGATTTTCTCCTGCATCTCCCCCCCAGCTCCCACCCTCATCACCAGCTGCCTTTCCCTGAGTGGGGTGGGACCTGTGGGCTGGCAGCCAACACCCTGGGCTCAGCCACCACCTCCAGCCCAGTGCTGGGAATTCCTCTGCCTTGCAGCAGTGTCACCACCCAGCTGTGATGGGAAACACTTCTTCCATCTCTTTTTTTCTCCCTTCTTTGGATCACTTGACGTGACTCTGAGCACTTCCCCCTTCCCACCTGAAGCCAAAAACCTTTCCTGTTTCACACCCATGGGGTGAAGTTGTGCTGTGGGAATGCTGGAGCCAGCAGCTCCATCTCCTGCACCATCTCCTGCACATTACCCCAGCAGTATCTCATGCTCTCCCAACCCCTCTCTGGAGCCACATGAGGAGCAGCAGCTTTGTCCCTGTGTCACCATGTACGAGCAGAGTCCAGAGAAGACCAGCAGTGCAGCCAGCTAGGAGGCATCTCCTGGATCAGCCCAGAGCTTATTAACCTTGTTTGTCACCATGGCACCAGAGCACATCTTAAATGAAGGGCTCAGCCTCCTTGCAAAAGGAGCATCTTTACACAGGGTGGTGGGTTCTGTCAGCTCCCAGGACTAAACCTGCTGTGACCCCAAACTGGGGTTCAAAACAATTTAGGTTTTCCCAGAAGGCTGAAAAAAAATAAAAATCCCTGATAATTGTCTTTGGGGTCAGCAAGGTTATCAGAGCAGTGCCCATGGACTCCCCCTTTTTGCAAGCCCTGCCTGAGGATGCTCACACTGCAAAGAAAACAGGGGAGGGGATTTTCTTTCCCTTGCAGAAAGAAGACAGAAACCCAGCAAGCTGATCCCATTTTCCAAGCTGGGTTTTCTTGTGCTCAGCTCTGGGGTGAGTGGAGCAGCCGGAGCCTGGGCAGGATGGGAAAGGCCACGTTCAGCCTGGAACACCAGTGGAGGTGGGGGAGCCAGCAGCTCTCCATCCCATTATTCCCATCCCACCGGAGCAGATGGGCAGGAGGAGCTGGTGTCACACGTCACAGCAGGGTCTCCACAGGGCCAGCTGGTCCTGCTGCTGGGCTGGGATCCTCCTGCCAGGAGGTAGATATCTGGAAAACCTGTGGTAGATAGATGGAAAATGTGTCCACTGAGATTACTCTGAGCAGTTCCCCAGCAGGACCAAAGGAAATTTCATAATCTGAGCTAAGGGGAACCTTGTGAACTCTGCCTCTTTTGGGCCAAGGGAGAGAACCTTGAGATCTGCACGTGGGTGTCTGCTCATCCTCTAAGGATACAGTGACTTTAATATTAGGGGACAGGGTCTTAACTACAGAGGAAGAGGCACTGAAAAGGTTAAGAAGGGATTTGATACACCAACTGCCCTCTGAGCAAAAAATATAGGCTAATGATTATAAATGGAGTAATAAAACATCAGAAATGGGAGTATGTAGGAGAGGGACAGAGGAGGGTGAAGCAATGAGCAGCCTGGCTCCTGTAAACAGGAGATAAAAATTAGGCAAAGAGGTCATCAGTCCAAGGGCAAAGAGATGTCATCAATCTGAGGACTGTTTTCAAAACATCACATCCAAAACAGCCTTGGAGTCAACTTTTAGGGGAGAGATGGCCCCACCAAGAGGTTCTATAGAGGCTGTGACCCAGGAGAGCTGGGTCAGGTGGAGGAGCTGGAGCTGCTGTACCATGTCCCTTGGCTTGGGGACTTCAAAGCTGTTGTCACTGCACATGGTGATGGGAACTCATTTCTGTGTCCAGAGCCTCATTCAAGGCCTTCTAGTAAGGGTCAGGTACTCTAATGGGAACAGTCAGAGGGCTTTTCCCTGGAGAATATCCCTGGAGAATATCACACCTCAAGTCCTGTGTCCAGTTCTGGGCCCCTCAGCTCAGGAAGGAGATTGAGGTGCTGGAGCAGGTCCAGAGAAGAGCAAGGAGGCTGGGAAGGGATCCAGCACAAGTCCTGTGAGGAAGGGCTGAGGGAGCTGGGGGTGTTGAGGCTGGAGAAGAGGAGGCTCAGGGGAGACCTCATCACTCTCTACAACTCCCTGAAAGGAGGTTGGAGCCAGGGGGGGGTTGGGCTCTTTTCCCAGGCAACTCTCAGCAAGACAAGAGGGCACAAGAGGTCTCAAGTTGTGCCAGGGGAGGTTTAGGTTGGACATTAGAAAGAATTTCTTTAGGGAGAGGGTGCTCAGCCATTGGAATGGGCTGCCCAGGGAAGGGGTGGATTCTCCATCCCTGGAGATATTTCAAAAGAGCCTGGATGTGGCACTCAGTGCCATGGGCTGGGAACCACGGGGGGAGTGGATCAAGGGTTGGACTTGATGAGCTCTGAGGTCCCTTCCAACCCAGCCAATTCTATGATTCTATGATTCTATGATTCTATGATTCTATGATTCTATGATTCTGTGTACATAGCCACAAACCCATCCCACTGTTCTTCAGTTCTTTTCCCAAAGTTTGTTTTTCTTGCAGCACCCACAGGCCAGGCAGACAGAGCCATCCACTGCTGACCAGGATCAAGTCCTTGCTGTTTTGTCCTCCCTCTGTCCTGGTGGTTGGTTTGATGGGAAGTTTTGGGGTGGGACCATCATCCTGTTCCCTGGCTGCACGGTGCAGTGTGCTTCAGGCTCCAGCTCCTAGGAGAGACATGAGTAGCATTTATTTCTTAAGTGCAAATTGGGGAATATGGGCAGAAAGAGGCTGAGCAGTGCCAAAAAATCTCCTCCTCTTTCAGCACTCCCTGGTGGGATTTTCTCAGAGTTGCTCTGTTGGGGTAGGAACTCCCTGGAGAAGTTTCTCTGGGATATTAACACTTTGCAGCCTCCAAGTACAACTTGCTGCCACCCAGGGGCACTGTGGAAGAGCAGTGAAGCAGAGTTTTGTGGGTAAACAGTAAAAAACACAGGTTTGGTTTGCATCCAGAGTTTGTAAGCCCAAGGCCACATCTTCTGGTCCAGGATTGAGCTGGGATCTGGCTGTGATGGCAGTGAACATCCCACCCAGAGAACACAACATCCACGGGCAGAGGAACTGAGGGATGTGTAGGGAAGGTGGAAACATTGCAATGGGAGGAAGAGGAGAGCTGTGAAGTGGTGGGAAAAAAGGGATTTTCCCCCAAAGAGGTCAGGGTTTTGTCCAGAAGAGGGTCCAACACACTCATTGGCCTGGAGGAGCAGCCTTGCAAACCTAAAGAATGGAAGTGACAGAGAGCTCTGTGGTGAGGGATGGAGCAAGACAAAGCCCAAGATGGAAATTTCAACTTTTAGAGTCAGGAGGTGCCAGAAAACAGACAGATAAGTACAAATGAGCCTTTTTTTGGGAGGCTGGGGATGCTCTCCACTGCAAAACCAAGGCCAGGTTGGATGGGGCTTGGAGCAACCTGGGCTGGTGGGAGGTGTCCCTGCCCATGGCAGGGGGTTGGGATTGGATGAGCTTTAAGGCCCCTTCCAACCCAAACCAGGCTGGGATGCTGTGATTCTAGGAAAACCTCCTTGCTCAGCCACCAGTTTGTCCCTGGCACATGTTTGTTATTCCTCAGCCAGAGCCCCTCGGGTTTGAGCTGTGGAGGGGGGGAATGGGGCTTTCCCAGGCTCAGCAGGGTCTGGACTCTGGATTTGATTGCATTTCAACCATGCCTCACTCTAATCTTTGGCTTTTCAGCCTCCAGATCCTTGGCCAGCAGACAGAAAGCTCCCAATAAGCTGTTAAATGGTGGTTGTAGCCTCGCTGTTGTGACGGCTGCTGCCAGCCTGGCAAGCCTCGGCCTTCACCCTGCCGTGGGGGTGGGAAACAGGGTGAAAAAAAAACCCACCAAACCTTCCCTTGACATCCAAGGCAGGATTTTATTACAGCTTGTGTCACAGCAGAGAGGGAAGAGCTGAGTCACTGCCAGGTACAGCCTGTGAGTCACGGGCACAGCCCGGGCCCTCAGCACGGCCACAGCTGCTGCACGGCTGAGGATGGCAGCGACACCAGAGTGCGAAGAGCTGGGGTGTTTTCCTGGTGTTTTTCCTGGTGATGAGGGAATAATGCAACCAAATAAGAGAAATCCAGAGAAAGCACCTGAAGCAGACAGATAGAAGATATGCAGGGTAATGCATCCCATCATTACTACATGAGAGGAAGGACAGTGATGGAGAGAGATCCATCCCCACTCTCAGACATCCCCATCACCAGATTCCCAGTCCCTGGGGAGCCCCGGTTGCAGTGAGGGTTTGGAGAGCCCTTCCTGGAAACTGGGAAAATCCTACACGGCACATCCACCCGTAGGGAAGGCATCCAAAGTCCCTGCAAGGGGGTCCAGCCCTAAATACCAAACAACCAAGTCAGGAGGACTTTGCATACAGGTAGAAATGTGAATTTTTCTCTTCTTAAACCCCAAAAGTCTGAGCTCTCACCCACATGAGGAGCCCCTTCTCTTCTTTAGTTCACCACCCCACCTGCAACAAGCTTCTCCTCCCTGGCTGACCAGAAGTGGCTGTGAGGATGTGTGGCCTCTGGGGCTCCCTTTGCTTTGGAGACAGCATTTATCCCACAGAATAAATGGAAATATTTTGACTTACAGACTTGGTAAAACCTTTGTTCCCCTGGCCAGGCTGCTGAAGGCAGTGTGCATCATGTGGCTGTCAGGACAGGGTCTACCCAGGGCAGCACTGCCTGGTCCTGATTCTTCTTGTTGATTTCTAATCAGTGAAATCCAACTCAGGAGGAAAATGTGCTTTTACCTGCCTCAGAACCCTGTGTGATGCTGCTGCAGTGTGAGCACTGTGCCCTGAGCATCCTCCCTGATGGCAACAAGAACCTTGGCTTGGGTCAGCCTGACATGGCAGCAGCACCAAACAAAAGTGTGCCCTGAGTAAATACATCCACAACCCCACAGCCCCCACTGGGGCTCCAGGACTCCTGGAGACCCCCCCTGAGCAAAACCCTGCCCTGCAGAGCACCCATAGCTCACCTGGTGCTCCCTAGGGCTGCACCCAGACCAAAGGGAAATGGCCAAACCCTGGGGTGGAGGGGCTGGGTGGGCAGAGGGAGATGTGCAGGGGACAGGGAGGGGGACAGGGACAGGGACAGGGACATCACAGGAGTCTCCACAGGGACAGCAATCTCTACAACAACTCCCTGGGAGGAGGTTGGAGCCAGGGGGGGTCGGGCTCTGCTCCCAAAGAACAAGGGATGGGAAAAGAGGAACTTTTGGCCTCAAGTTATGCCAGGGGAGGTTTAGGTTGGATCTTGGGAACAATTTCTCCCTGGAAAGGGTTGTCAGGGCCTGGCCCAGGCTGCCCAGGGCAGTCCCCATCATCCCTGGAGGGGTTTCAAAGCTGTGGAGCTGTGGTGCTGAGGGCCATGGGTCAGTGGTGGCCTTGGCAGTGCTGAGTTAAAGGCTGGACTGGATGATCTCCAGGATCTTTTCCCACCCAAATTATTCTGTGACAGTGGGGAAGTGGAAGCACTTTGATATCTCAAGGCAAGTGGCCCCTGGCCAGCTGTCCTGAAGTAGACTTTTTGGTCCTGAGCCACCCGAGGGAAGCAGTGGCAGCCCCAGAGTGCAGCCACACTGCCCAGACTCTGCTCAGGTGGAACCTTTTCCTCTGGCACTGCCCAGTGCCTGCTCCCTTCTGTCAGGCCAGACTCTTCTGCAAGTTTGCTTTCCCAAGAAACCCTTTAAGGAAAAAGCAGACAAAATAAAACAATAAACCTGAAAAAAAAAGAAATAAAGGAAAAGAAGGGTAATTTGACACAGGGTTAATAAAGGCAATGAATAACCTGCCAAGCAGCTGGGGGACAGGCATGGCATGAAGCTATCACTTCAAGTCTCTGCATCCTTGTCAGCACCACCTCCTGTCTTTGTCCTTCAGTGACACAGAATCTTTTAAATCAGAAGTGCCCAAGCCATTCCCATTCCTCTGTGAGCAGAAATCACCACTCTCAGTCCCAAAATACATCTGTGACCGTGGGAGGAGTTTGGCAGCGTGCAATAATTAACATTACACAACAGCACAGGACCAGAAGCAAAGGATAAACTCGGGGCTGGATTGCAAACAAGCTGGGGTGTGTAGGATGAACCAGCCAAGATGGAATTCAGCCACAAGCTCCTCAGTCCTCTGTGTGCAAGCAATCTGGTGCTGTGGGTTTGGATTCTTCTTAGGAAGTCATAGCCCTGGCCAAGGCTGGACTGAGAGGTGAGCTCCAACTTGACTCCCTGCCCTTGACACCAGAACCTTTCTGAATATTTTCAGGATTCCAGGAAGCCTTGGAAGAGTGCCCAGTTAGCCAGAGGGCTTCTTAGAAATTGGGAAACCAATCACAGTTTGGGGGAAAAACATATTAGTGCAGGGTCAGGTGAGTCAGTCCTGGAAACCCAGCAACCTTCTCACCCCCTGCCAGTGTCAAACTGGTCCCAGGTGAGCTCTGGCTGGGGGGTTGGTGCCACGCAGGACTGCAAAGGCTGCAAAGATGTCAAATGGTGCAGCAGACACGAGCAGCCCTGGCTGGCAGGTGCAGGTGGGTGCCTGCTGGAGCCCTGTGAGGTGGTGGAGACTTCTGCTTCTGGAGCTGGTAAGTTCATTGGTACTGAAAGGGGAGCACAATTTGCAGGTGGAGCCTTGCAAGGAACAGTGCTGCTGATCAAAGGTGACAGCACAGGTGATGGGGGCAGCTCAGGTCCTGGCTTGTGCTGGGGTGACACAGAGTGGGTACAGTGAGAACAAGCACCAGGAGCAGTTTGCTGATGGGACCAGTCTGTCCTTCCCCAGAAAAGCCAGTGTGGGGATAACCAGAATGGGCAACCAGACCCCCATGAACCCGGGGATGTCACTGTGATCAGTATCAGCTGGTGCCTTCCTCCATCATGAGGATTTCACCTCCCAACAGCCCTTGCACAGAGGGATAAATGTGCTGCCAGCCATGACTTGCAGGATGGGGAAAGAGCCTGAGCCCAGGGAGGAGTCCACATGTGCAGGAGGTGCTGCAGGACACGGGGTTGGGAGCAAGGAGGTCCTTGCAGCAGCAATCCCTAAAATCCCTGCTCCTCAGCATCCCACCTTGGCCACGGAAGGGCTTGGAGCAGCCCTGCCCATGGCTGACAGCTCTGTGTTCAGCAGCCTCAGCTCCTCTTCCCCAAAGATTTTTTTTTCCTCCTATTTTCTGCCACTGGAAGCTCTTTAGCTAAGGACAGTCCAGGCTGAAGCTGCTTCTCCCGCAGGGAGGGAGGGAGGGAGGTGCTGGCCATGAAAGCTTTAAGCTCATTAGCTGCCAGTGGAAGGGGTAATTATGTTGATTTGTGTGGGAAGCTCAGTGGGAGCAGCTTTTCTTCTCCAGGCACCACCGACAGAGAGCAGAGGGATCCCATCTCCCCCCCCTGAGCAGGATTAAGGAAAAGTACTGAGGAGGAAAGAGGAGGCTGAACAGCAGCTCTGCTGGGGGCACCTCTGGGGCCTCCACAATAGAGGATGGGACTGAAAAGAAGCACAAAGTAAGGAGCTCTGGGAGGAGAGGATGAGGAAGGAGGATGGTGCAGATGGGGCTGACCTGCACCAAACGTCCTGCACAGACCATGCTGCAGGGACTCATTCACCCAGGGCTTTGGATCCAGTTTGTAGCTCCATCAGTATAGGAAAAAAACCCAATCCTGTTGCAAAAGTTGCAATGAAGAGCCCAGCTGAGTGGGGGCTGCAGCATCACTGCCCTCCCGGGGCTCCTGTGGTCCTCTCCATCCCTGGACAGGCCCGTCCTGGCCTTTGTGGCACCAGGTAAGGGGGACTCTGCTATGGGGTGTCCTGCAGCCCTGGTGGCAATGGGCTCTCAGCAGCAGCTTTCTGCCTGGCACTCCGTGTCCTCTGGGCTTCCCCGGGTGGGACCAGACCTCTAACACCATCCCCAGCTTTCCCCAAGCTTCCCAGGTGGAACCAGATGCCAAACCTTAGTTTTCTCTCCAAGGAAGAACATGAAATCCACGAAGTTAAAACTGATTATCACTAGCAAAACCAGAAAGTGGAGATCTGCCAAGGGTCTGTGGCTTTTCTCCTGACCCCCATTTGTTGGTGAGGATTGAGGCAGATGAGTTTTTCCTGCCCACACCTCCTCCTCAGGCAAAAAAGCTCCTGGAAAAGCTGTGACAGGGGGAGCAGAGCCATGGGGCTTCTCCTGTGGCACTGTCCCTGTCCCCACAGGATGCTCCTGGCAGGGGCTTTTTTCCTTCTTGCTCTGGGGAAGAACAACATGGGCCCCTTGGCCATACAGTGATGTTTTGGGGCTCTTCTGGCAATCTGTTAGCCACAGGCTGTGCTGGGAGCAGGGCAAGGTAATTGGTGAAGATGAGACTAATCTCTTTTTTTTTTTTTTCCCGTGAAAGGGGTGTGAAGATGAGAAAAGGAGATGGACTGGCAAATTACCAGCAGGGCTGCTATAGTAACACGGCTTTAAAGATTGCCTGGTCAGCCTCCTTGGGGCTATAGAAAGCTCTTTGGATTGTTCTGTAGTTTTCCACTTTCTCCTGAGGCAGCTTGGCCAGGGCTGCCTGGTGCTCTCTGTGCACCCACCTCCCCTTCACCCCAACCTGCTGCCTGCAGGACAGGGGCAGCAGAAGGATGCATGTTGAGCCTCAGGGATGTTTGGTAACATTTCTCCATTCTAGGCCCTGGGTAATTTCAGGGAAGTACTTTCACTTACTTATTTACTTGTTTCTCTCTCATTTATTCTACTCATTTATTGCCCCATAGGGCAGCAGCTAAGAAGAGAGAAGCCTGAGCCAAGGCTGAGGTGTGGTGAACACCCAGGGCTGTTGCTGGCACAGAGACTTGAGCCATTAGGTGAAGCTTTGCTTGGCATTACTGTGAGCTTCCCTTAGAGCCATTTCCCACCCCTAAAGCAGACAGTTTCTCTCCTCCTTTGAAAGGAAAGGCCCAAACTTCCCAGAAGCAGTGCAGTGGTCCCAGGCTGAAGTGTTGTCAGGTGCACTTGGACAACAGAAACCATGGGAAAGAGATTTTTTTCCTCCAACCTCACATCAAGCTGCTGGAGGCTGCATCTCTCTTTCCAAGCAGTTTTCCAGCCCTCCCAGCTGCAGGCCAAGCTGCTTCCCTCTGCACACTCAAGCCTGAGCCTTGTCTGCAGCACAAGCTCCAGGTCAGATGTGAGGCTTGAGTGTATTTGCTGGATAAACAAGATTTAACAGGATTTCTGACTCTGAGAACTGCTCCTGAACCCCTGCCCTCTCCTGGGACTCCTGCTCACATTCTTTTCAGCACCGGTTTAATTTACGTGGAGGCGTCTGTATTTTATGTCTTTGTTTCTTTGAAGTTCACTGGGATGGAGAAACACTCATGTTTCATTTCTGCAGGAGGGAGAACGTGTTAACAACCCAGCCTCGCAAAGGAAGCCAGGATAATTTAGGAAAAACAAAAAGCTGGTGTGAATTCTGCCATGAAAAAACTGAAATCAGTATGTGTGCTGGCCTGCAGCTTCAGTTCAAGAGTCTGCAGCTATACACTGTGAATCCAGAGAGATAATCAGTCTTATTATTAAAAAAGCACATAAGGCATGATTTTAATTCACATGAGACAGATGTTGTCCCTGTGCTGAAGAGTTTAGAGCCATCTAGATATGCAGCACTGTATGGAACCAAGCACAAGTGTAGGAAGAACTTATTGGAGCAGGTGCTGAGCCAGCCAGGGTCAATGACAGCCCCTCATTAGCTGGGATGCTCTTGTAAGCATCAACAAAGAAGCAAAACACTCACCAAAGTGTTCAGTTCTTACTAAAAGAGCGAGAAAACTCCAGAGGTATCACATAAAAGTGGGTGCACTGGGATAAATACCCACCTGCAGCAGGAACCTGCTGGAAACTGTGATCTGAGCATGGCCCAGAGCAGCTCTGGGGGAACCATGATCAGGAGAAGAAAAGGATGAGGATGAGGATGAGGATGAGGAGAGGAAAAGGGAGGAGAGGAGAGGAGAGAAGAAGAAGAGAAGAGAAGGAGAAGGAGAAGAGAGAAGGAGAAGAAGAAGAAGAAGGAGAAGAGAGAAGAGAAGAGAAGAGAAGAGAAGAGAAGAGAAGAGAAGAGAAGAGAAGAAGGAGAAGAGAGAAGAGAAGAAGAAGAAGAGAAGGAGAAGAGAGAAGAGAAGACGAGAAGGAGAAGAGAAGGAGAAGAGGAGAAGAGAAGGAGAAGAAGAGAAAAGAGCCACACAAGCCTCCCAAGAGCTGATCCTCATGCCTCTGTCAGCAGAAACCTTCTAAGAAAGATACCACCAGGGAACTCCTGATCATTTGCTCCAGCACAGGCATGCAAGCCCAGAGCCACCACTGTACTTGGAGCCTGGAGGAAGACCTTGGGACCTGCTGTAAATCCTGATTTATGGGAGGCTCCTCGGCAGCTGGAGGCCCCCATATTCACTTCAGAGAGCTGATGAAGAAAGAACATCCCTGGCTCTGACATTGTTTGTTTGCTCCTCCCTGTGTGTCTCAGATGGAGCACATCCATCTTCAGAAGTGACACCAGTGCCTACAAAGACAGCAAAGCTGTAACCAGAAACTTGTGGATGGAGAGGAGGGGATCATAGCACACAGCTCAGTTATGCTGCTCTGTAATTTCCTTCTGTTCTTCTGTAAGTGGAGGGAGGCTCCAGCCTTCTGCTGGTAACCACAGGCACAATTCCCAGTTATGACCAGACCTGAACTCCCAGTAAAGCTGAAGAAATGGCTCTGTGCAATGGAGCCTTCCTGGCCTGAGTCCAAGAGCCACCAGCTCTCCCAGGCTGCCACTTCTAGGAGAACAGACATACCTGGAAGGGAGGATGCTCCTAGTTTTAGTAGCACTCTTTTTTTTCTTTCTTGTTTTAATTAAATTATGCTGTGCCCAGAAGGTTCCTCTGTTTCTGTTATGGAATGTTTCAGAGCTCACCAGGATGTTATTCATTTGGTTTGGAGGCTTGTGAGCTGAAGGGTAAATTTTTATTAACTTCTTCTCAGGCAAAAGGACTCAGCCTTGGGGTTTCATGCATATTAACACTCAATGCTAGACTTGCAGGGGTGTTCTTGACATTTCACTTGTCTCTCTGAGAACCTCTTGCTTAAGCAATGTGCAATATTCAAGCAAAACCCAGATAAAAAACCAGCCTTTGGCTACGGGACAGAGATCTGAGGACCTGACGTAGAAGTTCTGCTCCCTAGCAGCTTGGGAAGTGTACAGTTTCTCCACCATCATAAGGAAGTCGATGCAAAAAACTTGCCTGTTGAAGGCAAAAAATGGCTTTTAGAGAGATGCTTTGCCTTCAGAACTGGATATTTGTAACTGGGTCCCGTTTTTGCTCTAGATCCCATATGTGACTTTTTGCTTTCCGTGCTGAGATCCCCTGCTGAACCTGGGAGCTCTAGGGCAGGCACTGCAGCACCTTGTGTCAGATGATGATTTAAAGCATGGCCCTGAGGTTCTGTGATGAGGCATGGTAATGATTCACTGCAAATGGAGATGGCCCCTGCTTGGCAGCTGGCAGAGCAGCTGTCCTGGCCTCTGGAACCCATCTGCTGCCTCTCCCAACCTCTGCTCTCCTACCAGCCTGGGGTGACACGGGCACAAGCTTTTGTGGCACAACCCTCACCTGCAGTTTGTGAAGCTTTTCAATTGCCTGGGAGAGGTTACTAATAACTCTCTAAAAGCTTTCCCTTGCTTCTTTATCGCTCTTCCCCTTTGTGCTCCTCCTGTGGGGTAAGGAGGGGTCAGCTGTGTTTCTTCCCTGAGTGTATCTCACGGTGAGTCCCAGCCAGGCAGCGTTCAATGAACCTGTGTTAGCAAAAAGTCCCAAGGTAATTACAGTAACTTCTTTAGCACTTAGAAGCCACTTCAGAGAAAATTGCTATCAGCAGACACAGGATCCATAGGTCCTGACTTCAATGAGCTTGTGTGGTGGAGGCCAAGCCAGATCCCTCTGGAAGAGGAGAGAGCCAGGGCTGCACGCCTGCTGCATGTCAGGCTCAGCTTCCAGCAACTCAGCCCTGGGTTTTTTTTTTGTTCTGAAGGCTGCCTTCCTCTCTTCAACTCCAAGCTGAAATCTAAATTAAAACGCTTAATCTTCAGTTTTTCAGGTTGCAGAGACAAAAAGCTGTAAATCTGGAATGGGGTGTAAGAAGATCCGTCAGTGGCGAGCTCCAGCCACACACCTGAGGTGACCAGTGGTGCTGGGACAAGGGACCAGCTGGAGTGCTCATCTCTCACCCTAAACCTCTGCTGCCCACAGTGCAGAAGGAAGGGGAGGTGGGTGACATCTGAATGACTCTGTGTTCCCCTCTCAGATGACACCTGGACCCTGCTGAGGAACGCTGAGGCCACCAGCCATCAAGGGGCTGCAGTGTTGTGTCATCCCCTTGACACACTCAGCATCACTGTTCTTCTCTTGGTTGTCAATTTTGCTTGAAGAAAAAGAGAAGGAGACTCCACAACCTCCCTGGGCAGCCTGGGCCAGGGCTCCCTCACCCTCACAGGCAGGAAGTTTCTCCTTATGTTGAGGTGGAACTCTGTGTTCTAACTTCTGGTGGCCCCAGGCCTCAGCTGCATGACCAAAAGAGGTTTTTCTACATGTGTATGAGACTTGTGCAAGCAAATCCCTGCTTGATGGCCCTCATCACCCGTGTGTCTTGGTCAGAGAAGCTGGCAGGGTGGTGGCTGAGACTGAGACCCACCTCGACTCTTTCCAGTACAGTTGCTCAGCCTTGCCAACTCCTGGACTTGGTTCTGATGTCCCATGCTGATATTTTTCTCACCCAAGTTGTGATTCCTGGGGCACACCTACCAACAGTGCAGACTTGAGGTGAGGAAATCAAAACTGGAATCCAGAAAAGAGAAGCTCCCTCTGCTCCATTCACTCCTGGGAAGGTGAATCTGTCCCTTCCTCCCCAGTGGCTTTGCCACTCTCCTTCCACACAGATCCTGCACTTTTCCAAAACACAGGACTGTCCCTGTCTCTGCCCTAATTCAATGGCATCACATCAGCCTTCCTACCAGATAGGAGCTCTGGAAACGTAATGGTTTACTCCAGCAATTGAAAGAAGCATCCTCTGGGACTGCTATGATCTGATTAAAGAAAGCACTGAAGTGCAAGACAGCAGCAACATTAATGAGCCTGTCTGAGAAAAAGATGAGGCAGGAGAAAAACAGTTTGCCTGCTGGCTTTTGAAATTGAAGCTGTGCTCTGGTGCTGAAGATGCAGAATATTAGAGGGAGCTTAGGAAGGACCAGACCAGGATGGGTCACATCATGCAAACACACACCTCGTGCTCTTCTTCAGGGAAGCATGAAAGGGATCTGGGGAGCCATTGGTCATGCAAAACATGTTCCTGAGGAGGAGGGAATGCAAAGTCTTCTTCAGAAACGCAGGAGCAGGCAACCTTCTCGACAGTGAATAAAAATTACTAATCAAAAGAATTGTAATTAAAGCAATTACCATGTGCTCTGCATACATCCATCCTGCATGTTTCATAAAGTCGAATAGGGCACGGTGCTGGGGGTTGATGCATAGGAAATTGCTGGTTAATCACCAGGGAATGGGCAACTTCCTCACCCAATCTTCAGTGAATGACTTTTGCACACTCCCTTCAATGCAGTTTGCACCAGTGATGCTTATGGAGAGACTCTTCAGTGAAGTAAAGGTGCTTAACAAAGTTACTGCTCCCTGCATGCAGCAAAACAAGTCTTGGAAGAGCTTCACATAGGGTTCAGCTTCACTGAAGCGAAGTTCTTTGGGTACTGTGAAGTGCACAAGTGAAGGTTTGTGTGGTGCTGCTGGTTTTTTGGACCTCTGGCAGCCTGGGATGAAGATTCCTGGGGCTCCCCAGCATAGCCCAGAGCACTGAAGGAGCCACAGCCACCTCACCTAGCACTCCCACCAATAAACCAAACTTCTCAGGAATTTCTTTTCTGGCTTCTCCACCTAGCATGGACCTAAGACAGCCCTGAAAAGTTAGGTTTCAGTTGTAATTACAGATTAAGAGGCTGCCACAGCCTCATGGTGGTCCTGTAAGTCAGGCAATCACTCCAAAGCATCTGAAGCCTTTCAGTATTAACCCCAACTTATTCTTATATTGTTGTGGGTTTTTTCCTACTTTGATTTCCTTCTTGGAAATGGCTTCAGATTGGTATCCTGAAAGTCCATCAGGAAAGCTTTATCCCTTGAAGACCTTTGGTACAACTCACCAACTCAGCAGATGAATTCTGATTCCAAGTGTCAGGCCAGCAGCTGCCTCCTTGGAATGATGCAATGCCATGGGAGAGACCTGGCAGGGTTTGGGATCTATTTTAGCAGTTTTTCCTGGTCAGTCTGTGGTCAGGACATCAGCCCCTCAGGATTACATCATCAGAAGTGACAGAAAACTCAGGTGCCTTTCTTTGGGATCACTTGGATTCCTGGCAAGTTGTGTTGGAAGTGCTGAAGGTCAGGTTGGATGGGGTTTGGAGCAACCTGGTCTGGTGGGACACATCCTTGTTCCTGGCCTTTAATGTCCCCTCTAACCCCAAGCAGTCTCTGGTTCTGTGATTCTAAGGTGACTTTGCTCTCACAGCCACCTCAGATGAAGGGCAGCAAATGGAGCTGTCACTCAGCTGCCAAGAGCACCCAGAGCAGCATGGAGCAGCACGTTAGAGGCAAAGTGGACCTGTTAGAGATGAGGGTGAGGTAGGTGCCTCTTTGGGAAGAGAAGCTCCATGGTGCCTCTTTAGTGTCATTTTCTGTGGGTGCCTCATAAAACCACTACAAGAAATGGCTTCAGGGTTCAGTTTTCTTTCCCTTGCTGGGAATGTTTCCAGATCACTACATAACAGCATCACCAGAAAGAAAATGAAATTTATAATTACTGAAGACAGCTCTGGGAAGAATGGGACATTGTTTAACCACAGAGTTGCTGGTAGCATCAGGGAAATGCCAGTGAAAGCACATTCAGAGGTTTTGGCCTGATCCTCACCCTCCTGGTGCCATCAGACTCCAGGGGGTGGGAAGAAGTTTGGGTGGTGGTTTGGAACCCTGACATTCTGTGATCTTTCAGGCTGCCCTTTCTCCATGCTGTGCCCTGAGGGACAGTCACCCTGCACCTTCCAGATTCCTCCCACAAACTTTTTGCTTCCTCAATTATCTTTGTTGCTCTTCCTTCCTGTTGCAGACACATTCCCCTTCCATCCCTGGTGATGTCCTGGCTTGGAGTTTGCTGGTGTTGGGTTGCAGATTCCTTGGAAGGGGCCTGGACCTTGCAGCATGCTGGGTGTATTCCTGCCAGCTGTCAGGAAGATGTTCTGCAGGCTGAGCTCAGGGCAGCACTTTGGGTGCATTCCCATGTTTGTTTCCTTGGCTCTGCTTGTCCAACTTCCTCCTGTTACCCCCTCAGCCAGCTTGCAGAAGTCACTTCTCATTTTGTAGTTTGTGAAGCCAGCAAAATAATCATCAGCATATCAACCACTTCCTCTTTCCAAGCCAGGACCCCCTGACAAATGTTTTATTTCACAGGATGTTTAAAAAACAAACAAACAAACAAACAAAAAACCCATCTTGGCTTAGAGCAGAAACTGTAAAGTGTGGTTTCCCCAGCACACAACTGGGGTGAACCTGCAGGACCTCACCTGCAGCCAGGACTCCTCAGGACTCCTCAGTGCTGCCAGCACTGGTAATTAAACATAGGGATGATTTTGCATAAAGAGATTTTTAATCTAACTTACAGGGGAGCGAGAGGAAAGCTGGTTCAGCAGCTGAGCTACTTGCCTGTGGTTTGTGTGCTGCAGATTTCATTTCCAACATTAAGGATGTAATTTGTGCCTGAACTGACCCCACTTGGTGTGTGTGGAGACTACAACAGTGCTGGGCAATGCCACCCACACAGTATCTGATTCATCTGTCAGAGACTCCTGCCTTCCACTGCCTGCCCCACCAGGACCTAGGTTTGGTGAATTAATTAACGTCTGAAGTTAGGCTGGACATGTGTCAAAATCATCAGATCATTTATGCTGGAGAAGAACTTTAAGATCACCAAGTTCAACCATTATTCCATCACTGCCAAGTCCACCACTAAACCACAGAATCTGAGGCTGGTTTGATCTGGAATGGATTTTAAAGCTCATCCAGTCCCACCCCCTGCCATGGGCAGGGACACCTCCCACCAGCCCCATCCAGCCTGGGCTGAGACACTGCCAGGGATGGGGCAGCCACAGCTTCTCTGGGCAACCTGGGCCAGGGGCTCAGCACCCTCAGACCAAACAATTTCCTCCTAATGTCCAACCTAAATCTCCCCTCTTGCTGTTTAAAGCCATTCTGCCTCATCCCAACCCTCAGGACCCTTGTCCCAAGTCCCTCCCCAGCTTTCCTGGAGCCCCTTCAGGCACTGGAAGGTGCTCTAAGGTCTCCCCATTGCAGCCTTCTCTTCTCCAGCCTGAACACCCCCAACTCTCTCCCCCTGGCTCCAGAGCAGAGCTGCTCCAGCACTGGGATCAACTCTGGACTGAGCCTTCTCTGGACTCCCTTCGACAGCTCCATGTTCTTCTTTTGCTGGAGACTCCAGAACTGAAGATCTTTAGGGAAGCCCCCCCTCTGACCCACTGCAGAAGACTAATGAATATGAACAGAAAGAGGAGCCTTTTTTCTAAACTAGATTTTAGGCAGAGCTGCACCTGTACAGAGCTGCCTGAGCCTTTGGCTGATGCCTCTCGTTGCAGGAGCAGGCATTTTGCTTGCACTTAGAGAGGCAGCTTCTGGGAAGCAGAGTGAAACAAAGGCAATTGGGATGGCAAGAGAAATGGAGTCACTTTTTAGGTCACAGTCAGCTCAAAGCAGAGAAAGTGACTGTGTCCTACAGTGATACATCCTCCCTCCTGCCTCGGGGACTCTGAGAGGAGCTGCAGTTCCACCCCTGTCTCCATTATATAAAAGAAGAACAAACCTCATTATTTGTCTCAGATGGAAAACAAATAAATAAATAACCAATGAGCAATCAAAAATTGTTTTGTCATAAATTACCCACTTTGATTTTGCTTCTCAGTCACTAACTTTCCATTGCAGAACAATCCATCTGGGAGACTTTTGTCAGCCTCTTTCTTACCCCTGTCCTTCTAATTAATAAGAGGGTGGCTTTCCAGTTTGAGTCTGCTTTCTGTTCTACTCAAATTGTTTAGAAATGTGCTACTGATTCATTTTCCTTGCAATTACACCCAGCAGTCAGGCTCTTTCCCACACGTGTGCAGAGTTTGCTGTGCAGAGGGTGATGTGAGCACCAGAGATCCACAAAGCAAAGGGAAAGCAGTTGGCAAAATACACTGGGGGATCTGGAACTGTATTTAACACCTGTCATTATCTGTTTGCAGGAGACAAAAGACACGAGGGAAAACAGTTTTTAGCTGTCTGGGGAGAGCTCAAAATATATCTTTCAACATTTCATATTCCACTTCTTTTTTTTTTTCCATTAAAAATCCAGGTCTCTGAAGACCTACCTTTCAATTTGCTTTTCAAGTGTGATGAAAGACACCATGAAATCCTGGCACTACAAAATTCAGGGAAATGAGTTTCTATGGTGGCTCTGCAGAAATTTGCTCTTTGCTTAAGTGGAGCCTGCAAAGTGACAGAGGTTTTTACCCCTTGTGTTTGCAGGGCTTTGAGGCTTGATGTTCCACGAGAGGTGCAGGTGCACCACTGGTTGCTCCTTGGAAGATGCTGTGTCCTCAGGGCTCAAACTGCCTGGGCTGTGTTTAATCCAAGTCAAGTCACAGGAGATTGTGTTCCAGCCTTCTAATCACCATCCAAACTCTATTTTGACATTTGCTGCTGCAGAGAAAACATTGTCTATTTGGGAAGGAAGAGTGCAGCATCTCTTAATGTGGTAGGACTTGGTCCAAGGCCAAGCCAAGAGGAGAAGTCAGGAGGTCACAGTCCAGAGCAGAAAGGGACATGTTCAAGCATGATCACAGCTGGGATGTAGCTCATGCAATGGCCCTAAGGGCAAGAACCTGAGCTTAAAGGCAGATCTGGAGATCCACACAAGGCTTCTCACTGCCCTGTCCTGCACAGGGAGCCCAGGTCTGGACCATCTGTGCCCATACCAGAGCTGGCCTTGGACATAACTCCTAAGTAAGGGAAAAGGCCATCCTGAGGACCTTGCCAGCAGCCTCCTGGACTCTGCAAAGAGCTGGGTTTGGAGAACTACATGTTGGGAAATGATCCATGTGTCCATGGGTGCAGGCCAGGTGGGGAGTCACCCCCTGGGGGGTCTGTGTTACAGGTTTGGGGGACACTGAGGGGTTGAGGGGTCCCCAGGGCTGGGGCTGCTGAGCTGTGAGTGTCACATTTCTAAATGTGTGGGCTTTGGTGTTTGTCAAAGCACAGAATGTCAGGGGTTGGAAGGGACCTTGAGGTTTGCTCTACGTTAAGGAAGCTTTTCTGTGGCCACAGCTGTGACCATCTATCTATGTGTGGTTGCAGTGTATACCTGGAAAGGGTGTTCCTGTCACCATTTATTGCCTGTCCCCTGACAAGCAATGCCTGTTGACAGCTGGGCAGCACACCATGGAGATTTGCACAAGGGCTGGCAGAGGTGGTTTGCTGTAATGAGACAAATGTGAGTCCTGCTGACTGAGTGGGCCTTCACCAGCACGTGGGCAAGAAGAGAAACCTCTGTTGTAATGTGAGCCATGGGCAAGGAGAAGATTTAATTTTGCTGGGGTTGGAGGGAATGAGCAGTAATCCTGCACAATTTCTCTTCCCAAAGCCCTCATTTCAGGTTGGCTGGAGGGAGGCTCAGGCAGACACTGAGTCAGAGGCTGAAAAGTCTGCAGCTACAGAGCCTGAACATTTCTTTCCTCTGGTTTCAAACAGCAGCTTTGTTTCTGCAGGAGATCAAAGATTAGGGGGTTGCCAAGTACTTCTAATGCTACCCTACATTTTACCCTGTACCCTCACATGCTGAGCACACGTTTACCTCAAGGTTCCTTGCATGCACTGATGGCAGGAAACAACATTTTTACCAAGCCTCCATATTCCCTGGGAGGGTAAAACTCAGCTCTAGCTGAGTTTTCAGTTCCAGGCTGAGGACTTCACTCAGAGCTGTTTCTCCCCTTCCTTGCTCCTCAAGCCCTGGCTATGGCTCTGCTTTCCCAGTGTCTGGAAAACGTCTGTTCCACAGCCCTCCAGGATCCCTGGCATTTATCTTTCTGCATCATCAACTCTCCGCCCATTTCCAACTCCAATTGAAATCACATTTTCTCCTTTGCTTGTGGTTCCTAAATTATACACCCAGCTCATTTCCAAATATCAATTCAGAAACTCAGCGAGGTGATTATTAACAACAGCCCTGTCCTCCTCTGGAGGAGAAATCACACCAGAAATATGTGCAATGTGTACACAGTTGTCATTCTCCTTCTCCTCTTTTGCCAAACACACTGTTCCTTACAGGAAATAAAAACAACCCTACACCCAGCATTAAGTGGTGCAGACTGTGTAATCAGCCAGGAACCACACAGAACCAGGGCAGGATTCCTGCACATGTGCTGAAACTCAGGGTGAACACCACATTCTGCCATGAATTAGTGCCTGGCTACCAGGAGAGCAGCAGCACTCCCAGCCAAGCTGCACACACAGCAATTTGGAGCCCAGCTGGAGCCGTGTGGTTTCTTCAGCCACTTGTGGGGAGCAGCAAAGTGCAAGGTAGAGATAAATCTGTGTGGTTAAGTCGTGGCAAATCGTGCTGTGACCATAATGAAGCTATTGATGATTTCATTCCAAGAGTTCACACGGAGAGAGGGCCAGGACTTCCCAGAGACCTAGAGCTGCTGGAGAGTGCTGAGCTGTGGTCTGGTCTGCAAGCTGCCAGGCTGGCAACAGGTTAGGTACAGGGTTTTTTTTCTTTCTTCTTTTTCTTTTTCTAACATGTAGTAATAGAGTACTGAAGGCTGCTGCATGGCCCACAGTAGCAGAGGATGTGCAGTGAAGCAGATTTGGGGTGTCTCCTGAAGCAAAGCCACACAAACTGGTGCTGTGCACAGGGGGTGCTGAGCTCAGGGATGTTCCTCCTTCCATCTTCCTCCTCCCCTTTTCCCATGTTCCCATCCCATCCCAGCAGGAGCCAGGGTTGCACTCAAGTGCAAGAGGGCAGGTTTCCCAAGCCCTTTGGAGGATTAGGAGGGAAGAGAAAGATGGGGTAGCTCTAAGTCCTGGGGTGAAGGGACAACAATGTGGGCCTCCCAAGGAAGGGAGAGAGAGGAGGAGAGAGCTTTTCCAGGGATGGATCCATGCACAGAAGGGAATCTGTGTTTTCAGTCTTGCAACATAACAGAGACCCAACCAGGGACCACTTTCCCACTGGAGATAGCCTGAGTCACGTGTATTTACTACCATGGAGTGGTACTACTTGTGGAAGGCAGTGAAAATACCCACAGAAGTGCTAAGCATGAAGATCTGTAAAATTTAGAGCTTTTAAATCTTTAGTGCACTCCTTGTATTAGGGCTTCTTCACTGAGGTGTCCTCAGAACTGGGAAAAAAATCCCCAATAGCTGAAAGTTTGATGTCCCCATCATGTGGGTTTGATGTCCTCATCATGTGGGTTTGATGTCCCCATCATATGGGTTTGATGTTCCCATCATAGGGGTTTGATGTCCCATCATAGGGGTTTGGTGTCCCCATCATATGGGTTTGATGTCCCCATCATAGGGGTTTGATGTCCCCAACATATGGGTTTGGTGTCCCCATCATAGGGGTTTGATGTCCCATCATATGGGTTTGGTGTCCCCAACGTATGGGTTTGATGTCCCCATCATAGGGGTTTGATGTCCCATCTTATGGGTTTGATGTCCCCATCATATGGGTTTGGTGTCCCCAACGTATGGGTTTGATGCCACCTCGTGGTTGTTTCATGTCCTGATTTGCAAGGGAACATTTTCACTCTTTTGGGATGGTTCCCAAGCGTGCTCCTGATGAAAGAGAAATAGTTGGAAGACAGGATGAATATATTACAGATGTCCTGCTCTGCCCTTGCCCTTCACTGCTGATTTTCATCCCTGCCTCCAAACAGCATTGTTAATAAGTGTCAGGATTAATTAAACTGCAGGGGCTGCAAATGATCCTCATGGAAATACCTCCAGGATGGGATGTGGCCATTAGAGGACATGCTGGGGTGTCTCTGACATAAAACTTCAGCCATAGTTTCCTCATCATCTAAGGACATCAGAACAATCTCTTCCACCTAATTTGCAGCTACATTTGCAGACTTCTTTCCTCCCTAAGAGCCCAACTTCCTCCTCCAGCCCAATTATATTGTGCTAAGAGTGCAATAAAGAGCTGAGTTACTTCAGCCTTTTAAAAGTGAGCCAGGAGAAGGGACAAAGACTGGTACCACTATTTCAGCTGAGGACTGTGTCTTCCAGGAGAAAATTGTCTCTTACCCTCTCAGTAATTTAGCCATCTGACGTCAGAGAATGATTTTCCCTGAAAAAATCATGGAGCATTTCAATCATTTGTCCAGTAAATAACTTGTATTGCTCTTGTTTGCCCTTTGAACTGTGGAAAAGATATCGTTTCACAACTGACTGAACACACTCTTCAAACATTATAATGTGAAACCATCAAGCTTTATTGACTGAATAATCACAGACCGTGTAAAAATCGGAGCAAAATGGTTCCCTGTGGCATCCCTTTTTCCTAGCCTCAGGCATCCTCCTATTGCAAACAGCATCATGGCAGAGCCTGCAGAAAACCAAATCCTGGAGGCAGTGTAGCTGGGATGTTGCTGCACCTGAGCTTGGGGTTCCAGCTTGGCTAATTAATTTCCATGGAACCCTATAATATCACAAAAAATTTCATTTTCAGCTCATGGAACTATCTTGGGCCTTGCTCGCTGGGGGGAGAGAACCTCTGCAAACCAAGCAGCTCTAAGGCAGACGTGTTGTTTTTATTGTAAATCTAAATGAAATTACTTTTGCTGTGGCATGTTGTGCACCCTGCTGTGGTTAGGTGCTTGTCTGCAACTTGTTCACCAGACTGAACACATTTGGAATGTCTAAATTAAGCTGCTTTTAACCCCTTCCCTACCTGAGGACATTCAATAAAATGCTGCATGCATATTTGTTTACCTCACTTCCTATTTAACTCAAATTCTTCACCTTTGCTTTCTTTAAAAACTGCACATTTGAACGGGATCACAATCCCTGCACAAACCAGGGTGCAAAAATGGACCAGCTCTGAAAAGACTTTCACAAACACACATCCCAAAAGGCTTGAAAGGCTGAAGCCAGATGGCTGAGTTTAGGCAATGTGAATCCCACCACACACTGGTCAGCTTCTGATCTGGTCTGTCTGCCAGTGAGAAAACCATCTGGATGTTCTGCCAGCTGATTCCAGAGAGAACAAACCAGGCCAGAGTTTATTGCTGCTGAAAATCTCAACTCCCACTTTCCTGGGGCTTGGTTGTAACCCATCCCTCAAACTGAACCTTCCCTTTCTGCTGCAGTGGCTGGAAAGAAAAGGACACAGCTGAGGGGACACTGCACCACAGATCACCTGTGACTCAAGGAGTGTCTCCTGCTGCTATTTCACCTCTCCGTGGTGTGCTGATTATTCATGATTTGTTTGCTGGCTCGATGTATTTTTAGTTGGCAGAAACAGCTGTGAGGGGGAGAAGAAAGAAGGAACAAAAGCCGACAGCATGAGTAACTTTTAAACTCAAAATACATCTCAATGAAAAGAAGCTAAACATTCCCTGAGCTCCTGCTGCCACTTTTCCCCATCAGCAGCTGCTGTGCTCCCCAGGAATATTAAGTGGTTTTATGGATGAAGGTGGAGGTGGGAGAAAGAAAGCCCATCCCCAGCAGCCCATCCCTTGTGGTCCCCACGCAGGACTGTGGGACAACACGAGGTGGTGAGAAGCTGTCTGGTGCCCAAGCTCAGACATCCATCAAATGGGATCAGAAGTGAGATTTCAAAGCTATTCTCTTGCAAGGAGGTTGTGTGTAGACAGAAGCATCCAGAAGTTCATGTTTTACCAATGAAAATACAGGGAAATCTAGGGTTGTCCTTAAATAAAGCTCATACACAAGCTACCAGGGAGAAAGCTCAAACTGTGCTGGGGCTGACAATGTTTATTCAAGGTACACAACACTGGGAAAGTTTCCAACCACCACAAATTGTGACATGGTCATTTTATGTCATTATTTTGTGCTGTATCTCCTCTTCTTGCTGTTTTTTCAAGAAGGCTTCAAATGATCACAGCAATAACTGATTTTCCCTTTGTTGCTTTGTTTGTCTGCCAGCCTCTTCAATGCACCTCTTTATTGCTCCCCTCTCTTTACCTCCTGAGGATCAGGGCTTTACTCTGAATCCTTGACTCAGGTTTGAACTTTGACTCCTCTTTGTCTTCCTAATTCCTCCTCACACAAGGCCATGAAGGGGCTCTGTGCCAGGGGGACACAAGGTGACACCACAACCTCAGCCCTGCTCCTTCCTCCAGAGCCACCTCCTCCCTGCTGCTCCTGCCCGAGCACTGAGGCTCTGAATACTCAGGGGGTCTGAATTAGGTGGAAAGAAAGGCAATGGAGCTGGGGAAGGGTCTGGAGCACAAGTCTGAGCAGGAGGGGCTGAGGGAGCTGGGGGTGTTGATCCTGGAGCAGAGGAGGCTGAGGGGAGACCTTCTGGCTCTCTGCAACTGCCTGGGAGGAGGTTGGAGCCAGGGGGGATCGAGCTCTGCTCCCAAGGAACAAGGGATGGGACAAGAGGAACTTTTGGCCTCAAGTTGTGCCAGGGGAGGTTTAGGTTGGAGCTGGGGAACAATTTCTCCCTGGAAAGGGTTATCAGGGCCTGGCCCAGGCTGGCCAGGGCAGTCCCCATCATCCCTGGAGGTGTTTAAAGCTGTGGAGCTGTGGTGCTGAGGGCCATGGGTCAGTGGTGGCCCTGGCAGTGCTGGGGGAACAGCTGAACCTGGAGACCTTCAAGGTCTTTTCCAAGGCAAACGATGCTGTGGCAGATCGGGCAGAATCGTTCCCTCAGCAGCTCCCTGCGGAGGCTCCCTCGGTGCCGGAGCAGGTGGCTGCGGGGAGCAGCACCTAAGGCGGAGGAAGGAGGGAAGGAGCCCGGTCCGCGGGTCAGCCCCCGGGTGACAGAGCGGGGCCCGTACTCCGGCCCTGGGGGGAGTGCGGGACCACCGGCCCCGTTGCCATGGCAACACCCCCGAGGGAGGGGTGGGAGGGGGTGGGGGTGTTCGCCCCGTGCGCAGGCGCCGCAGCCCCCAGCCCGCCCGGTGCCGGACCCGCCAACTGCCCCGATTCGAATTCGCATCCTCGCCGTCCAATCAGAGCCCGCGGGGCGGGGATGGCACCGCCCCCCTCCCGCCTCCTCGACCAATCGGAGCGCTTGCTGTGTTTAAAAAAAAAAAGTGCGCGCGGCCGGTAGGCGTCGCTGGGCGGGAGGGGGGAGTTCCGGGCGCCGCTCAGGGAGGGGGCGTGGTCTGGGCAGGTCCGGCCTGGGCGGGGCTCGCGGCCTGCGCCTTCCCTGACCCTGGCTGAGGAGAGGGCGTGGTCTGAAGGAGGCGTGGTCTTCCGATAAGCCCCGCCCCCTCTGCCTGTCCGGCCCCGCCCCCCCTCTCCCCTCACTCGCAGCCGGCGGTGCGCGGCGGGCGGGTAACGCAGCGCCCCGGGGATCGCCGTGATGAAGGCGGGCGGTGAGTGCGGACCCGCGGGTTCCGCGACTGTCGCTTCGTCCTTCTGCCTCCCCTCCCCCGCTGCTCTTCTCTGAGGGGCTCCGCTGTCGGTCCCCTCCTGAGGGAACCGGGAGGGTCGCGGCCCGGCGGAGCGGGCTCTTCGCGGGCTCCCAGCGGCGCCTCAGGGGCGATACGGCGGGGGCTCGGCGGGGCGCTGGGGGCTGCGAGGAATTCAAATGGTGGCGGCGGGGGACGGTGCGGGCCGGGGGTCTCCGCTGAGGCGGGAAGGAGGGGGGCACGGTCAGTCAGGCTGCGACTTCCCCGGGCCTCCCGCTGCGGGCTGGGCCGGCGCTGCTTTTCCCTCCCTGCCTCCCTCCCTCCCTCGGGCTGGAGGATCGCTGGGTGCGCTCACGGGAGGTTTCTGAGCCACAGGAATTAAGAAATGTGGATTTGGGGGGGGGGAGAAACGCGTAAGGCATCTTTGAGTTTATTTGGCACAAATCGATGTGAGGGAACCCCCGTTCCAGCCTGAGCACAAGGGGTTTGTACTCTTGAGGTTGCCCAGAGCGGTTGCGAGGCTCCATCCATCCTGGGAGGTTCAAACCCTCCGTGGCCCCGTCCCGCCCAGTCGCTGCCCCCTTGGGCAGGGCTGGAGGGGGGATGAGCTCTGGAGGTTTCCTCCAGCCTAACCCACTTCGATTTTGTGCAACAAATGGGATTTTTTCCCTGTGTACCCACAGCCTGTCTTTGGAAATCGAGGTTTTTCCTGAGTTGCCCAAGTACGCCGTGCTCTGGAGTCATTCAGGCTCGTTACAGGTGTAATGGGTGTACCCGTGTGGATGTCCATTTCTTTTTCATGCCAATTGCTGAAGTTTAGTTCTGAAAGGAGGCAAGGATGAATAGGAGAGCAGCATTCCAAAAGTTTTTATTTGGATAGGGATAGCTCTTTCGTTGAAGCCAGGGAACACGTTGGCTATGTGCTACTTCAGGTGAGACAGTGGATGTTAATGTGTATCAGGCTGGTTGCTCATTTTATACACCTGAAGTGCTAAGGATGTTCATACATGAACAGAAAAACCTGTGGTAGCACAGCAGCAGTCATGCCTTGTGGACCCCTGTGGAATCTGCAGGCTCCTCTTAAGGATCCTGCTGAAAACCCAGGTAACCTTCCCTTTGCACACTGAAAAACCTAAATTAAGTAACAGCAACTTTGCTTTGAATGAATTGCCTGTAAACTTTTTGTTGGCTCTGCAGTCTCCAAGCCCAGGCTATTTCCAGTTCTGTGGGTTGGCACCCTCAGAGAGGAGTGAGGTATGTGGCCAGTCCCTCTGTTTTTTCCACTGGCTTCATCTGCAGCTGGGAAGAGCTGTTGCTCTTATCTTCTCCAGGAGAAGTGCAACACGTTGCTTCTCTGGTCTCTCACTCAAGTTCTGAGTGAAGAACTGGAGATGAGTGTGAGATCCATGATGCCTTCCCTATGTGTAGATTATAACCAGGAGATGTTAAACACCTAAAGTAGAAGAGTAGGCCAAAGGGGAAAAAAAACTAATGGCAAAAAATGTTTGCCTGATTCAAAAGCTTTATCCTCACCCTGAATTTTCAGCCATGCTCTATTTTCATTGTAAAAAAGAACTGAGAACTGCATCATTCTCTCAGCTTGTGCCTTTGACCCTTTAATCTAGTGAGATGAAGTAGTTCTGGCTTTGCTTCCTTCATAAATAATATGGAGTGGATTAGTATATGTATTATAATATCAGCTTGAGTCTACTTTTTGGTTTTCATTCATGTAAGAAAAATAAACTGACAATGAACTAGTGAAACCAGGGTAAGCAATGCTAGTGTGTGCTTGTTGCTTAGTATGGGGCTCTCTAGTAGAGTCTCTGTCTTTTATTCAACTTTTTTTTAGAAAAAGGTCTGTAAATAGATTTCTTAAGTATTATGTCTTTATGTCTTAAACCAGATTTGAAAAATACAGCCAAGAAACCTTCTGTTATAAAGTCAATGGGTCTTATGTAGTCCTTTAATTTGTGAGACTCACGCTTTCACTTCAGAATTTTTGGAGCCCTCATGTGTGCAAAGAGCATGTTCAGCCTTTTTGTCCCCAGAAGGGGCTCCTCTTGCTTGTAGGGACTTCTTCCCAGAGCTGCAAGGGGCTGACCTGGAATAGGGCAGTGTTGGCATCTCTGTTGTGACATGGTTTTGAAAGGTACAGCATGAGCTAGGACTGATTCAGACCCTCATCCCCAAAGGCTGCTCTTGTGAGGGTGATCCTGCACTCCTTCACTGCCCCTTTGCAGGCTGGAGGTGGGGAATGTGGGGTTTTCCCTCCTAACACCTTCCCCTGGTTGGAATTGTGTGTTTTTCTTGGTTTTGCCTGGTCTGGTGGATCATTTTCCTCTCTTGGCAGAGCAGTGAGGGTAAGCCTTGTGTAAATGAGGTGCAGCAGGTGATGCCTTAGTCCATGAGTGGTGAAACTCCAAAAAAGGGCTTTCTGGTGAGCACTCAGGGCTTTTGTCTTGAGCTGGTGTGGTGGATCTTAACTTCCTAATCCCTCTGGTCAAATTTCAAGGACTGCTGTGAACTGGGAAGGAAAAGTTGGGGCGTGGGGGAGGTTAATGAAGTTGTAGTAGTGAGAGTTTAGTTAAACTCAGTCAAATGATGGAGTTGGGGCATGGAGGAGTTCTCAGTGAAGAGGACTTGAGTATGAACCATCCCTTCAGAGCCTCTTGGCTTAACTGATGAAATGACATGGGTCATTCCCATCATTAACATTCTGGTGTTAAGTAACACGTGCTAAAGCTCTGATCAATATGTTTGAAGTGCCCTATGCTGCAGTAAAAAATGAATTGATGAAATATGTATTTATGTGGATGCTCTATAGTGCCTTTTTTTTTTTTTTCCCCTCATGCTGTGCCATCACTAACTGAGCTGTCCCATGGTTTTCTTTCCCAGTGATTCACTGTAGGTGTTCCAGGTGTTTTTCTTTCCCTTCCAAGCGAAGGATAAGAAAACGACCCCGGGTCCTGACATTGTTAAGTCTGCCTGAGGATGTTCTGTTCCATGTTCTGAAAGGCCTTCCTGCTGAGGACATCCTCTCTGTCAGAGCTGTGAGTCTGCTCCTGCTTTCCCTCCATCACCTCTGGTGCCTTCCCTCCCTTCAGAAGCTCAGTCAGCACACATGAAAGGCTGGCTTCCCTTCTCAGAGTAAACCTGAAGGAAAAATCAAAGCATAAGGGCAGTACTTATATTTTTGCTGTCATTAGCAAAACCAAATGAACCAATAAATAAAATAGCAGCAGAATTTGAGTGCTCTGTGTAATTTTTTTCGTGGGAATTGTCCTGCCAAATCACTGGGACTGAACAAATTGGTTTGGTTTGGCATCTCGCCTCACTGCTGGTTAGGCAGGAAAAAATGTTATGATTAACTTGTGATTAATAGTTCTCTATCTAAAATTAGATTGCAAAGAACTATTTTTCTGTTGGTCCCTATGTTTTGATAGTTATTATTTTATCCTCTCCCCTTGCAGGTGCACTCACACCTTAAATACCTTGTGGATAATCACGCTAGTGTTTGGGCCTGTGCAAGTTTCCAAGAAATATGGCCTTCTCCAAGCAATCTGAAGATGTTTGAAAGGTAAGCCTTTAAGAATCAAATTTGTCTGGAGGACATGTGAGGGAAGAGACATAATTCCAATCAGTCTTCACTGCAGGTTGGGAGCTGACTGTCCCTTTTTGTAGAAGTCATTGCTTAGGTTGATGAAAAATTGTTCATTTCCTGTGTCAGCTGCAACTTGTAGCTGCACTTTCTTTGCTTGAGCAGGGCCTGCTTGAGCTGTGGTTTCTCTGTAAGGGCATTAGTGTTTCATGCTGAAACAGCACACTAACCAAAATCTGTTTGTGGTGTGTCTGTATGAATGTGCAAGTGAGATCAGAAGCTCAGGAGCATAATCCTATTTCTAAGTCTAAGTCTGAATTGGTTTGTTCATTTCTTGTGTAAACAAAAGTTAATTTCAGTATTAATACAGGTGAAGTTTGAATGGGTAAATCAGCTTAAAGGAAGGAAGGAGCACGAGGGCTTGATGCTTGTCCTTGAGGGTACAAGTGCCAAAACATGTTAACACATTCTGCTGTTGAGGATGTTGTATGGAAATGAGAAGCAGTTACTGTGAATTGTCAAATTATCCCAGACTTTTCACAGCACAAAATGTCAAAGCACAACTTACATTTAACTTCTGTAGTGAAAGCACCAGTGCTTATGGTTCCCCAGGTTCAAATATCACCAAATTCACAGCCTGGACTCCACTGGTTTGAGGGTGTGGGCCCGGGAGCACCTCCTGATTCCATCCTCAAGTACCTTCTCTGTTTCCCATCCAGGGCTGCTGAAAGGGGGAATTTTGAAGCTGCTGTGAAGCTGGGGATAGCCTACCTGTACAATGAAGGCTGTAAGTCTGGAAGCTTGTACTCAAGTGTGGCAGAAGGAAATGCAGATGAGCTAAAGGTGTATTCAGAGATCCAGCTCAGGCTGCTTGTCTCATCACCAAGCTGCCACTTTTGCCTGCAAAGCTGTTTCTCCTGTATTTCAAACTTCAGTGCTTTTGTACCCAGGTTCTCATGCAGTGTAGAGCCAGTTTGCTCTCTTCATCAGGGAATTAGGTCTCGTTTACTATCCTGCCTCTTCAGCTTCACCTTTTATAGAATCATGGAATAGTTTGGGTTGAAAGGGACCTTAAAGTTCATCCAGTGCCACCCCCTGCATGGGCAGGGACACCTCCCACCAGCCCAGGTTGCTCCAAGCCCCATCCAACCTGGGCTGAGACACTGCCAGGGATGGGGCAGCCACAGCTTCTCTGGGAAACCTGGGTTCTTTCAGTGCAGCTTAATGACTGCCACTAAACTGGGAGGTTTTATACTTCTGAAAGCAGCAAACCAGTCACTGTCCAGCTGATGAATTCATGGGTAGAAGTTATCTTGCAAACTTCTGATCAAACTGGTCCCTTCCTCCCCCTCTCCCACCCCACTTAGGGTTATATGTTCCTCAAGACTTTTCTTTTGCAATCTCCATGATTTTTAAGGCTCTAATGGGAAGACACTCTCACTCTTTTTCTTGATTTCATCCTAATCTCTGTCTTAGCCTGACGCTGAAACTAGTTCTGCCTTTTTTTCTTTTTTTTGTGTGTCTGTTCAGTGTCCATCTCTGATGAGGGTCGTGCAGAAGTGAATGGTCTGAAGGCATCACATTTCTTTAGCCTGGCAGAACGTTTGAATGTGTGTGCTGCCCCATTTATTTGGCTTTTTATCCGTCCTCCCTGGTCCCTGAGTGGAAGCTGTTGTAAAGCTGTGGTCTACGAGAGTCTCAAAGCAGAGTGCCAGTTGGAGAAAGTAAGTTTTTTTTCTTTCTGCCCTTGAGTTTCACAGGGGCTAATAGCTGTTTCTGGTTTTGGGAAAAATGTTTCTTTTCTAAGCTCTTGTTGCTTCCGTGACTGGATCAATCAATTTAATTAGTTTATTGCCAAACTACACTTTATATATTGTGAGTGTTGGAGGCCTGCACTGGCTCAAAGATGACAAAACATTGAGAAAAGCAAGGGGGAGGAAAGATTGAAAGGCAAATAAAAGCATAGCCTGGAATTACTAGCAAAAATTGCTGTTGCTCTTCATTTATCTTCAACAGTGCTTTGTCTTTATGCTTTTTTCAGGCTCAGAAAGGATCTATTCTCCACTGCTTGGCTAAGGTCTTGAGTCTCTTTGAGGTGAGCAGTGTTTCTGATCTGATATGTTTAGTTTACTTTTTTTTGGTGGTGCTAATGCTGTTTACCTTCATTTAAATTTTTTTTTTAATCAGCCAAATGCTCTTATATTCTTCAGGGGGCCTAGGAATTTCTGTTCTCATTAATTTTAATGCACTGGCTGTTGAAAGGAACATTATCAACTTAGTTTATTGAATTTTACAAGCAGTGAGATTAATTTTGGCTCAGTCACAGGCTTGCGGTGTTGTCTCAAAGGAAGCCTCTCAGTCATCATGCAGATCAAAAAAAAAAAAAAGTCCTTCAGTGGCATGTAAGCCAAAAAACTTCTTCCCATTTGAGGAAAATCACTAATTTCTTCCTGAGCCTGCACTGAGTGGATGTGGGAGCCCCCCTCATGGTCTGAAGGGAGCTTGTGGCTGGTTGGGTCTGCTCTGTGGCTTCTGAAGTTTTGAGATGAGCTGCTCACTTGGCTGGCCAGCAAAAATACCATCCTGCTTTTTGTTCTTAGGATGAAGAAAGAAGAAAAGAATCCCTTGAAATGTTTGAAGAATCTTCAAAGCAGGGTTGTTTAAACAGCTCCTACCTCCTGTGGGAAAGTAACAGAAAGGCTGCTGTAAGTAGTGGGTTTTGTTTTTTTTTGTCTCCAAACAACTTTTTTCTCTGTAACTTCTGGACCTCTGTTACGTGCAATAAAATGGCTGTCCCTCAGAGCTTCCCTTCTTCATAAACAAGGAGAGCACTGAGAACTCTCTCAAATGAGCTTTGGTGTCTGCCTTGGTGTTTAAAGTGAGTTTACAAGCAGTTGTAGCTAAGGTGCAAGCAGAAATTCCTTTATATTAACTCTGCTGCAGGCCTAGGCACTGCTGGCCAGTGATTGCTTGGGGGGAGAGCAGGAGGGGGAAAGCTGCCTGCCTTGTCATCCATAAATCTGCCAGAGCTGCTGTGTTGCAGTCCTGTTCTGTGCTGGAGTAACTCCTCTCACTTCCTGTGAGTCCTTAGGCAAGAACTGAAGAAAGTTTCATAAAAGCACCATTGTCATTATAATAAGGAGGAGGAGGGTTGCTGGAATAACAGACAGACCCAAAGACAGTCTTTGTTGTGTAGAGGTTTTGAAATTTGTGTGCAATTCTCTCTCTGTAGATGTCAGATCCTGGCAGATACCTCCAAAGTCTCAGGAAGCTACGGGACTATGCAGCAAAGGGCTGCTGGGAAGCACAGGTAGGACTGACTTTTCCCAGGAAAACTGGCTTTATTTGGCCTTTCCTATGCTGCTGCTGTAAGTTTAGCTGCCTCTTCTCCCTTAAGAAGCAGGATCAGAATTGCTGAGTGATACCTGTGTATGCATGTGCATATTTATTCTGCAGACCCTGATCTTCTAGAAAATACTGCTCATCTGTGATACAATCTGAGTAAAGGTGCATCTTTTGATAGACTTAAAAGCCTGCCCCCAAATAATGTGTGTGTTCAACATTTAAGTGGCACTAAGAAGTAGTTTGTTGTGTTTGCTGTGTGTTTTCTGCAGGAAAATTCCAGGGCTAGCCTGTACTGCCTTAGTTTGCATTTGGTTAAAAAAAAATAAAATGCTTTTGTGTTCTCTCTCCTACAGATAGCCTTAGCCAAAGCTTGTGGAAGTGGAAACCAACTGGGATTGGAAGCAAAATCTTCCAGTGAAGTGGTGTCTCAAATCTTTCAAGCTTCCCTCCCTGTCAGCAAACAAAGTATCTTCACTGTGCAGAAAGGAATGAATGAAACAATGAGGTAAAAATCTGGATCCAAGAGTCAGACCTCACAGCAGAAACCACTGCCTGTGTCCCTCTGCATCAGCAGAAGGAAACAAATCTAACATGAGGTCTGTTGGAAGATGGAACCTTTTGCTTTACTCTTCTGTGATGCACCATGTACATGCAGGGAAACACATGAAAGCAAAAGCAAAGAGGAAGCATTAGAACCCCTATTTCAAGCCCCAGTGCAGAACTAAAATGAAGTGTGTGAGGTTTTCTGTGAACTGTGAGTTCTTGAGTCTGTCAAGACTAAAAAGCTCTTCCAAGAACCAGAGACACTGACCTGGTGGAGCCATAGTCTCTCCCTAGTTATCCCTGGTGCCTTTAGCCTCCTACCTGACATCCCCTTTCCTTCAGAGGAAAGCCTGTCAGAGGAAAGTCAGAGGAAAGCCTGTCAGAGGAAAGTCAGAGGAAAGCCTGTCAGAGGAAAGTCAGAGGAAAGCCTGTCAGAGGAAAGTCAGAGGAAAGCCTGTCTGTCAGAGGAAAGCCTGTCTGTCAGAGGAAAGCCTGTCTGTCAGAGGAAAGCTTCTAATTCCATTTCACTGACAACTTAGAAAGATGCTGACTCTGCAGAGGATACCAGGCCTCTGGTTACAAATGCATCTGAGTGCAATTTTTCTCAAAATTCTTTTGAATTTCTTGGAACTTTTGGGTGGACAAGGGGCTCAGTATGTAGTCTGGAGAAGTGTGTTCAGCACACAGATTGCTTTTAACCTCACAGATCCCACAATCACAGAACAGTTTGAGTTGGAGGGGACCTTAAAGATCATCGAGCCCAACTCCATGGGCAGGGCCGGCTCTCACCAGACCAGGTTGCCCCAAGCCCCATCCCAGATGATGTCTGATGTCTTTTTCCTGTCCAGGTACATCCTGATTGACTGGCTGGTAGAAGTGGCCACCATGAAGGACTTTTCCAGCCTGTGCCTTCACATGACAGTGGGCTGTGTGGATCGGTACTTGAAGCTGCGAGCTGTGCCCCGGGCTCGCCTCCAGCTTCTGGGAATAGCCTGCATGGTCATTTGCACCCGGTAGGTGTTCTGATTCCTGATCAGAAGTGATTATTGTCATCATTCAAACTCATTTTTTAGGTCATTCCTCCCCCCATCCCCTCCTTGTTAATAATACTGGGAAGAATCATTGCTTTCCCTCTCACTGACTGCTGCCGGCGCTGTGTTCACACACACAAAGATAATTTCTGTAAAAGTGACACCAAATATAATTCCTTGACCATGGCAGCTTCATAGTGGTGGGGTGGTCTAAGTGCATCCCATCAGCAACTGAAGTCTTTCACACCACAGTGCCAGGTGTAACCCTATAAGGAGCACCTGCTGCAGAGGTGTTACCTGATCTGGTTTGTTAAGTTCAGATGATCCACGTGGTGTGGTGGAAAGTTTCTCTTCTGTGTTATTTTCTTTAATAACTTGCATCTTAACCTAGGAGGGGTTTCATAAATGAGGAATTAGGAACATTCTAGTAGGTGGTTCCAGCTTCAAGGTGAAATAAATGAAGCTGCTGTTCTTTCTGTCCTGGTCTCCAGCTGGGAAAGTAACTTATAAAGTTGTTTAATCTTCAGTGCATTCATCTGACATAAAAACAAATTCACAGGTGGACAAATTCCCTTTCTTCTGGGGCTAACTTAATATTGTTTAATATTGCAGTTTCATCAGCAAAGAGATCTTGACAATCCGGGAAGCTGTGTGGTTAACAGACAACACCTACAAATATGAGGATTTGGTCAGAATGATGGGTGAGATAATTTCTGCCCTAGAAGGAAAGATAAGGGTGAGTTTGGGAAGTGGATGGAGTATTTCACCCCTGGGGCTGCTACTGTTGTAATTAGCACTGCTCCTTGTCTGAGATATTGGGGTTTTGTGTGAGTGTTCTCCATCAGCTGTGGGGGACAGGCACATTTCAGAGCACGCAGATGCAAACCCCTCTGCCTTTCTGTCCAGACTAAGCCTTCAGTTTGAAGAGGCCATTTCTTCTTTTCCTGGAGAATGTTTCAGTGTCAGTGTAGAATTTCAAAAAGCAAACAAAAAAACCACCCCAGACCTTAATATAATGAAAACAGCATCTCCTGGAAACAGCTCTTCTAATACTTGGTGATTATTTTGCCCTTCCAACCTCTGTTCTCCTTTCTGCATTAGATACCTACCATTGTGGACTACAAAGAAGTGTTGTCAAATGTAGCCTCACTGGAGAGAAGAACTCTTCACCTTTACAGCTTCATTTGTGAGCTCTCACTCCTCAGCACCAGCCTTTGTGTGTATTCCCCAGCTCAGCTGGCTGCTGCAGCACTGCTGCTGGCAAAGATCCTGCACAGGCAAGGTGAGGAACCTTAACTCAGGTGGTTAAGGGTGTGTCTGTCTGCCCTGTCTTTTTCAGGGAGCTTTTGGGGTTTATTTGGTGTTACTTTGTGTTTAAGGCAAGATGTCCCAGCCACTTGGCTGGGAGAGTGGAGGGGGACAGGGGTAAGGTTTCAGAATTAATAGCTTGGTTCAGTCTATTTTATCTCTTAGTAGCTGTGAAGATCAGGATTATTATCATCAAACTGTGCCAAATTTGTGTTTAAATGAGACTGAAGGTTTCTGTATTGTAGTATAACTTCCATTTGGCAGGGAAACCTATTCCTGAAGCTACTTGTGAACTTGAATGAACTATGTATAGACCTAGGCTTGCAAAGATCATGATCTTTATCCCATAAAAAAAAATAAATAAACCTGTCTGACAGAACAACCAAGCTGATGATGTGTGTTCTTTTTTCCAGCACACCCCTGGACCAGCCAGCTCGTCGAGTGCACTGGTTTCTCTCTTGAAGACCTCTTGCCCTGTGTACTGAGCCTCCACCAGAAGTGGTAATAGTTTTGGAACTCTCCTGGGAGGGCATCTTTACAGTCAGACCTTCCCAATGTGAGGGCTTCCCAATTGCTTCTCCCCCATGAGGCACTGAGGCAAGGGGCTGGGAGTGGCCCTGGGTTACCCAAAATGTGGTGCTCCCCCAGGCTAACAGGCTTCAGCTTGTTTCATTACTGTTTTCAGAAGATGGCAGCTGGCTTCTTGGTGAGCTTCAAAAAGAGTTCCTAGTGCAAGTTCCTTGTTAACCTCACTAGGAATTAGATGCTCCTGTGCTTAGAAACCAAGAGTCCTGCCTAGCTGCATGGCAGCTCTGCTGAAATACCAACTTCCTTAGCATAGAGCTGAGATGGACAGAGAGAAAGTACTGAAATTTGCAGGTTTTGTTAACCCCATTTCATATAATCCATTCTAAGCTTTGGGCTTCAATCTTTCTTTCCAGTTTCCATGATGATGTCCCTAAGGATTACAGGCAGGTGTCCTTAACTGCAGTGAAGCAACGATTTGAAGATGAACGTTATGAAGAAATAGGAAAAGAAAAGGTGGGTGAGCTCTGTCTCCATTTGTCTGACACCCACAGCAAAGCTGATGTGTGGCAGGATGTAGTAAACCTCAAGGAATGAGAAGGGGGTTCTAACTTTAGACTTTTGGAGGAGATGATATCTAAATAAAGTGTTAAACTTGATCTGCAGGAACTATATCTGCGTGTGTTGAGTACATGTGGGAAGAACATGTGCTCTCCTCTCCTAGAAGATTAAAAGAAACAATCTCTTGGCAGAGGGAATGCCATGGTCTAATCCTTACTGGTTTTTTGTTTGTTTTTTTCTTTTTAGATGATGAGTTACAGCCAGCTCTGTTCATTGTTGGGTGTGAAACAAGAGAACCCAGAGCCCAGCCCCTTGCACACAAATGTGGTGGAAATTCAGACATTCCTTAGCTCCCCCTCTGGAAAGAGAACTAAAAGGCCAGTATGACTGATGGCTGTGAATGTATCAGAGGATTAGTATGAGCCTTTCCCCCTCTGCTGTCCTGAGGTTCTATTCTTAAACATGATAATTTTTCTGTAATCATCTTAATTTACAAGCCTATTAAGAGCTGCAACAGAAGAGTTGGCTTTTAATGTGTGAATTCTGGATGTTCTTGCTACAGGAGGAGGGAAGACAGCATTCAGGATGACAGAGGCAGCTTTGTGACTACACCCACAGCAGAGCTATCCAACCAGGAAGAAAGTCTTCTAGACAACTTCCTAGACTGGAGTTTAGATTCCTGCTCTGGTTATGAAGGTGATCAGGAAAGTGAAGGCGAGAGAGATGGAGACGGTGAGGGTTTTATTCTTATAAAAAAACAGATGAGAGAATTACAACTGTCCTTTCAACTTTGCTTAAAACAGGCAAGAGAAACCTGAACTTACAGCTGAAAACCAGTTGGAAAAACTCTTCCCCCACCCCCAGTGCTTATAATTGTCAAGCTATTTTAGAGGTATCTCTCTGTCTCTGCATTGCCTCAGAACATGGAGGGTTTGTGGCTGCTCAGTGTTTCACAGTGCCACTCTCTTCAGCTACCAATGAGTGGCCCAATGAATGACCCTCTGTGTCACAAACACTTATCTGTTTATTTTGCTAACTCTGGGACTGGCTGTTGATTTTCTGACCAGCTCTTTGTGCCTAGCCCAGCAGGCTGAGGGTGACAAGTTACTGTCCTAAACGAGGGCACTCAGTGCTCTACCCTCCCCTCCGGGTGGAGGTAGATGGAAGGTTTATGGTATTTTTTCTCCTGGGTTCTGTACTCGATGCCATAATGAACCTTTTCCTTTTCCCAGTGACGGGTCCCAGTGGGATCTTGGATGTGACAGTGGTCTATATGGACCCTGCTGACCACTGCTGCCAGGACTCCAGTGATGAAGACAACCCAGGTGGGGAGTGGGCCGGGCAGGCGCCACCGCTGCCCCCTGACACCTCCAGCCTTTCAGCCTCTCTCACCCCAAGAAATCCTAACCTGGAAGGGAGCTCAGGCTACTCATCCGTCAACAGTGCCAGCCCTACATCTTCTGCAGAAGGTGGCCCTGGAATACCTCTCAAACCTACCTCAGCACTGTCTCTGGGCAGTGCCATGAACAAGGAGCCGTGTCGGCCTCACTACCTGGAATCGTGTTTACAGCCGGGCTGTGCTCGGCCTGGGCAGGGCAAGAGTGACAGAAGGCAAGTCAAGAGGAAAAACGTGGCAGAACACAGTGAAGAAAGGGTCAACTTGGGCTTCTTAAGCCTCTGATTTCTTCAGGCTTTCCCTAGGGTTCTGGGAAACAGTATTCGTGTTGTAGTCCTACAGGGATGATAGTGAATAATTGTCAATACCTCCAGAACAAGCCCTCTCCCTCATCCTGGCCTATGCCTCTCTTGTAATTCTGTAGCTCACTTTTGAGCCATTTCCTTCCTTGATAGCTGCCTTTCTAAACTGTTCCCTACTGTCTGATCCTCTGCCAGTAAGATTCTCCCCCCCTATGAAATTTTATAGCTCATGCATCACCAGGTGGTCCTTGGTGATAGAAAAGAACCTGTCATGTCCATTGCTCTGCTGTGAGGCCTGGCACTGTAAAAGATAGGAACTGACTTTTGTTCTCAAGTTACAGAATGTAACACTATGCTTGAATTTGTCCACTTGAAAGACATTTCTGAAGTCTGTGCTGCCTTTTCCTTCTGGCCAGGTACTGTCTCACTCAGCTGGTGCTTCCATCTTTTTATGTATATACCATTTGCTGCACTGATACAAGGTTTTTTTATTGATACAATCAAGAGGTAAATGGAGGCTCACTACAGGTCTGAGCTTTTTTTACCTACCTCTCGGATGGTTTTTAAACCCCATTTGCCTCAGGCTCAAGCTGCCATCTTCCCCTCACCTGAAAAATCCTCCTTCTGTGCCTTAATGCTTCACTGCCAAGTGCTATAGGAATGTGATCCCTGTGAACTGTGTGTCTCTGCTGGAACTCTGTGGCTGAGCTGCCACCTCCAGCCCCTGGCTTCATTTCCTTTCCTGTCTCTTGCAGTCTTCCTTGCTATTTCCATTAATTTGTCCTCAAGGAAAGCACCAATCACTTGAACACTAGAAAGAGGAGGTGAGGATAGTCTGTCCTACTGACAGCCCCAATTTCAGCCTCCCTGCTGGCTCCTCTCTAAGGGCAGCACATGCTCTTTGTATCAAAAATGAAACTCGTGCTGCTTCAGTAACAATTTGAAGAAATCACCTCCACTGACCTCAGCCTGGGTTAAAGCTCCTTGAGCCTGTGAACATTGGGAACCCAGCCCTCTTCTTTACAGACAGGTAATAGAAATACCAAGGTACAAGACTTCCAGGAGACATCATGGAACTTAACACTGGAACTGGACTCCATGACTCTTCCTTTCTTTAGAAAGTTACTGTGGCAGATGACAACAGTTCAGATACACACAGTGTAGTGACTTTTTTTTTATAAAACTTTTTATAATATAGATGGCTCCCTGTCTTACTTCTATGACTGGTGTCTCACCCACCCCTTTCACTCACCTTGGGGCTTGAGAGAACTGATGGGATGGTTGGGGATGGAGTCAGAGTTCAGCTCTGAGCCAAGTTCTTACAAATAAGTTGCAGGTGGGGCCCATCTCTGGGATCTTTACATTAATACCAAGTATTATGGGGCTCTAACCACCCTCACAACACTACAGCATGCTCAAAAGGGGCCCACAGAAAGGCCTTGAACATGCCAAATAAACAGAGAGCAGCCTCTAGTGCTTGTCTACAAAGTTTATTATAAAACTCTACTGCCACTGCTAAAAAAAAAAAGTCCCAGATTTATTTTTTCCATGCCAGGCTTCCCCCTACTCCCAGTGGCTACATTGCACTTCTCAGTGCTTCACCATGCAGGAGTATTTTCACATTAACTTGTAAATAGCAGCAGCTCAAAATTCAAACTTGGGTCACATTAAAATTGGGAGAAAACACTTATAAAACTCTCAGTTCTAAAATAGGTAAGGTAGAAGTAAAATATCTGCAGAAAACTTTGAACTCTTCTCATGTGCATGATTTCTTGTTCTGAAAGGAAAGACACAAAATTATGAACATCAATCAGTGCAGCTGCCTGAGGAAAGTAAAATAGTGATGAGGAGCCAGCTCCATGTTCCTGGGGCTTGCTGCTGAGCCCCCTGGCCCTGGCTGATGCAGTCCCAGACTAAAACCAGATCTGTCTCTGTGGGGAGCCTCAATTTTGGAAGTGTTTCATAGATAAAACAAAGCACTGGACCTAGAAAGCCACCAGTTGTTGCCACAGTCCTGAGACAATAAAAGCAGAGCTAGAAGATGCTTTCTGAAAAGAAAAGTGAAGACAGAGCCTCAGTTCTTGTTTAAAAATGGAAGAAGGACAAGAGGGCATCAGTCTGCATTTTGTTAGCAAGCCCTGCAGCCCATTCAGCTTTGCCTTACCAGCCCTTGTTGTATCCCTCTGAGCACAGATATTTCCAGAAAAAAAAAAGAGGAAACTTGTGCTATAACACAGCCTGGCTTTGTGTGCCCCTGATCTCACCAGTGAACACTGCAGGGACACAGTTACTCCCCACACACATCAAGAGGGACTTCACCCACCCACCTGCTCTGTCCTTCCCTCCTGCAGCGTGGGGGGACAACACTCAGTCTCTAAGTGCTGGCACTTACTTAGGGCACCATTTTGATATCCACAGAGTCATAAGCTGAAGCTCTCATTTTTTCCAGTGGTTTCTTGAAGAGCAGCCGCAGGGCCTCGTAGTCAGGCTTCTCCTCATACTCCAGTGCCATCACCTGCTGCAGGTAACTCTGCAGAGCATCTGCCAAGCAAGGGACAGCATTGCATGGAGCAGCACAGCAACTCCAGCTGCCTCCCCAAAGCTGCCAAAGGGCCTCAGACTGCTCAGCCTTGGCCAACTGGCAGAGAGGGAAAAGAAAACCAAAGACTAATACAAAGCTCAAGGACAGGATGGGGAAATGACCTCTAGCCCCAAATACTGTTTTGAAAGCCACCAGAACGCTTGCCTCTTCAGCAAGGCTCGTGACTACAGAAAATGGGTAGCAGCCCTCCTTGTTTTGAGGAACAAAGAAAGAAAACAAGGTTTTTTTTTCAGAGGAGGAGCCTCTTAACCAGTCTGTGCATCGCTTGGTCAACATCACCAGTGGAAGCCATCCTGGACCAGCAGCCCAGAGAAAATTCTGGCTTCAGGTACAGCCAATCCTCCTTCCCCAGATCCCACTGTCACAAAGAGCAAGCCTGTACCTGGAATGGATCTCTGGCGGAAGCAGAGCTGGAGGAGGCACATCACATCCCCTTTGTACCTGGAATAACCAGTGGAGGGTGCTGTCAGCTGAGAAGCAATGGAGCAGGCACCCAACAGCCTGTCTTTGGCAATGGGGACCAAAAAAAAAAAAAAAAAAAAAATAAAAAGGCTGAATTCACATGGCCACAATCTGAACAGAGCAGAAATTGAGGGTCATCAAACACCCTCTGGCCAGGCTCAGCCCTGACCCCCATCTCACTACTGTAACTATGACTGATTGATCTTCAGTCACAACACCTCCCTCACTGCTTTCTGATGAGCATTTCCCAAGAGTAGATGATTTCTCCTACTTTTCCTTCTTGTCCATCACAGTTTCTGCTTTGTCCAGTTCATCAGACCATGGCAAGAAGCCACAGAGCCATTTCAGAAGACAGTAGCCCAGAGATTCCAAGTCACTTCGGCGAGATGGTCCTGACAGGAAAAAAGGAGAGATTCACCTGAAAAAAACCGAGCCTGGGAGCCATCTCAGAAGAGGCCCAGGCTAGCACCCCTGTTCCAAAGGCTACTATGGACTCCAGCACTCACTGCACAACCTCAGAAGTCTCTGTCTGAGGTGTTCCTTCTGTAAAACAGGTAACCTCATGAGGGACACAAGTCTAAAGAGCAGAAGAAATTCAAGAGCTTCATGACGATGCACTCCAGGCAACCAAAACTTGTGGGAGCAAGTAAACTCACAGTTAAGGAATCACTTCCCAGCTTCTGGAGGAAGATTTGCTGGGTCTGAACACAGGGAGAGAACAGTCCCATCCCAACCAGGAAGAACTGGCCAATTTAATGCCTTTCCAGCTCTCATCGCATCAAGGTCAGAGCAGAGCCTGCTGCAAATCTCTTTTGGGCAGGGATCCAGTCTGGCTTGAAACAGATCCCTGCAAAGCCAGCACAAGGCAGCCTTGTTTTCTATTCCTCACACGCCTGCAGTAGCCAAGGCTCCAGATGGAGGAGGAACATCCCTGCACCTCTTGCTGCCATCACGGAGTGACCTGGCAAGCCCCAACCCAGCAGCCCAGAGAGAGGCGAGAGGAAACAATCCAAACAGAAACTTGGTTCCAGATGGATGGGAATACCTGGGAAGCAGCAGGAACAGAAAAGCCAGCAGGCAGCCCCAGCCCCTCCCTCCAGAGAGCACTGCTGCAGTCACACCTCGTGTCCCCAGCAGACTCACCTGCTCCATTGTGGCTGTCCAGGCTGATGAATTCTGTTGTGCCTTCGTGAGGGGTCCTGCTGCCTTCCCGCAGAGCCACGTGCTTCCCTCCTGGGCAGTATCGGAATGCAAAGCCATAGCCTGCTAGGGTCACCTAGAAGACACCAAGAAGCACAGAGCTAAGAATTACTGCTTCAGGCCAAGTCCACAGGACCTTTAATCTGAGCCTGAAACTCCCCACCCGCTAAAGCCACTGCTCCTTGTGGCAGATTCCAAGTGACACCTAAAGCACCACGATGGGTGCTGCCTGCTTAGAGTGCATCCTGCACCACAGCACCTGCTTGAGCACATCCTGCACCACAGCACCTGCTTGAGCACTGCACAGACCACACTGCACCCCTGGCCAGCAGCAGGGACCTGGCTGTCACCCTGTCCCATTTCACACTTGCTCCCTCTCCCTACCTGTGTGAGATCTGCTGGGTTCAAATAGATGTTCTCAGCTGTGATGTCCCCATGCACATACTCGTTTTCATGGATGTACTCCAGGCAGTCTAGCTAGGAGGAAAGAGAAGAGGCAAGCATATCAGAGCCATGCAGTAGCCTGGCTATTATCAAGCTCAACCCTCCCCACCTCCCTGTCACTGTACAGAGGAGCACAAAAAGCACCACATCTCACAGCCTCTGATTTTCAAGAGTCAAGTTTCTCTCACTCTCCTGACTCCAAATCCTTCAGGATGACATATTACTAAAAAAATTACTGAAAAGATGTTACTCCAGTTTACAACAGGCTTGAGGGATACTACTGAGAGACCCCAGCTAACCCCCTGGATCAGCTTCCAAACACCAGGATGTGTTTCCTGAAAGTCTCATGGGAAGAATTAGTTCCCTACATACCATCCGGACTGCAATCTGAAAAGCTGCCTTCTCCCTCAGGAGGTGTAAGCCATCATTCAGGACTGACTGAAGAGTTCTTCCTAAATCAGAGAACACCAAAAACCTACAAGAGACAAAGCTTAGCAGAACCCGAGTTGGAACCACTTCAGCAGTCATCAAGCAATCCACCTGGATTAGATCCCAAGGTGACCTGATTAGATCAAGATCTTTGAAAAGGTGAGAAATTCTGCTCTCCTGCTGCAGATACACAGTCTCAGTCTCCCTTTTATGTTAACTTTAAAGGCAGGGAAAAGGTGTCCCCTGGCTTGAGGGACAGAAGCAGCAAAAGCAATGAGTACATCAGCAACAAAAGGACTGAAGGAACCAAGGTAACAAAAGAGGCAAAGCATTTGTTAATAAATGAGACAGCAGCAGTGTGTGAGGTTAGAGCTCAGGGAACAATGACAACAGCAAACAGCATGAAGAGAGAAAGCCCAAGAAGATGGCAGTTGTGGACAAAAATGCTCAGCTCTGCCCTTTGTGGTGTCACCTCACCTGTAGCTCTCTGCATGCAGTCCAAAGCCAAGGCAATTGGGGATTCCCAGCAAGGGCACAGAGTGCCACTTCTTCCACTTCTCCACTAGAAGAGGAAAGAAGAGGACAGAGTGGAGCAGAAGCTCCAGAACAAAGGAGCTCACTCAGGGACATCTTTTCTCCAAAGGTCTGCTCACAGCTGGAAGCCTCTCTCATGTTTCTGTCCCAGGAATGCCAGCCTGGGACATGTCACCCCACACAGCACTACAGAGCATGAGTAAGACAGAAAAGCTGCTGGGAACACCAGAGGGAATTTGGTTGCCATAGGGTGGGGTAAAACAAGGAGAGGGAGATAGAGTGGGATGGAGAAGCCCATTTTTTTATGGTCCTCCCAGAAATGCAGGTTTGACACAAATCCCTCCATCACCTCTGCTGAAAACACCTGCCCACATTCCCTGGTCAGCTTTGCTCAGGTTTTTGGGTCAATGGAGTAAATACCAGACAGCAGCTGAGGGAAACATCCAAGGAAGGGGCAGAGGAGAGAGGGGGAGCCAAGGCAGGACAGGCTGCAGGGCTGAGCAGCCACCAGGAAGATGAAGACAAAGCAAGAAAGCTTCAAAATGCCAATACTGCAGTGTCACAAGGGACAGAGGGACTTGGCTGAGCTTCTCAGCACCCTGGCACAACCAAGCAATGAATTTATCCTTGCCTGGCCTCCTGAGGGACTCACGTAAGTGATGAGAGAGGGATGCCAGCTTCCTAACAAGCAGCCTTGCCTGCCCAGCAGCACCAACCTGTGCCTGCCTTTGCAGCTCGCTGGAAAAAGTTCTGTTCGTTGTAGATCCTGCCATCTTTGACATCCTAAAGGGAACAGGAAGGGGAACACTACTTCAGCCACACACCCCCTGCTGGAAAGGGCAGCTTGAGCAAGATTGCTACGCTGCTCATTTTAAAGAAAGCAACACCAACACCACCATCCCCAAAATCCCAGATCAGCAGCAGAGCTGAGACCAGAGGTCAGATCTTTTTTGGTTCACTATTTAATGCTAACAACCACGTGAATTCCAAGCAGCAGCACAGAAAAGGGAGTGGGGCTCTCTCACACTGGGCATTTCAAGCACTACCACTCTCATCCAGAGAATGCAGATCATCACTAGACTGAGCTCTAGCCCCAAAGCTGTGAGTTTAAGAGGAGCCAGAGACAACCTTCTTATCCTCAGCACACGAGGTCATTTCTGCCAACAGGCAAGTCCCAGCAAAAAGCTGTAGCATGTTATTCCAGTTGTCAGAAAGTGAGTCGAGTCCCTATTTGTGACACTCAGGTGTCTGGGTCATGTGCTGACATCTTCTGATCCATCTTTTTACACCAGTGCCTCTTTTACTACTGCTATCAAGTGATCTGAACTGCATAGAGTTCCCAGTCAATATGTAAGCATTTCCCTATGCACATGTATGTGTGTACTCAGCATACTGCAAGCTAACTTAGGGCAGGTTTGGCATGGGAGGAGGCAAGAGTTTTACATTCTGGCTGGTTTGATACCAAAGGCCCTACCCACAACTGGCCAAGGTAGCTGGAGGATCAGCAGCAGGCTCTAGACAACACAACCAACCACGTTCAGGAGGATATTTTATTCTGCACCTTGCCTGGCAAGTTGATCTGAGCCAAACCTAGGAGAGCCAAAACACTCTCCTGTGCCATATCATACTCCACAGTCCTCTGCAACCACAAGGGCTGGGCTGGACTGCTGAGCAAAATGCTGATGGGTGCCAAAGGTACAAACCCAAGGACTTGGAAGTGTTGAGCACAGAAGTGTTTATTTTCCCACCAATTGGCAAAGGGACTAACAAAAGGGAGAAGGATTTTTCAAGTGCCCACAAAAATGGGAACCACCAGGTCCCCTCTGGAGCCATTACTGATCACAGGTCTTTCCAGAGACAAGCAAGCCCCAAGGAGCCACAGCAGACAGGAAAACAGTCTTTCTGCTCTGATCTGTGAGCTACTGAAAACTGATCAACTTAATTTCCACTGCTGAGCAGCTACTGCTGGGAACAACCTGTTTCTGGAGAACCTAAATTACTGGCAAGTACCTAGAAAGCTGTTTTGGAACTCCAACTGTAATTACTGCTTGATTTGGAGATGTGCTCTGGCCTTACAGAGTCTCTCAGTGCTGGTTCATCACACTGCCCCAGCACAGCCATCCATTTCTAACCCCCTCAGTTTCCCCAGACTTCAGCAGGGACACAGGAACAAAGCAGGTCTGACAATAATGTCTGATTATCTCCACCTTACAGCACCAGATTCAGTTCTGGAGATCACAGAGCTTGGTAGCTTGAGGAGGAGACCTTATGAGATGAAGGCTTTTCTTTTTTTTAATCCTCTTTATTTTTCTTCACACCTTTAGTGGAAAAGCCAACTGCTCCTGATATCCACAACACTCTCAGGGAGTTACATCCATCTCCTCAGCTAGAAAGGGTCTCCCTGATCACTTTCTCTGAATTCCTCAGACACTCTTAGCCATGCAAGCCAAACAGATCAGGTGCTGGGCACTGTGCACTATTCCTTACCCAAACAGATCAAAACTCACAAGTTTGAGGGTGTATCTTTGCTTTTGAGGGCAGGTTCCAGATGCTGACTGTGCTGTGGAAGGATGGAACAGAGGTGGTTACAGGAGCACAAAAAAGAGGTACTTGGACTTTCAGCTACATCATTAAACACAGCCTGGACACCTGACTTGTACTTGTCCTCTGCTTCTTCCACTCCATCTTTGCAAAAGCATCCTCTGCAATGGCATCTTCCCAGATTACTACAAAATAATTCTTACCTTGCTCTGGAAGCACAGCACCCCTGACATGCTTCAAGTGCAGTGCTGCCTAAGTCACAGAAGCATCTGGGCATGGCTACAGTGGTGGGGTGCTTCAAAGGTGGTAAGCAAAGAACACATCATTAGTAGAAGCTGAATGGCACCCCCAAATTCAACTTCTGAGCATTCCCTGCAGCTCACCAGAGCCTGTCAGCTCTGTAAGAGATGCCAAAATCCCTTCTGCCTGGCATGGGTGTTAAAAGTTACTTGGCCTTAAGGTAGCTCCTCTTCTCCTGCTCCTTGTCACCCAAAAGGTGCTTCCCTAAAAGCCTCCTCTGCTATAACAACATGGATTTTCTCTAAGATGACATATTTTTAATGACATGGGAGGATGCCTGGGCTTTGTTATAAAACAGCATAATTTTAAAAAAAACTAAAGCCAAATATTGGGCAAACCTTAATGATGGAGAAAACCCCTCCTGAAGAGTGTTTCCAATTTAAAAACAGAGAATAAGATCAAAACCTCTCCTTTGGGTTTACAGCGAGGCTGGAGAGATCAGCAGTGCCCAATGATTTAGCTGCTTTCTTTTTGGCCTCCAGCACAGTCTGAGAGCCCTGAACCGATACTCAATCCATACCGACACCACCTGCACCTCGGGAGCTCCTGTGCGGTACCGGCTTTGTTCCACTTTTGGACCCAAAACCCAGAAGAGGAAGCCCGGTCCCCAGGCTTTGCATTTTTGGGCCATGAGCAGCCCAGCCCCGCACTGGGAGGTCTGGAAGGACAGACCCGGGCCGGGTCGGTCGCTGCCACCCGGGGGACACCCGTGGAGCGTCCCCACCTCCGCACGGCCCCACGGCGGGTCCTGGCGGGCCAGGAACCGGAGCCTGCGGGGTCCCGGGCCTGACAGCCCGCAGCGGGCCCTGCTCCTGCCTGGCTCCCCCACCAGCCCCGCACCCTACAGCACCTTCGTATATCAGCCCGCAGTCTCCCTGCTCCAGGAGCCGGAGCAGCCTCCACCGCCGGCCGCCCTGGTCGGTCAGCACCGCCTCGGCCGGCAGCGGCACAACTGGCCCGGACCGCGGCTTGCGGGGCGAGCGGCAGCTGGACCGGGCTCCGAGCGAGCTCCGGGCTGGGGAAGCCCGCGGGGAGGCCACGGGGCTCCGGAGCCGCTGCGGTGGAGGGGTCGGCACCGTCTGCTCCGTCTCCTCCTCCCGCGGTGCGGGCAGTTTGTCTCCGCAGGCCGGGCAGAAGCGGAAGGTGGGCTCCACACCGCTCCCGCACTGCGGGCAGAACCGGCACAGCCTGCGGACACAGCGGGGACAACCGTCAGCTCCTGCCGGACCGGACCGGAGCCCTCCGACCCGCTCCCCTCCCACCACCACTACCACCACCTCGGGGAGGCATCGGCCGCCTCAGCCCCGGACGGCTCCGCCCGCCGTCTCCGCCCGCGGCCCGACATGGCGGCACCGGCAGCTGCCCGCAAACGGACCGCACAGCGCATGCGCGGGAGGCCGCCCGCCTGGCGGGGCGGGGCTGAGGGACACCGGGAGGCACCGGGAGGCACCGGGAGGCACCGGGAGGCACCGGGAGGCACCGGGAGGCACCAGGGCTCATGGCCGCCCGGAGAGGAGGGGGCTGTGCGGGCAGAGGCCGGCAGCCCGTCCCCGGGCAGTCTGTGCTGGAGCAGGGGGAAGGAGGCACCCCTCTGTCGGGCGGCTCGGGGGTGTCCTCAGGGCTCCCTCAGGCGGTGACCCCAGTGTCCCCCCAGCGCTGGGCCCCGCGGTTCGTTGGTTACTTGAGAAGGGACATCAGCGAGTCGCTTCCAAACCATCTGAGACCTCCAGGAAAGTTTGTGCTGTGTTAATGAGTGCTGGAGTTAATCAATCACCCGGAGCTGGAACTGCCCGGGGTCTGTACCCACCGACCCGGGTGCACGTCGTACACCTGGAAACCTCAGGCAGGCACCGAGATGGTGCCTGAAAAAACGAGGTGGTGGGATTAGAGCTTTCCCTTCTGGAGCATGAATAGGTTGGTTTGGGGAAGGGGCCCAGCACCCAGAGCCCACAGCTCCAGAGGGAAGGGGCTGGTGAGGATGTGCAGTCCCCTGGGGCTGGAAGGGGACAACCTGCTCACCACCTCAGAGATGTCCCAGGGAATTATCTCGTGTGTAAAAATGTTGCTTTTCAAAGCCCTTCCCAGTGAGCCATAAGGACCTGGAGGAGCAGGAGCAGGAGAAAGGGGGGAGTGGAAGGTGACAACTCATAGGATGAGCATCTGAGATTCAGCTGAAGCATAGTGGGGAGTGAGGAATGAGCTCAGTGTATGGGTGATGAGAAGAGCAGTGGTGGAAGAGAGAATAAAATAACACACAGGGTATCAACCCCACGACAGAACCCACCACAGAGCTCCGAGGCTTGGGAGATTCTTCTCCAAAGTATTCAGCACAGACATCATCCTGCTGCAGGCTGATGGCTCCTTCTCAACCCCTCCGAACTCCAGAGTGTGTCCCTAACAGTGACTAAGCAAGAAAAATAGTCCCAGCAAAGCCAAAACTCTGCCAAATGACACTCAGATGTGACATGTTCAGATTGGTTGTGCTGTTGGGGGGTTTTTTCTTTGAAGAATTTGGACACTTTAAGAAGAACCGCCCTGGCTGGCTTGGTCCTCTTGTTCCTCCCTACCACATCCACCAGGACACTGCAGTTGCCCCTTTTTTTTTTCTTTCTTGTTTTTCCTTGGCATTGTAGGTAGCAGCAGGGCAGCCCTGAGCTGCCTTACTTTGACTGTCATGCCCCACTGCACAGCATTGATTTCAGTTCCAGTTATTCTCACACCCCATACAGGTGCAGACAGCACCTTCTTTGTTAACCAAAGATAACAAAAAATAAACCCAAAAAAAAAAACAAAAAAAAAAAAACCCCACACCACTGTTCTTCTTCATCAAATTGGTTTGAACTTACAACTGGTTCTTGAATCAAGATGAAAGATCCTTGTCCTAAAGCCCTCCACAGTGAACTGGAAACACTTGTTATAGCAATGATTTGTTAAACCCTGCACTTCCTGTGTATATTTAAAAAAACAACAGCAATAACAAACAAACAAAAACAAACTTTACAGCAGTTTTCATTCAATGAAATCATAGCTCTGTGATTTCATTGGTGATTGCCCAGGGAACAATGATCACGACCCCGTTACATTCAGTTTGGGCAGAGAATGTTCCATTCCATAAACAAAAATGTGTGCTGTAAAAATGTGCTTTAAAAAGTCAAACCCCTTAAAGACAAGGAAAAATCTGAGGAGAAAAAAACAACAACGATGGGAAAAAGCAGACAGAAAATTGTGGGAAAACTCTTCTTCAGGATTTATTTTCAGGATGCTCCATCATGGAAGGGAAACCCCCACCCTGTTTCAGTGGCATATTGAAAGTAATAATTAACATTTAACAAAAAAGCTGTAATAAATGGATGACAGGGGAAATGGATAGGGATTTTCTCCACTTCATACCTGGTAATTTCCAGAAGCAGAGCAGTGAGACAGCTGAGTGCCTGTGGTCATGTTGTGCCTGGGGCATTGCACCATCTGCCTGGTCTCTGCTCCCTCTTTCCTGCCTCAGGCACTGAAAACCAGCCAGGAGTTTGGACTCCAGAGGGGAACAGATTCCTGGAGAACCTCCAGAGAGCAGGATGGAGCAGAACCCGAGGTCAAGCTTTGCTGCTTTGAATCTTCAGGTTCTCAAGCACCATGAGTGAGGTAGGAGCCTCCACCCTGGAGTTTCTCATGTGCTGCTGGTGTCCCAAAGTGCTGTTGGGGCACACAGGAATGGGCCAAGGAATTGAGGAGTACCTGGGGCTGGTCCTGGGGCAGGTACCAAGGTCTGAACACAGGGGAAGAGCCACTGGGTGCCCAGTGTAGCCACAGCAGAGTGGGATCAGGATGGGGAGAACTGGGACCTTTCAAAGGCTGAGTCAGAGCAAGCAATAGGGACCTTGTCCTCTTCATCCAGGACTGGTCTGGGAGGCCCAGCCAGGAGGACCAACGACCCACAAGCTCTCCTGTTCTCTTTTGAACCCATTTGCACTCTTGATCTGCAGCAGATGCAGCCTCTCTTGGCATGGTAATGCACAGCTTGGACACACAGTGGGTTTGCAGCAGACTTCTTGCTTCTGATGGGTTTGCAAAAATACACTGGTGTCAAGTTTTAGGTGATAAACAAATTATGCTCAAAATGTATTTTCATCTGTGTGAATGTGGTTTGTAACTTCCTGAGTGTGTCTGGGGGGGGGGGGGGGGGGGGGAATGTGTTCCACATGGTTACATGGTGCTGTTTTCTTGAAAAAGAAAATGCTAGTTTTGGAAGAATTTTTCTTTTACTTCATTGTCTTAATTTTAATTTTACAATTTCTTTCACTTTTGACTGGCTTTGCAGTTCCACTGTACCCCTGCAGGCTCACCATGGTATTGCCTTATGCTGTCTTGCTGTCCTCACTGGATTCTACCTCCCTCTTTGCAATATTTTCCTCTGTATTTGAGTTTCACTTCTTCCAGCCAGTTTCTTTGTTTTATATCGTTCCTTCTGTCAAGTCCAGGTAAGCCTGCAGGGTTTTTCACCATCAACTACACCATTTTATGGCCCAGAGCATGCCTGTTCTCATGGTTTTCTAACTGGGGGCTCCAGATGCAGCTGTTTAGGATGGCTTTGCTGGAATAACTCCCCTCTTCAGGTCTCCCCAGGCAGTGGTTTCTTGCTCTCCCAGCCTCCCTTAGCAATTTAGGGAGTTAATCTTCTCTGAGTGTTTTATAGGCAAGACCTAACACTCATCTCAGCCACTACCCTCAATTTAAAACTCCTCCTCTGTTCTCCTTACTCCAGAGCTCATCTTCCCTGGAGATGCTCCCTCTGTCCCAAAAGTTTCTCCGATATTTTTTTTCCTAAGACAAAATCCACCCCTCAGCAACCTGCCTGCCCTTGCTGAGCTGGCAGCACTGCCTGCTCAGGACCCTCCTTCCTCTAAAGCTGTGCTTTAGGTGAATTTTTAACTCTCTATTGGTCTCAGAAGAGGGGAAACATCTAACCTTTCGGGACAAGACCCACCTCTCTCTGACCTTTTCATACTGAGGATGGTTGTGTTGCTGTGCCCGCCGGGAGCGTGCGGGCAACTGGGATGGCAACAGAAAGATTCCTATCTCCTTCCTCCAGGGGTTTCCTTGGTATATGCTCAGTTCTGTCTCCCTTATCTCACCCCTGACTTCCCAGCACGGCTGCCAGCAGCCTGAGCTCGTGACTTACCGGATTTACGTGCTGGCAGTGATCGAGGAGCCTGACAGAGAGTCCAAAGCTGCCAGTTCTTCAATTGCTCTTAATGAAACGAGGCTATTCCTTTGCATTTACACACCTCTTTGATCCTGAAGTGAAGTGATGCCACTTGTGCAGTGGTGCTACACTCCTGGGAGAGGCCCCGGGAGCTTTTGGGACCCAATCCAGCAGCTGTTGGTGCTGCCCATGGGGACACCAGCTGCCTCTCTGGGGTGCAGGGACAAGCAGCCTGCCCTGGGGCACTGCCTGTCTGGGAGCTCTGCTGCCTCCCCAGCTCCATCCACCAGCTCTCCAAATGCAGCAGGATGCTCTGTCAAACGTGGAGGAGCAGTGGTAGGAAATATTTTGATCCTTGTCAGTGGTGCACCAGGGTCTGTCAAGGGCACTGAGCTCTGGAACCCCTAACAGGGACATGGAGACACTTTGCAGGAGGCTGGTGTGGCCAGAGACTGCTCCAGTTCCTTCCAGGGCTCTGCCAAAGAAATGGTAGTTTGAGGATGGCAGGGATTGGGAAAAGCAGCAGGAGAGCCTGGAAAGCTTCCTCCTGTGCCAACCTTCCCAGTTCATGGAAACCTCCCTGCAGCTGAGCTCTGCAAGGGGAGTCACAGAGTGGCTGAGGTTGGAAGGGACCTTAGAGCTCATCTCCTCCAAGCTCCCTGCCATGCCCAGGGACACCTCTCATCTACACAAGGCTGCTCCAAGCCTCATCCAACCTGGCCTTGAACACCTCCAGGGAGGGGGCAGCCACAGCTTCTCTGGGCAATCTGTTCCAGAGTCTCAGCACCCTCCTCCTGAAGAACTTCTTCCTGAGATCCAGTCTAAACCTCTTCTGCTTCAGTTTAAATCCATTTTCCTTGTCCTGTCACTGGACACTCTTATGAAAAGTCCCTCTCCAGCCTTCCTGTGGGTTCCCTTCAGGGACTGGAAGGCAGCTCTAAGGTCCCCTGGAGTCTCTCTGTGTCCCTCTTCTCATCTTCCCTCCACATCTCCCCAGAGCAGAGGAACATGCCAAACCCATCAGCACCAGCCAAGAGCTGGGAGACTTCAGCCAAGGCTGGGGGGCTGCAAGCTGGCATACCCTGGGGGGCAAGGGAAGAGGGAATCCATCCCTCCAGCCAAAAGGAGCCTGAGAACTCTGATCCTTGCCCCCATGAGCACCCACACCTGGGCAAAGCAACAAGGTCACTTCATTCCCCTGGGCTGGGGGCACAGCCTGGCCCCTCCTCAAGCCCTCCCAGGCTGAGAAGCTGAACCTCTCCCCAACTTCTCCACACCAGGGAGGACAAAATACAGCAGCTCTGGGGGTGCTGGCTGGGCAAACCACAGGGACACACCTTTCCCTGGGAGGAGAAGACCAGATGGGAACCCCCTCCCACCCCTTCTGCTTTTGTGCAGCCGATGTTCCCGGAATGGTTGTTCCCAGCCCACCTGCCTGTGTGCTGCCAGGTTCCTAACATTGCAGTGTGCACACACACACAGATTTTCCTTCTGCAGCAGCAAACCCTTCCCATTGCACTGCTGAGGACACCCAGGAGCAGGGTGGGAGGTCGTGTGTCCCTGCATGCTGCAGGCACGGGCAGGGCTTTGTCTTCTGCCAAGTCCGGGGGAGCAGAAGGTGCTGGATCTGCTCCCCCACTTTCCTGGCATTTCCTGGGCGGTGGCACTTGAGGATAAAAAAAAAAAAAATAAAAATGCCAATCCCAGGATTGCACCATCCAGCACTGCAGCAAAGTCAAGGAGTGGGAAGGAACTAGGACAAGATGGGAAAGTCTCCCAGCAGCAGTCGGGGTGTTTGTCCCTGGAGTGGTGGCTCACAAAATGTGGTGGCCAGGGAAGCCCTGGCTTCGGGTCCTCAAGGACACCTAGAGGAAGGTGCCACCAGGAATTAGGGGGTGTTTTTCCCTTACTGGGAGCAGCAGGGACTGGAAGGGAGAGCAAGGAGCAACGCAGAGGTGTTGGCACCACGGCAGTGGTTTGGAACCCCAGCCAAAGCCCTTGCCCAGCTGCTGTCCCGGGGCTGCAGGGCCATGAGCAAAGCAGAGGAACTGAGGGAGAAATTATTTAGCAGTTTTCCTCTCCCAGCATCTCCATTCTCCTGTGGGCTGCAGGAGATGAGACAAGGACCCTGTGCCATGTCGGGGCCGTGTGTCCGAGCTGACACATCTATTCTGGGGACTCAGCAGCACATTTCCCCAGGTGCCTCTGCCAACCCATCCCACATTTTGGCTGCTGTCTGGGTGGTGACTGGGAGGCATTGCCTCGGTGGGCAGGGAAGATGGTTTCCTGGCACCAGCCAGCACTTTCAGAACAGGTTTAACCCTGAAGCCAAGCACGGGGCTGGCAGGGCTGGGGCTCCTGAACCAGGCAGGTGGTCTGAAATAATGTGATGGGTGTCCTGCTGCTGGTGATGGGTGGCCCCAGCAGGTCCCCATTGGGAATAACCCTAGGGAGATGTGGAGTGATGACCACCAACAAGGGAAGGTAGTGAACAGCTTGAGCCAGTGATCTTGGGGACATGCAAGTCACCACCAGGCTGGAGGAGCAGGGTTGGCAGGCTTGGTCTGCCAGCATAGGGGATGATTCCTCCTTTCAGTGCTGATGAGCACTGGGGATCTTAGAGGGGGACATCCCCCCAAGCAAGCACTCCCTTGCTGCTTGATATCCTTCTGCCCTCCTCTGGCATTGTCCTGCAGACTTTTCCTGTGTCCCTGCTCAGTCCCCCACTGCTTCTCCTGCACACTCCCTGTCCTGGGTGCCAGCTGCGTCACCACGGTGCCCCTGCCCCTTGTTGCACCATCTCCCATCCTCTGTTCTGGGAGCCATGAAGAGTCTGTAAATACTTCTCTGGCAAGGCTTTTGTTTTGATTAATCGCTGAGCTTCCTTCAAAGGCAGGCATGGAGAGGAACTGCATGAGGCAAGAGGGAAGGTCACAGGGAGAACTGAGGTGGCTGTGACTGGGGAGGATCAAACCTGAGCTCCAGGACGGGTGTGGATGGGTGGCTCAGCCTGGGGTTGACACGAAGGCTCTGGCATGTCACCGTGGGCACCAGCTGTCCCAGATCCTTTCCAAGCCCATAGCTGTGACTGTACAGCTGGCTGCAGGCCTCATCTGAGACGTGGCCAGCTCAGAGCCTTCCCCATGCTGTTCCCGTGGGGTTTGCAGCAGGATGCTGTGCAGCCCGGGCGATGGGAGGTGGCAAGGTGACAAAGCCTCGGGCTGGCCACGCTGGGTGTGAAGGCACACGCCATCCCCACGCCCAGCCACCCAGCACTATTCCTATTTCAAAGCTCACGTGTGGCAACCAGCTGAGCAGGGCTGGCTCCTTTCTGCTGCTGAGCTCTGTAATGAGCTTTGCTGAGTGACACTAAGCAGATGAGAGGAAGCTTTACTGTGGTCTGGTGCCTGCTGGGTGTTTGTTGGAGGAGCCAGGGGAGTGGAGGGACAGAGCTCCTGTGCATCTCAGAGAGGGAGATGGGGCCGAAGCAGAAGCCAGGGACCCCACCCAGCCACCCCACCAGCATCCTCCACCACAGCTGGTGGGGAGAAAGCTCGTGTTCCAGGGTCAGATCCATGCCTGTAACTCGCTCAGGATTCCTGGAAGCCAAACTTTGGTGCTTGGCAGCTGAGGCAGTGAGCAGGGTGTCCCCTTCCAGCCCAAAGGGTGCCAGCAGGGCACTCACGGGTGTCACCCGCCTTTTGAATGTGACTGGTTTTAAAGCTAATATTGGTGCTTTCCTCTCTCCCTCCCTGAGACAGCATCACTCCTGCCTCAGTTCTGTTTCTTGGCTGATTTTCTCCTTCCTCAGAGGCCAGCCAGGGCACAGAGGGGGGCCGTGTAACCTCAAGATTAAAAGATTGCAGAGCAGCTTCTCCAAACTCACTGCAGCCTTAATTTGGGTGCAGACACCTCCCAAAATGGCTTCTTTTTATCTCATGGAAAAAGGCAGTGCCTCGAGCCTGCCATGGCCGGGAGGGGTGAGGGTCCCCATAGCACCCCAGACCCCCCAGACCTGCGGCACCCCACACCCTTTGCCGAGCCGTGGCTGTCCCTGTCACAGGTCCCCTGTCCCCACCCTCCTCTCTCTCCCGAAACAAACTTTTCCCTCATCGGTGTTCCCGGCATCAGCAGCGGGAACGGAACTAGAACCAACTTAGCAGGAGCGGGGCCGGGCAGGGGTCGAGCAGGTTCGGGCATGGCTCGGGTCCACAGATCTGTGCACACATCCAGTACCTGGTGCACTGCCCAGTGCATGGGTGTGCAGTGCCCTTCACAGCTGGCCAGATGTGCACTCATGCGGTGCCCTGGGTGTGCACACACACACACACACACACACGTCTGCGGGCAGACACAAGAGCTGGTGCACACACAGTGGGGGCACACGTGAACTGTCCTGGGAGGAATGCACACACGGAGTAGTAATCCACACAGTGGAGTAACACCCGCAATGGAGTAACATGCACCTGAAGTAACTCACACGTGGAGTCGGAGTAATGCACAGACAGAGTAATGCACAGGCAGAGCAATGCACACCCGGAGCAATGCACACCCGGAGGAATGCACAGGCACACAGGGGGTGCCAAGCACACACACAGGAATACAAAGGGTGCTGCACACACAGACAGGGACACACAGGGTGACAACCACAACCACGTGCGCAGCGCGCACACACAAACACACACACAGACAGTGACACACGTATGTTCACACACAGGGTGACAACCACCGGCACATGTACACGCGCGCACACAAACACAGTGACACAAACACGGTGACACACGCACAGGCACAGTGACACCGGGGGGGGGGGGGGGGTGACACACACACATCGGGGGGGGTGACGCACACCGTGCGGCACACGCAGACACACGCGTGTGACAGCAACAGACACAGACCCCACCCCACGACGTCTGTCACCCCCCACAGCGCGCGCCCTGGTCCCTCCCACTGGTGCTGCGCGTGCGCGGGGGGTGAGTGGGAGGGGCCGGGTCGGAGCCGCAGCCCGGAGCCGCAGCCGGAACCGCCCGGCCCGGGAAGAGGGTCCCGGCGGGTCCCGGAGAGGTGGGGGGTGAGTACCGGCGAGGCGGGGCTTGGGGGGTGGTCCCGTCGCGTCCTGACCCGACCCGACCCGACGGGGCCATGGCGGGGAGGGTGGCAGCAGCTTCTCCGCGGGCGGTCGGCGGGGGCGGCCCCGCCCGGGGCTGCGGCAGCTCCGGGGCCCTTGGCCCGGCTCCGCCCGCTGCAGGCTCCGGGGCCTCCCCCGCGCTCCGGCCCGCTCCCGGTGGGTGTCCCCGGTGGGGGGGTCCTGTGGCCAGCACGGCCCGGAGAGCCCAGGGCGCTCAGCCCCTGCCGTGCCCGGGGGCCGCTCGTGTCCCCCCCACCCTGGTGCGGATCTCGTGTTCCCCCCGGGGATGCTGGGGGGTGGATGGATGGATGGATGGATGGATGGATGGATGGATGGATGGATGGAGGAGGAGGCGGCGGCCGTGTGCCCCGCTCGCTGTCGCAGGGGTCTGCGTGGTCCCCGACGGTCGGGAGAGGGGCTGGGAGCCCGCCGGGACCAGCCCGGCACCTTCGGCTGGTGCCGGGGTTGCTCTGGATCACTTCCCACACCCCATGGCACCGTGGGATGGAGACACCGTCTCGGGGGCTGCCAGCACCCCCTGCACCCCGGGACACCGAGCCGAGCAGGTGCCGGCGATCAGAACGGTTTCGTGACGGTACCGCCGAGCCGCAGCTTGGGTCTCCGAGGTTCGGGGGGGTGAAGCCGCCGTTTCACTGGCTACTCCTGCCCCTTAGCCCGTGGCTAACACGGCCCAGCCGCCGGTAGCCCCGGGGAAAGGTGCTCGGTGCATGCCCTGCCCACCCCCGATGGGTGCTGAGGGGCTGGGGTGCTCCAGGGCTGGGAGGACACCCCCCTCCCCATCATTGGGCTCTGCATCTTGCTTCTTGGCCAAAATCTGTCAGGTCACAGAATTTGCAGTGGGTTTGGCAACTGCAAACTCTCTGGATTAACCAGCAACAGCGTTTTTAAAGCAAAGGGGTTGACCGGTGCTCATGCTGCAGCTTCTTCCCTCCTCTCCTGCTCCTCCCTGGAGCATTGGGGGTTGGAGGGTGAATTCAGGAGCTGCCACCACCCTGCTGCTCACCCCCAGGTGAGGCAGTGGCCCAAACCTCACCCCCCATTCCACAAACAGGACTGTTTTTGTTTCCTTCCGTATTTTGAGGTCTGAAGTTCCCATCTGGGGGAAAAATCCCTGTCCATAGGGGACCTGGTGAGCTGCTGGTTTTGCAGAGGTCAGCAGTCCCCCCCCCTGCAGCACCAGGCTTGCAGTCTCCTAGAAAAGTTTTATTTTCTCTGTTTGCATGAGGTTTGTGTGGCTTAGCTGTGTCCTGACTCTGGCATCTCCATGAGAAGGGAAGGGAAAATCCAGCAGCAAGAGTTGCATGTCACAGGGCACCCCAAGCTGGTCTGGAGACTTCCAGTCCTGGTTGGTTTTTACAGGACCTGTCTGTCCATAGGATACAGAACTTCCTGGACATGCAGGAGCTGGAAATCACTCACTCTTCCTGAAAATGTTGGCCAAAAAAACCCCATCCTTCCCCTGGCCACAGATGCTCATGGTTTTGATATTCAGCCCTGGTGCTGTGGGGAGCAGAGAGGTGTTTCCTGCTCCACCAGAAAAGCACCCCGGGACCAACAGCCCTGGGGTTCAGGACATTATGTCACCACCCCAGGCACCACATGGTCCTCAGCATGGCCATCAAGATGGATGCTCCCAGCAGGGTCTGTAGCTCATCATGTAGGGATGACACGGTGCCTCTGCAAGCCAGTGGGGAGAAACGCCGGTTTTATTAAAAAAAAAAAAAAAAGGCAACATCTGCCATTTCCAGGCCTTGTTTCTATGGGAACGGGACATCAGAAGAGCAGAAATGCAGCGAGTGCTCTGAAATAACTGCCAGCTCCCTGCAGCACGTGGCCTTTGCTCGGCTGGCCAAGCCCTTTCCGCCGAGATGGCAGCCAGGGCCGGGCTGGAAGTGGGTCAGGAGGTGGGATGCTGTGGCCTCCATCTCCCCAGATCCTCAGCCTGTCCTCACCTAAACCCACCAGCAGGAGAGCTTGTCCCAGCTGGCACAGCCCCCACCTTACTCATCACAGCTCAGTGCAGCGTGGCAGGGGTGGTGGTGCCAGTGAGGAGCTGTGTGCCCACCCCTCTGGTGGGGTCTCCTCCCTCACTGACCTCCCTGGGGGTGCTCACTTGCATATCAGACTCTTCCTCCCACAGCAAGCAGGCCTGGGGTATTTTCAGCAAAGGGCAGAGGAACTGGGTTGGTTTCCCAGAGGCTGGTGGTGATCATCTGTCTTTTCCCCCAGATCTTTTTCTTGCTGGGGAAGTCAGTCTTACCTCGTAAGTGGTGCTGAAGGTGGGCAGGAGAGGGGACAACCCACCCTGCCACCACATTGAGTAGGTGAGTGCATTGCAGGGGGACTTGCGAGGCACCAGCCAAGCCTCTGTGGTCACCTTCACCTGGTCAAAGGTGTTCCTGGATGTGGCTGATCACAGAATCATGGAATATCAGGTTGGAAGGGACCTCAAGGATCATCTGCTCCCACCCTTCTAATATCATTGCTTATAAGAGATCTCAGCACCCTGTCGAGCTGAGACTTAAAACTTTCCAGAGTGGGGGAATCCACCACTTCCCTGGGAGACCATTCCAAAGTCTGACTGTCCTCATGGGGAAAATTCCTGCTCTTGTGTCCAAGGGGAATCTCTCCAGGAGCAACTTGTGCCCATTGCCCCTTGTCTTGTCCATGGGATTCCTTGGAAATCAGGAGTCTCCATCTTCTTAGTAGCTCCCTTTAAGTTCTGGAACATCATCATAAGGTCTCCCCTGAGCCTTCTCTTCTCAAGGCTGAACAGACCCACTTTTCTCAGCCTTTCAGCTGATCCAAACAGCACCTTCCAAAAATGCTTTCCCTTCTTTTTTGGAAAAAAACCCAACAGTTTCTGTGGATGCCCAGAGCCTGGAAAGCCTTTTTATGCTCTCAAATCTGGTACAAGTAGCCCTGCTGTACCTGAGCTCCTTTCTTCTTTCATTCTCCAGAGCCTGAAAGGTCCAGTCCGGGTTTTTATGGAGCCTTTAAAAGCTTGGAAAAAGAATTACTGGCAATAATGAAGTTTTCCCCCATCGTGCAGTGTTTGTGTTAGCCAAGAGCTGCTTGACATTTTCTCAGCGAGGTACCAGCCCCCTGGCAGCCCCAGGACCAGGGTGGGGGTTCCAGGTTGTGTTTGAGGGTGTGGTGGGGCAGTCAGCCAGGAGGAACACGGGAGCAGGAGGTGGGAACTCCGAGGGCAGGAGCTTACTCCAGCCTGACCTTAAAACAAGCAAAAGAAAAAGATTCCTTTGATTCACTCTGGATTCCCTTCAAGTGAGCACGGGAAGAAGGTTTCTGCTCAGGAGGAAGGTTTCTGCTTCTGGGGGGCTCCTTTGGAGGTGTGTTGGGTCCTGCTGGGTGTGGTGGGTGGGAGAAAGGGGGGCTGGGGACATCCCACCCTTCCCTATGGGAGATGGGTGGCATTTCTGTCAGGGATGGACCTGAGGCCAGCTGGAGACATGGAGCTGGAGGTGTTGAAGCTAAAGTCTGGCAGCAGCCACCTTTGCAAGGTCCCCTTCACAGTTCCTTCCTGTGGGAGTGAACTTCTGGTGCTTTTTTGCTGTCTCCCGGGGCAAAAAGATGTCTCTTGCTGTTGTAGGAAGCCTGCCTTCTGCACATGGGGTGGCAAGAAGGTGGTTTTGGTTCTGCTCCAAGAACGGACTTGGGGTTGGGAATGGGAATGTGTATGCCAACCCAGGAGCAAGCTTCTGGAGGGCTCTAGGATCTGACTGGGTGGGTTATGCTGGGCAGATGGGTGCTTGGTGCTTTGTCTGCAGACCTGGGTGGATTTTGTCTTGCTTGCTCTGCAGCTCCCTTGCTCCTGGCTGCCAGTGTTGTGCTCACCATGTGCACTTCCCAGCCACCAGTCTGGGGGTGAAGGTGGGGCAGGCTGGGTCACCAGCTCACACTGCAGCACCCCAAACTCTCTGCTGAGCTTGGTGGGTGCTGATTGGGTCCAAGGAGCCTGAACCATCCTGACCAGTACTGGGAAATACGTTGTTGAGCATCTCCCATGGTCCATCCTTGTCTCTGCAGCAGCTCTGGGTGCTGCTTGGCTTTGGAGCAGAGGTTCTGGGAGCTGAACCTGGGTTTTTTGAATTCTGGGGCAGCATGTGCAGGCAGCTCTGCCTGTGCCAGGGTCACCACCCCTTTTCTGTGCCACTGCTGCCAGCGTGTCCATGCAGGACAGCGAGGCTTTGGCAGGAGCCCCTGCTGCAAATGGAGACAGAAACAACTTGAAGGGACAGCAGGTCCTTCCCAGGAGGGAGGGGACGTGGGTGGATTGTCCTCGAGTGCATTGTCCTCAAGCACCAACCTTCCCTTCCACTTCCCTGCCCTTTTTCTCATCCTCCCCTCTCCAAGGAGGAGTGCTGGGAAAGCACTTGCTAGCGTTGCGAAACCAACCCTTTGCCTTGCAGGAAGTGGGGGAACAACTTGAAATCTTCACCAGTCCCCAAAATAATGGGCTGCAAAAGGCTTTTTGTGGCCTTTCTTGCCCTGGTGTTTGCTGTTCTGTAATCCAGAAGCTGCTTGCAGAAAGCTCTCCCCTGCCTGCTGCTGGGGGAAGGACCTGATGCTTGCAGGGTGGGTTTCTAAGCAGCTCCCCCTGTGAGCAGGGATGGGTTTCACCAGGAATTACAAGCTCTGGCTCATAAGGGTTGGAAATAACCCTTGGGAAGGGATCCTGGCAGGTTTTTTTTCCCCTCATTTTGGCTCAAGCCAGCTGATGCCACACCAGGCTGGAAACAGAATGACCCTTGGGTGGCTGGAGGGGTGGGATGCAGAGTGCTGCTCATCTTCATGGCTCTCTCTTCTCTTCCAGGGTCCTGAGGAGTGGTGGTGGTGGTGTTGGTCCCCTTCTGATTGGAGGATGGTTGTTCTCAGGCAGTTTGGGCTGCTGCTCTGGAAGAACTACATCCTGCAGGTATGCTGGGGTCTGTCTCCCTACTGAACATGGGCACCTCAGAGCTTGATTCTCCAGCAAACCTTTCCAGGGCATCTTCTGGAGCAAAGCAGATGTGCTTGTGCTCATGGGATCATCCTGCCTTTCTGCAAGGGACAGACAGGAAGGGCTGCCTGCTTGGTTGTCCCTGTGCCCTCATGTCCACCCTGTGCCTTTCCCCTTCTGTAGCCCCCCTGGGAGCTCATCTCAACCTTCTCATGGGGCAGGATGACTCCTCAGGCACTGTCCTGTGCACCTCTGGAGGTGCCAATTTCTGCACAGAGCCTCTAAACCCACCAGGGCCCAGGTTTTTTCCCTCACTGTTACTTCCACACCCCTCAGGAGCAGCTTTTGAAGGCTTTAAAAAATTAAACCACTGTTGTTCTGGCATCTATTTGGCAGCTGGACAGGACTTTGAACAAGGGCCTGGAGAGATGGGATGAGGGGCAATGATTTCAAACTGAAAGAGGGGAGATGGAGATGAGATCTAAGGAGGAAATTCTTTGCTGTGAGGGTGCTGAGCCCCTGGCCCAGGTTGCCCAGAGAAGCTGTGGCTGCCCCATCCCTGGCAGTGTCTCAGCCCAGGTTGGATGGGGCTTGGAGCAATCTGGGCTGGAGGGAGGTGTCCCTGGGCATGGCTTGGGATGGGATTGGATGAGCTTTAAGGTCCCTTCCAACCCAAACCACTGGGATCCTGTGATTCTGGGGCCACCTGACCCTGCCCTGCTGGCACTCCTGGTTGGATGCTGTGTGCCAGCCCTGGCAGAGGGCAGTGGAAGAGGAGGGAAGTGGCTGCACTCTGCCTTTTACATTTCAGTTACCCTTCTGCAGATCAGCATGACGTTGCTTTAAAAATAAATACAATTAAGAGGGCAGGGCTGCGTGGGCCCAGGTCCTGGCAGGGCAGGGAGAAGGCAGGAGGGCTCAGCTGGGACTGGCAGAAGGCTTGGTTTGCAGCCAGGAGCCTTGTCTGTGGGTGTGCCTGTGTCTTACGCCCCAGACACGTGTAGGTCACCCCTCCTTTTGAAGGTTTTAAAAAATGAAATCACTGTTGTTCTGGCATCTATTTGGCAGCTGGACGGGACTTTGAACAAGGGCCTGGAGAGATGGGATGAGTGGGGGGGAATGATTTCTGCAGGAGAATAGCATCTGCTGGGTGTGCTCTGGGGTGAGGACCCCTCTTGTCATGTTTCCCAAGGCCACAAACCTTGGAAATGGAATACAGCCTGGTGTCTGTGCTCCAGAAAAAAACAACTTGCTCCCATGAAGATGACCATTGTCACCCTGGTGACAGTAAGGTGGCTGTGGGGACATGTGGCTTGCTGAAAGCCTGGGGCAACCCTGGCCAGGCGGAGGTGGTGATTATGGATGAGTGTCCCCATCACCTCTGGGACATGGCAGCTTAAGTGACTTCTGCAGCAGCAAAAGACACTGCTGGTAAATGTGGATTATCCTGTGAGCTCAGGGATCCAGGCAACTGCTCTGGAGGCAGCCCAGGAGGGAGTTAATAGGACAGTAAATCATCTGGAGGCAGCTGCTCTGCAGATACCTGCAGCCTGTGGCCTTGGGGACAGCTCTGTTGTCCCTGGCAGGGCTGACTGCATCCATGGCTCATCCCTGGCTGAGGAGCTGGCCCAGGCTCAGCCCAGGCTGGATGGGGCTTGGAGCAACCTGGGCTGGTGGGAGGTGTCCCTGCCTATGGCACAGGGTTGGCACTGTATGGGCTCTAAGGTCCCTTCCAACCCAAACCAATCTGGGATTCTATGATTCATTTGATTCCAGTATTTTTAGCTGCCAGCCCTGGAAGTGTTGGGTGAGGCTGCTCAAGGCAAAACCTGTTCAGTTCTCTCTTCTGGCTGCAGCATCGTTCCAGGGCTGCAGGGAACCCCTGCTTGTGAAACCTTGTGAAACACAAGCACGTTTCTCCTGCGTGACATCCCCACGAACCTCTTTATTCTCTTTTACCTTCAGTGTTTACATCTTATTCCTTGCATCTTTTTTTCTTGCTTTTTCCCTGCAGAAAAGGCAGATCCTGGTGACGCTCATCGAGGTCTCTCTGCCGCTGCTCTTTGCCGCCATCCTCATCGCTCTGCGGCACCGGGTTCACTCCGTCAGCCACCCCAACACCACCATCTACCCCCCCGAGCCCGTAGGGGACCTGCCAAGCTTCTTCCACCACCGGCACCTCAGCAACCCCTGGGAGTTGGCTTATGTCCCCTCCAACAGCAGCGCCGTCAGGAGCATCGCCGAGGCGGTGGAGAGAGCTTTACCCATCAACATCAGAGGTGAGGAGGGGCTGGGGGGGGACACGGGTGCCACCCCAGGGAGTGCTGTGAATTTGGCTGCTCATCAATCCCAATTGGATTCCTGGGATGCATCAGGGTCTTTTTTTTTTTTTTTTTTTTAAGATCTTCCTGGCAGTGGTTTTAGTTCTGTTGTACTCAAAGGACAGGATTTTTGTTTGGATTTTTTCGGATGGCGTTTTGTTTCCATCTAGAGAAATGCTGCCTTAAAATAGTTGATGGAATGTGGCTGTCACTTCCCCGAGAGAAAGTATTTTTGGAGATCTTGTTGCAGAGAACATTTTAGCGCTTCATGTTCCAAACTGAAGATAATGTTAGGATTTTCTCTGGCAGGAGAACTAGTGGAGTTGTTCAGCCTGGAGAGGAGAAGGCTGCAATGGGGAGACCTCAGGGCACCTCCCCGTGCCTGAAGGGGCTTCAGAAAAGCTAGGGAGGGACTTTAGACAAGGGCCCTGAGGGTTGGGATGAGGCAGAATGGCTTTAAACAGCAAGAGGGGAGATTTAGGTTGGACATTAGGAGGAAATTGTTTGGTGTGAGGGTGCTGAGCCCCTGGCCCAGGTTGCCCAGAGAAGCTGTGGCTGCCCCATCCCTGGCAGTGTCTCAGCCCAGGTTGGATGGGGCTTGGAGCAACCTGGGCTGGTGGGAGGTGTCCCTGCCTGTGACAGGGTGTGGCACTGGATGAGCTTTAAGGTCCCTTCCAACCCAAACCAGGCTGGGATTCTGTGATTCATTTTCTCTCAGTATTTTTAGCCCTGGAAGTGTCCTGCAAAGCCACTTTGCTTCGGCTGGAGCAGCTTCCTCATGTCTGGGACCAAAATGACAGTTTTGGTGACAGTCGAGCATCCCCTACCTTTTGTTGCCACACTCTGTGATTTCATCCCCACCTTTTTTCCCCCCTCTGCAGCTCAGGGCTTCTCCTCAGAGCGGGACTTTGAGGAGTACATCCATGCTGACAACCGCTCGGGCAGTGTCCTGGCTGCCCTGGTTTTCCGGCACCGCTTCCCACAGCCCTCGGCCCCACTGCCCCTCCAGGTGAGCAGAGCCAGGGGGGGGACAAGGACACAAGGGGATCACGGTGTCCTCCAGCCCTCAGTGCCCCAGACTCAGCTCCTTTGTCTCTTCCTCCAGGTGGATTATGAGCTAAGGTTCAAGTACAGCCCCAGGAACGCGCCGCGGAGCGAGCAGACGGGGCTGAACCCCAACCTGGACAGGGACTGGCACACCAGTTACCTCTTCCCCCTCTTCCAGTTGCCAGGACCCCGGGAGGCCAAGTTTGCTGATGGGGGAACTCCAGGTGAGGGCCACGACTCATTTCTTGGTCAATGAGATGGGTGTTACTGAGGCTCAAAGGTAAAACAAATAGTTTAACCGAATTTTGTAATTATTTTAATCAATGAAGATAAATCCCTTAATTGTATTGACATGGTTTTGGCCTGGGAAGTGTCCCTGCCCATTGCAGAGGGGTTGGAGTTATGTGATCCTTAAGATACCTCCCAACCCAACCCAGTCTGGGGTCTCTGTAGACCTCAAGATCAATATTGGGAAGGGTGATTGTGACCACTCTGTGATTCTGTGATTTTCAATTAATATCCCAGGACCTCTTGGCAATCACTGGCCTCTGCTTAGAGCAAGAACAGTTTTTACTTTATTGGATTTTTTTAAAAATTATTTTTCCCACCTCTCTCCTTTAAAATACATTCTAAGTGGAAAATTTACTCCCGTGTCCAAACTGTTTTATCCTGCTGCTTAAATACTTGCAAAGGAAACAATTCTGTGGTTTGAGGGGAAGTTTTTAAAAAGCCAAACCACTGACCAAGGAGGAGACAGCAGAGATGGTGCCAGGGCTGGCACTGCCTCAGGAATTAGGTTTTGGGAGCTTCCTTTGTGGCTGCAGAAGGGATGTTCCCCTCAGTTGGGTTTCTCCTTCTGTTTGGTTTGGTTGTGACATCAAGAAAAACGCTGAGAGGCCAAGAAACCAGGCAAGGGGGTTTTGCTCAGGCAGTGTAAATAAACCCAAGCCCAAGGACCATGTCTGCTGGTTCAAGTGTTCTGTGGGACATGGTGACCAGCAGCCCAGGTCTATTCCCTCCCTACAGTGTTTGTTGAGTTAATTACTTAATGTAAAACATGGTTTGTGATCTTCTGTTCTTGCTTTTTCCTTACCTGCCTGGGAGGTTTTAAGCAACCAACGTGCAAAACTTTTCAATTGGGGTTTTCTAAGCAGAATTGGAATTTCCATTCAAGTGACACACAGCAGAAATCCCACATAGAAACAGGCTAGTTAAAAAACCCCCAAACAAACAGACCAATAAATCTTTCATTGTTTTCTAAAGCAAAAAACTTTAAACCAAATGTGTGAGCCACAGGATATATCCTTCCTCACCCAACCCAGCTTCCTATTCTGTCACCTCTTGGTTTACAAAATCAAAGGGACTGAACACAAGCTCAGTGACACTGGGGGTGGGGAAGGATGAGGAAGAATCTCCTAACTTAAATTGAGTTTTCTTGCCAGATGCTTGGTAATGGTGGCAGTGTGAGGGTGCTGAGCCCCTGGCCCAGGTTGCCCAGAGAAGCTGTGGCTGCCCCATCCCTGGCAGTGTCTCAGCCCAGGTTGGATGGGGCTTGGAGCAACCTGGGCTGGTGGGAGGTGTCCCTGCCCATGGCAGGGGGTGGGACTGGATGAGCTTTAAGGTCCCTTCCAACCCAAACCAGGCTGGGATTCTATGATCAGCAGAGATTTTAATTGCTGTGCTATGGATCTTTCCCAGGCCCCACCATGTTTATTTTGCTTTTCTTAGGAGCTGCTTTTTTTAATTTTCTCTTCCTCCTCTTCTTCCCGAGCGCTCCCTCCCACAAAGGCCATATCTCTCCTTCTGCCAGCTCCTCCCTCCAAGACCTGAACTCATCCCTATTCCCTCATCTGCTTTTTACCCTGCAGGCTACATCCGAGAAGGTTTCCTGGCCGTGCAGCACGCTGTGGACAGGGCCATCATGCGGTACCACGCCAACTCCAGCTCCACCAGCCTGCTGGAGAACATCACCGTGGTGGTGCAACGCTTCCCTTACCCACCCTACGTCAACGACCTCTTCCTCCTGGCCATCCAGAACCAGCTGCCCCTGCTCCTTATGCTCAGCTTCACCTACACCTCGCTCAACATCGTCCGCGCCGTCGTGCACGAGAAGGAGAAGAAGTTGAAGGTAAGGATGGGACAATTTTCCCAGGCAACTCTCAGCAAGACAAGAGGGCACAAGAGGTCTCAAGTTGTGCCAGGGGAGGTTTAGGTTGGATACTAGAGTTTCTTTACTGAGAGGGTGATCAGACATTGGAATGGGCTGCCCAGGGAAGTAGTGGATTCTCCATCCCTGGAGATATTTAAAAAGAGACTGGATGTGGGAACATGGGCTATTTAAACGTGGGATATTTAAAAAGAGACATGGGCTGGGAACCACGGGGGGAGTGGATCAAGGGTTGGACTTGATGATCTCTGAGGTCCCTTCCAACCCAGCCAATTCTATGATTCTATGAATTCACTCACTCCCCTCCCTCAGCTCCGTTTCCCAAGGGAGGCCTCCCCTATAAATGAGGAACAAAATCCCCTGGGGTGTGGAGCCTGGCAGCAGGAGGTGGGGATGGCAGGGGATTAGCGAGCCCCTGGGAGGAATGTCGCTAATCCTGCCACCAGGAGGTGGCTCCTTGAGTGCAGCCAGGGCTGCGGGGCTGGTGGTGCTTGGAGAGAGGGCAGCACTGGGGGACTGCAGACTCCTGTGGATTCAAGAGTTGGGAAGCAAGATGTTTGACTTCTGATTGTGGAAACTCATCTGGGTTCAGCTCAGCCGTTGGGGGAGGTGTTCTCCTGCGGTGCTTGCAGCCCCTCTCCAGGGTGGTGGGGGACACCAGGGGATGCTGAAGGCTGCACAGGACCACCTTGGTGGCACCTGGGGTGTCATTCCCCTCACTAGTGCTGCAGGGCAAATAAAAGCTGCCAAGCACCACCCTGGCCAGAACCTCCACTCACCCTGGCTGTGCCCAGGCAGTGTGGGTGCAGCCCTGGGTGACAGTGGGACCTCCCCACAGGAGTACATGCACATGATGGGCCTCAGCAACTGGTTGCACTGGAGTGCCTGGTTCCTCATGTTCTTCCTCTTCCTCCTGGTGTCTGTGTTTTTTGTCACCGTGCTCTTCTGTGTCAAGGTGAGTGTCTTTCCCCAGGCCACTGTTCTTCAAGCCAGAAGCTCTGTGCTGACAGGGCACAGGGATGACAAAGCTCCTTTGCCATGGGCTGGACTATCCTGATGTCTCAAGACACTTCTGTGTGTGTAACAGAGGCTGGAGTTGGCCTTTTCCAGAGCTGGGTGGCAGGGGTGGGAGTCCTGTGGGCACCATGAAGGTCCAGGCACTCTGTGCAGAGCAGGACCACCCTGCTCCCACAGCCCTGTGTGCCCTTGGAGGGACTTGAGCTCTTTTCTCTGCTTGTACCCACTCCATGAGAAGCAGGAGGTGGCTGCCTGCATGCTGAGGAAGGTGTCCCTTGTGACATGAGGGCAACCTGTATTTCCTCCCTCTGGAGAGGTCTCAGGAGGGCCTGGGTGTTCTTGCCCATCTCTCAGTTTGTCTTTAACCCATGCTCTGCTTCCCCAGCCCTGGGCATAACCAGATTTTCCCTGTAGGTGAGTGAACAGGGAGCTGTGCTCACCAACAGTGACCCCACGCTGGTGTTCACCTTCCTTGCCATCTTCTCCATCTCCTCCATCTCCTTCAACTTCATGGTGAGCACCTTCTTCTCGAGAGGTGAGTCCCTCCCCAGCTGCCTCCTTGTGTTTCTGACCCACAGGGCTTGGGGGGTCATTATGGGCCTCGTGCTGTAGTATCTTTGGTTAATTTTGGTTGGGAGGCAGCTCTGGAGGTCAGCCATCCATCCTGCTCAAAGCAGGGCCAGCTCCAGAGTTACATGAGGTTGCACAGGGCTCTGTGTTGGATAACTTGCATCATTGTGTGGGCCAGGGAGGCCTGGTTTCCCTTTTTTGGGGTGCATTTTCCCCGTGGTTTGTGGGAAGGGTGGTGAGTACTGCTCCTAAGGCCTCATCTGCCCATCTTGGCCTGAGGACATTGTGGGCAGGGATGGGCAGGGTTGGGGTGCAGTGTTGTTGCTGCTTCACCATGGGACAGGGGCATGTCCTCATCCTGTCCCCCTATTACCCTACTTTGTGCAGAGGTTTGAGTGTCCAGGGATGGGAAGCTGGGGAGAAATCCTTGGTGGCATCACCGTGTCACTGATGCTTCCCCTCCTGTTTTTCTCTGTGCCGGCAGCAAACGTCGCAGCTGCTGCTGGTGGCTTCCTCTACTTTTTCTCCTACATTCCTTACTTCTTCATCTCCCCCCGCTACGACCTGATGTCCCACAGCCAGAAGCTGTCCTCCTGTCTCATCTCCAACGTGGCCATGGCCATGGGGGCACAGCTTATAGGAATGTTTGAAGGAAAAGGTGAGCAACTACCTCCCGTCCTGTTTTGATTTTTTTTTTTTTTTTTTTTTTGAGGTGGGTTGAGACTGGTTTGGACGTGGTGTGAAGGCTGGAAAGGGAGAAACACTTTTCCTGCTCCTAATGAGAGAAGGGGAATTGGTTGCTCCTGCAAGTTGTGCTTACACCATGCTCTAAACACGTGCCCATGGCCGTCTGGGCTGTGCAAAATGATAGATTGGTTTGGGTTGGATGGGACCTTAGAGCCCATACAGTGCCACCCCCTGCCATGGGCAGGGACACCTCCCACCAGCCCAGGTTGCTCCAAGCCCCATCCAGCCTGGGCTGAGACACTGCCAGGAATGGGGCAGCCACAGCTTCTCTGGGCAACCTGGGCCAGGGGCTCAGCACCCTCACACCAAACAGTTTCTCCCTCAGATCTTAATCTCCCCTCTTCAGTATGAAACCCTTCCCCCTCATCCCATCCCTCCAGGCCCTTGTCCCAAGTCCCTCCCCAGCTTTCCTGGAGCCCCTTCAGGCACTGGAAGGTGCTCTAAGGTCTCCCCATTGCAGGCTTCTCTTCTCCAGCCTGAACACCCCCAACGCTCTCCCCCTGGCTCCAGAGCAGAGCTGCTCCAGCACTCAGCTCAGCTTCGTGTCCCTGTTCTCATGGCTTAGAACAGAGATTCTGTTCTAAGGGATGGGAATCTGTTACATTTCCTCCTCCCCAATCTGTATCTTTAGTTTCTGCATCAGTAGGAGTTTGCTGGTGGCCAGCAGAGCTCTGCTTCTGCAAAGTGATGGCACTAAAAAGGTGATGGAGGGACAGTGGCCAGAGAAGAGATTTCTGCTTTTCCAGGCAGCTGCACAGAATGTGATGGGATGGGGAAACTTAGGATGTCTGCAGGAGAACCTGCTGCATCTTTTCCCTCCCTCTGTAGGGTTGTAGAGCTGAGGAGCATGGGCTCCTCATATCCCATCAGTGAATTAGGACAGGAGATGCTTTCTGACCCTGCTGGAGAACACCTTGTCCTCTGGGGGATGCAGAAGTAGGCAGTGCCCCCTCTGCCTTGCAGGGACTGGCATTCAGTGGAGGGACCTGATGAAACCTGTCAGTGTGGATGACAACTTCACCTTGGCCCAAGTGCTGGGGATGCTGCTCCTGGACTCGGTGCTCTATGGCACGGTGGCCTGGTACGTGGAGGCTGTGTTCCCCGGGGAGTATGGTGTTCCTCAGCCCTGGTACTTCTTCTTGACGGTGAGCACTGCTTGAAAAAACCCTTCCAGGGTTTTTTTTGGGAGGTTGTGGGGGTGTTCTGCTCTTCTGTGCTACACAAAGGGCTAAATTGATATACTGGTGGCACCACTTGGCCTCCAAAATCAAGGACTCTGCAGCGTGTCCTCAGTGAAAGCTGATGTAGCTGGATTTTGGATTTTAACTCAAAGGTCTCACCTTTAAATCTTTGTCCTGGCACTTGCTGGCATGCAGGGTGTTGTGAAATGTCTCTGTGCCCAAGAGAAGGTGTTGGAGACAAGCCCCAAGTGTGAGCAACCAGATCCAGTCATTTGAGCCCCCCGAGCAGGGCAGTGTGTGTCCTCCTGCCAGCTCCCAGGTCCTGGTGCCAGGGCTGGGTGACAAGTGTCACCACCCTGCCAAGTCCAAGGCTGGGCAGCACCTTCCACACTGGAGCTGGGTTTGGGTCCAGGAGCTGTTGAGTTGCCATTGCCACAGGGATCTAAGGTTCCAAACTCTTGTTTTCAGTCCTAGAGAGCCAAGTCAAAATAATTGGGGAAAAAAAAAAAAAAGAAAAAAAAAAAAAAAGAAAAAAAAAAGGCTGCAACTGCAGCAGCTGAACCCCAGGTGTTATGGATGTCATCTCTGCCAAGATTTTGGGAGGGGGTGATCATCTGTAGTGTGGGCTCTTCTGGGCAAGGTGCCTTCTGCCTGGGCAGCTTGACTTCTCCTCCATGTTCTGACCTTTTCCTTGAGAAGGAAGGCAAGGAAAAGCTGCCTGTGTCATCCCAGGCAGTCCTGCTGGAGGGCAGGAGGAGCAGTTTCATCCTCTCTCTGACCAGCTGGCAATACCCTGGCCAAGGAGAGTGCTCTTGGAGGTCCCTGGGGGGAATCTGTGTGGGAGGAGGAGGCTGAACAAGGCTGGGGAGAAGGGGTGATCTCTCCCTGTGCCTGAGTTTCTCTCTCTGCCTCCTTCCCTCAGCCCTCCTACTGGTGTGAGCGCCCCAGGACTGTTGTGGGGAAAGAAAAGGAGGAGGAGGAGGACCCTGAGAAAGCCCTGAAGAGCCAGTACATTGAGGAGGAACCTGCTGACCTCGTGTCAGGAATCAAAATCAAGCACCTGTCTAAGGTACTGATAGCCCCTCACAGCACTAACACATCATGGTGTTCTTGCAAAACCTGCTGCCTGCAGGCTTCCTCTGCCCTCCTTGCCCCAGGCTGTGCTGCTTGCCTGCTGTAAGGTGGGTGAGGCCATCCTCAGAGCCAGCTGTGTTCTAGAATCTGGGAATAGAATCACAGAATTTGGTTGGAAAAGACCTTGAAGATCATCCAGTCCAACCGTTCACCCAGCACTGCCAAGGCCACCACTGACCCATGGCCCTCAGCACCACAGCTCCACAGCTTTGAAACCCCTCCAGGGATGATGGGGACTCCACCCCTGCCCTGGGCAGCCTGGGCCAGGCCCTGACAACCCTTTCAGTGGAGAAGTTTCTCTCAATATCCAATCTAATCCTTCCCTGATCAACTTGAGACTGTTCCTCTTGTCCCATCCCTTGTTCCTTGGGAGCAGAGCCCGACCCCCCCTGGCTCCAACCTCCTCCCAGGCAGTTGCAGAGAGCCAGAAGGTCTCCCCTCAACCTCCTCTGCTCCAGGATCAACACCCCCAGCCCCTCCTCACATTGTTGTGGACTGAATTGTTGGGTACTTCCAGCTGTGGTCATCAGAATTAGGTTTGTTCTCTAATGCCAGCACCACGGGAGCTTCACAGGGTTTCATCACCAGATGGAGCAGAGGGGGCAGATCTGGGGGCACTTGGCTGGAGTGCAGCATCAACTCATTAACATCATCTGCACAGGTCTTCAAAGTGGGAAACAAGATGAAAGAGGCAGTCAAGGACTTAACAGTGAACATGTATGAAGGGCAGATCACTGTCCTGCTGGGACACAACGGTGCAGGGAAGACCACCACTCTGTCCATGCTGACAGGTAGGAGCCACATCCTGCTGTGGGGCTGGCACAGAGTGAGGGGAGGCTTGCAGAGGACTTGCAACTCATCTCTGAGATTTGGGGGGGGGTTGTGTGCTTCCCTGGAGCACCTTTGGTTCCTTGAGCTGTTGGTGGGGGATGCTGGGGTAGTGAGGAGCACATCACTGCCTGGGCAGACAGGAAGGTTGGGGAGGTCCTGCTCAGCCCTCCACAAGAGAGGGGTCAGCTGATGAGGGAGACCACAGCTGGTCTTTGTGTTGAGAAGAGAGAGGCCCTGGTGTAGGATGGGTCTCTGCAGGCTTCATCATGATAAGGGCATGGGCCAAGAGCTGGCTGTCTTCATTCCTGAGCTGCTGAGCTCCAGGCAATCTATTTTGGCATGGTGGACATGGTGACCTTTGGTGGTCCTTTCGTCACTGTCCTCTGTCACTCCTGCCAGCTCAGGGCACTCACAGGACCTTCTCTGGAGGTCTGCCCTGGCCTTGCCTGGACCTCTGCCCAGTGTGCCTGCCTGCTTCCCTCCCTGCCTGCTCTGGCAGCCCTGCCAGCTCACCCTCCCACCCATGGGTGCTGTGCAGCCCACCCTGTGGCTGGCAGGAGAAAGTTGCCCTACCCCAGCTCCAGCCAGAGACTTTCTTGGAAGGACCCCACCTCCTCTCCTTGCCACCTGGGGTTGTCCTCAGCCCTGAGGCTGCTGCATCTCACTCCTCCCAGGTCTGCACTCTCCAACCAGTGGCCAGGCATACATCAATGGCTACGAGATCTCCCAGGACATGGTCCTCATCCGCCGCAGCCTGGGCTTGTGCCCCCAGCACGATGTGCTCTTCGACAACATGACAGTGGAGGAGCACCTCCACTTCTATGCAGGGGTGAGCCCTGGCCATTCCCTGGGAGCCAGCCCCGGGGGAGGAATCTTTGTGGATGGGGAAGCGTGGGGAGATCCATACAGCAGAACAGCCACTGCCTCCTCTTTCTGCCTCCTCCACAGGCAGGAGCTCCCTGCTTGGCAGATGGAGGAGTGGAGGGTTGCAGGCAGCGTGGCTCCATGGGGAACCCCTCTCTGGCTGTGCCATCTCCTTTGGGGTCTGGCAGGGGTCCCTTTCTGGGCTGCCTGGGTGTGGAGGAGGGCACGGTGGGCTTCAGGAGCGGGTTGGGGGTGTGGTGGGATGGGACTTGGCCAGGGACACCCCTGCAGGCAGGGTTAACCCTTCCTTCACCCCATCTGGCAGCTGAAGGGGTACCCAGCCTCCAAGTGCCCCGAGGAGATCAGCCACATCCTGAGGATCCTCAGCCTGGAGGACAAACGCCGCTCCCTGACCAAGGCGCTGTCGGGCGGCATGAAGCGCAAGCTCTCCATTGGCATTGCCCTCATTGGGGACTCCAAGGCAAGCACCTTTATCACCTCAAGCCTCTCTCCCTGTGGCCACTGCAGGCCCTTCTGGTGGCTCTGGGGTTTGAGCCAGTGTGAGATGCGGGGGCAGGAGCACCCACACAAAAGGGGACGACTCTGAGGACCACCCTGAGGCTGCAGCTCTGCCGCTCATCTCACGGGTGTCGGGAGCTGATGGACACTGGGGTTGTCCTCTCCTGTGCTGCTGTGCCTTTCCCAGTCCCTTTTTGACCAGCACCCATCTCCTGTGTGCAGGTGGTGATGCTGGATGAGCCAACTTCAGGGATGGACCCAGCCTCTCGCAGGGCCACCTGGGACCTCCTGCAGCAGCAGAAGAGCAACCGCACCATCCTGCTGACCACGCACTTCATGGACGAGGCTGACCTGCTGGGGGACCGGATAGCCATCATGGCCAAGGGAGAGCTGCAGTGCTGTGGCTCCTCGCTCTTCCTCAAGAGGAAATACGGTGAGAGAGCAGCAGGAGGGTCCTGCTTGATGTCTTGTCCTTGCTGGGGAGGGAGGAGACCCATTGCTTCTTGTCTGATGGCTGGTTGCTCCTCAGCATGCTGTTCTGCCTCTCTGGAAGCCCAGCTCCATACTTGTTCCTGCCACAGTTCAGGCAGAGCCATCAGTGCCCAGCACCCAGGAGCAGGCTGGGCTTTGGTTCACCCTCTGTCTTCTCTTGTGAGCAGGGGCTGGATACCACATGGTGATGGTGAAGGAGCCCTACTGTAACCTGGGGGAGATCTCACGCCTCATCTGTCACTACGTCCCCAATGCCACCATGGAGAGCAATGCTGGGGCAGAGCTGTCCTTCATCCTGCCCAAGGAGAGCACACACAGGTAATGCCATCATCCCCTGCTTGTCTCCCCCCAGGGTGGGTCCCCTCATTGTAGAGGATTGCACCGATGAGGCAGGCTGGGGTGGCTCGAAAGCATGTAGTCATGGAGTCACTTTTGTTTGGAAAAGACCATGAAGATCATCCAGTCCAACCATTCACCCAGCACTGCCAGGGCCACCACTGACCCATGGCCCTCAGCACTACATCTCCACAGCTTTGAAACCCCTCCAGGGATGATGGAGACTCCACCCCTGCCCTGGGCAGCCTGGGCCAGGCCCTGACAACCCTTTCCAGGGAGAAATTGTTCCCAAGCTCCAACCTAAACCTCCCCTGGCACAACTTGAGGCCAAAAGTTCCTCTTGTCCCATCCCTTGTTCCCTGGGAGCAGAGCCCGACCCCCCCTGGCTCCAACCTCCTCCCAGGCAGTTGCAGAGAGCCAGAAGGTCTCCCCTCAGCCTCCTCTGCTCCAGGATCAACACCCCCAGCTCCCTCAGCCCCTCCTGCTCAGACTTGTGCTCCAGACCGTTCCCCAGCTCCATTCCCTTCTCTGGACACGCTCCAACCCCTCAATGTCCTTCTGGTCCTGAGGGTCCCAGAATTGACCCCAGGATTGGAGGTGCAGCCTCCCCAGTGCCCAGCACAGGGGGATGGTCCTTGCCCTGCTCCTGCTGGCCACACCAGTCCTGGTACAAGCCAGGGTGCTGGTGGCCTTCATGGCCACCTGGGCACACGCTGGCTCATATTCCAGCTGCTGTTGACCAACACCCCCTGGTCCTTTTCCACCAGGCAGTTCCCAGCCACTCTTCCCCAAGCCTGGAGCATTTTGTGGGGTTGCTTCGGGTCCCAGGTGCATGACCCAGCACTGAACCTTGCTGAACCTCATACAATTGGCTTTGGCCCATTGCTCCAGTGTGTCCAGGTCCCTCTGCAGAGCTTTTTCTCAAGCAGATCAACTCTCCTGTCCAAATTGGTGTCATCTGCAAATTAGCTGAGGATGCACTTATCATCCAGATCATGCTTAAAGATATTAAAGAGAATTGACCACAATCCTGAGCCCTGGGGAACACCACTGATGGTTGGCCACCAGCTCTTCTTATTGAAGTTAAAAACCTGGGTGGCTGAGACTGCCTGTGGCAAGAAATGGCAGAAGATGGAGCCCACAAGGTGCTCTCTTGAACAGAGTGAAGTGAGGTGCTGGTGCTGGCTTCAGGACCCAAACCAGCTGCAAGACCCATGCCCTGAAGGTCTTAACCTCTGAGTGCCCCCTCTTATCCTCTCCTCAACTTTGGCTGTGCTGAAACCCGAGGTTTGGGGACCCAGGGCAGCTCTGCCTGCCAGCCATTACATGCAGAAGGCAGTTACCATCTTCCTGGTACCCCTTCAGCTCTGCTGGGTGGAGTTGGACCAGCAGCATCCTGATACCTCACTTTTTCCTCCAGGTTTGAGGCCCTGTTCACAGAGCTGGAGCAGAAGCGGGAGGAGCTCGGCATCGCCAGCTACGGCGCCTCAGTCACCACCATGGAGGAAGTTTTCCTCAGGTAGGCAGGAGGAAGGCTGCCCCAGCTGGGCTGTCATCTGGTGGCACTGTCCCTTCGTGCTGTGCTAGCAGGTTGGGTTTTGTCCCTTGGGTTTGTCTTCCCAAGATCAGAGCGGGTTGCTCCTGCCTGGATCCATGTTTCATCGCTTGCTTTCCCTCCTGGCTCAGGGTTGGGAAGCTGGTGGATTCCAGCATGGATATCCAGGCTATCCAGCTGCCTGCTCTCCAGTACCAGCACGAGAGGCGTTCCAATGACTGGGCCATGGATGACTCCAGCAGCCTGAGTGGCATGACAGATATGACAGATGACAGCGGGGCACTCATCACCGAGGACTGCTCCAGCATCAAGCTCAACACCGGGGTGAGCACCAGGGCTGTGGGTGCAGGGGGAACAGAGTCCATGTGTGTGAAGGGGGTTTTGGTAACCAGGTGAAGCTCCCCACCCCGTGGTTGTTTTTGCTGCCTGGGATTTGGAAGTCATTCAAGGCAAAGTGGGATTTGAATCTTCTGTGCAAATCAGAGGCACTGGGTTGGTCACTGTCATTATCCTCAGGTTAATCTTGAGGTCTACAGAGATCACAGAATCGTGGAATGGTTTGGGTTGGAAGGGACCTTAAAGCTCACCCAGTTCCTATCCCCTGCCATGGGCAGGGACACCTCCCACCAGCCCAGGTTGCTCCAAGCCCCACCCAACCTGGGCTGAGACACTGCCAGGGATGGGGCAGCCAGAGCTTGTGTAGTCAACCTGTTCTAGGGATGAGAGGTGCTCTTGAAGGTGGCCCAGATGATCTGAAGTGGTTTTCACCTGCCATTGCTATGTCACCTAGCAGGAAAATGTGAAAAAACATCTCCTTCACTCCCCAGGCTTGTGTTGCAGCTCCCTGGCAGCCCTTCATGGCCCACTGCCCACACGCCTGCAATAAATTCCATTGTGCTTCTCAAGGGCATGTCTCAAAGACAGAAGGGAAGAAAGATTAATGGGTTAAAAAAGCAAAGAAAGTGCTTGCAAAGGCTGGGAAAGAGCTCCCAAGTGTCCCAGCCTGGTCACTTTGGCAGGCAGCCGAGTTGCAGTAATCCTCTTTGTGTACCTGAACTGCTGAGAGGTGATGGAAGGTAAAGGTCAGGGCTGAAGCTGTTTTTAACACCAGAGATGCCAAACTGAGTGTGTCCTGTTGGGAAGCTGTGGGGTTTGGGCTGATCTGCTGGGATGGAGCCCTCCACAGACTTGGGTGGCCAGCAGGCTGTGCCACACACGGGATGGGGAGGTGGCTTGGGGGTTCTCCTCCTCCTCTTCCTCATCTGTGTGGGGTAATGTTGGTGCTGTGCACAGCTAGCACTGACCTGGCTTCTCCTCTCCCAGTTCTACCTGTGCTGCCAGCAGTTCTATGCCATGTTCATGAAGCGGGCCATGTACAGCTGGCGCAACTGGAAGATGGTGGCAGCTCAGTTCCTCGTGCCTCTCATCTTCACTGCCTTCGCCCTCATCGTGGCCAAGACCTTCCCGGGACCCCGGGATTCCTCCATGCTGAGGTTGACTCTGGAGCCCTACGGCCAGACCATTGTGCCTTTCTCCATCTCGGCCACCTCGGGCGTGTCGCAGAGGTTGGCAGAGCAGTACGTGGAGCTGCTGGATGCCCAACACCAGTCACCGCTGGAGGTGCTGGGTGAGGATCCAGGGCTCTTGGTGTGGGTGGCTCAGGTCCTATCAGTGGTTTATCTCACCCATCCCCTTGTATCCTCCTGCACGGAGGAGTCCCACATGTTGGCAGGACCCCCCCTCCCTGTGTTCTCCATAACCCTGTGCTTGTGGCCACCATCAGGGTGAGGATGGGCCACCAGGGGCTGCTTGGGGTCTTTTTCAGTTTGGCACCCGGTTAGGTTTCATGGGGTGAAACTTGCTCATAAAAACTGTGGTGTTTGGCAGGTGGCCTGGAGGAGTACCTCATCTCCAGGGCTTCTGAGGAAGGGGGAGCCTTCAACGAGCACTACATCGCAGCCGCCTCCTTCGCAGCCAGCGGGAACCGCACGGTGGTCACCGCACTCTTCAACAACCAGGCCTATCACTCCCCTGCCACCACCCTGATGCTGGCTGACAACGCTGTCTTCAGGCTCCTGGCAGGCCCCAACGCCTCCATCACAGTCACCAACTACCCTCAGCCTCGCAACATCACCGAGAAGGCCAAGGACCAGCTCATGGAGTACGTCCCACGGCACGGTGCTCGCCTTCCTGCTTGGGCTCCTGTCCTCTGTGGGTGCAGATCAGCTTGGTTGTACTGACACCAGTGGGCTGGAGCTCCTCAGACCCAAATGTGGTTGTGATTGCACTGAGGAGGGCAGGAGAGCAAAGCTGTGTAGATGATTTACCTGCCCGAGCCTCACAGACATCTCAGTGGTTGGGTGTTCCCCTCCGTGTCCTGGTTGGGGTTGGTTTTCCCCCGGGTGCTGAGAGCAGAGGGGCCTGTATGACCACACACTTTACAAAATCTTCCACCCAGGATTTCTCAGGGGACATGTGTGGGACCAGGCAAAGGCAGGGTGGAGGTTTGTGGTGGGATGTGTATGGGAAATGTTCATCTCCCTGAGGACTGCTCTTATTGGGGGGTGTTTCTCCTCGGGATGCTGGGTGAGCGGGGCCTCCACCAGAAGCAGGACATGGTGTGTTGTCCCTGCCTTGGTCTGTCCAGCTGTCACTGTCCTAGCCTCCCTTGCTGCTCTCTCTGCAGAGGCCAGACAGGCTTTGCCATTGCCATCAACCTGCTGTATGGCATGGCCTCCCTGGCCAGCACCTTCGCTCTGCTCCTGGTCAGTGAGAGGGCCATCAAAGCCAAGCATGTCCAGTTTGTCAGCGGCGTCTACGTGGTCAACTTCTGGCTTTCTGCCCTGCTCTGGGACATCATCAACTTCCTCATCCCATGTGCTCTGATGCTGGTGAGTCACTCCTGACACCCTCCTGTCCTCCCCTTGGGTGGCAGCTCTGGGAGCTGCTCCTCTGGGAGAGCTGGGATGCGTGTGGGTGCAGGGAATAAGGATGAGGCCGCTGGCATTGTCCCAGAAAGGACCAGCAAGAAGGCTGTCGGGTGGTTCTGCCCGACAGGAGCTGGGCCTTGGCCAAAAAGTTGGGTTGGTTGGCTGCAGCCTCTTGCACCTGAACACTTGGGTATGTGTGGTAGAAGATACATGGGAGCATGGAGAGGAGTTTGTGCAGAGGATTCTGTCCCCATGGGGACAGGCTGGTAGGAACCACCTGTGAGGGCTTACTCAGTGGCATCAGTTGCAGTCAAGACAAACATGTTCTCTTCACATTGCTATGGCACAGGTGATATTCCAGGCCTTTGATGTGCAAGCCTTCACCCAAGACAGCCACCTCGTTGATGTGATGCTGATTTTCCTCCTTTATGGCTGGGCCATCATCCCCCTCATGTACCTTCTCAGCTTCTTCTTCTCGGTGGCAGCCACAGCCTACACCCGTCTCACCATCTTCAACATCCTCTCAGGGACAGCCACCTTCCTTGCAGTCACCATCATGAGCATCCCAGGTGGGTCACTGCCCTCCCTGCCCATCCAGCAGTGCTCCCTGCCATCACCAAGAAGATCCCAGTCCCCAAGAGGACTCTTTCACCCCAAAGCTGTCCCCATGGTAGCAAAAACCCCAATGGCAATCCACACGCATCCATCAAACGTGACAAAATCTGTTTGGTTTCCTTCTGAACCTTGATATATCAGGGTCTTCCTCTAACCAGCTTATCCCCTGTGCTCCTCTTTCAGAGCTGGGCTTGGTGGACCTCTCCAAAACCCTGGACAAAGTCTTTCTCATCTTACCCAACTACTGCTTGGGCCAATGCATCAGTGATTTCTACCAGAACTACGAGTTCATTCAGTTTTGTACCTCCTCTGTGGAAGCCATCTTCATCTGCAAGGCATTCAGTGAGTCTCTCTTGGTCCTCCCCTGGCCATCCCACCCCAGATGTACTTGAGGGTTCTCCATGGGGTGGGTGGTGAAGCTGGGGCCTCTCACCCAACCTGGGCAGTAGCTCCAGGTACCATTTTTAAGAAAAATGCCATTTTAAAAGAAAAATATGGGCACTGTTAGATACCCATGGGTGGTCTAATTGAGAAGTTTTCCTTACTAATGAACTGGAGGACAATGTTGGCCAGGGACAGTGTCATAGATGAGTAAAGAAATCCCACTTATGGTGCTGAAAGAGTAACTTGATACCCTTGGCATGCCTCCTGTGAGCATCTTCTGCCAGATCCCCTCCAGACCTGAATCCTCTTGTGGGAAATGTTGGAAAGAGCTGTGGGCAAGGAGCCCAGTGTGGGCTGGGATAAAGATAAGCCTGACAAAGCTTTGGGCTCACAGCTTTCTCTGGAGCTTATCTACTCCTCCCCAGAGTGTGGTTTGATCCAAGTCTGGTTTTGTTCCATCCCTCTTCAGATATCAGTTATCAGATGAACTACTTCTCCTGGGAGACACCTGGGATTGGACGATACCTGACCTCCTTGGCCATCCAGGGTTTCTCCTTCCTCTTCCTCCTTTTCCTCATTGAGACAAACCTTCTCTGGAGGCTGAGAACTTTGGTCTGCAGCATCTGCAGGCGGCGGAAATGGGTGAGCTGAGGCATGAGGGAGGGAGAAGTGAGGTGTCCCTGTGACCTGAGACATGCCCATGGTGCTTGCACAGATCTTGTTTGGATTCCTGGGCTCTCTGGGGTCACTCAGCTTTGGTGCTTGGAGATGGAAATTCTGCTTCTCCCACCCTTCAGGACTCTTCACAATGTGTCACTTGTAGGCCCCCAAGCCCATGGGCTTTTTGCCTTTTCACCTGAATCATCTTCCTGGGAGAGCATCCCTGGAGCTGGTTGCTCAGAGGGGAAGATCCTGTTGGATCTATGGGGTTGGTGAAGGGATTGAGGTCTCCCTGGAGGTGGTTGATGGAAGAGGTAGACCCTGCCTAGGTTGGGGGCATTTCCTCTAGGTCAGCTTGGAGGAACAGCCACTCCCACAGCTGCCAAGGTGGCAAAGAGTGCTTTTTCACCCCATATTTAGGTGGCACTGCTGAACAGGGTGTCTGTGCTGCCAGAGGACCGGGACGTGGCAGATGAGAGGAAAAAGGTTTTGGAGTCACCACCAGAGCTGCTGTCATCTCTCAGCAGCCCTCTTGTCATCAAGGAGCTCACCAAGGTGAGGACAGTGTGGCCCTTCCTGAGCATCCTACTGCCACCAGGGGGCTGTTAAAGTCTTGGTGTGTCCTCAGGCACTTGGTGACTGACATGGTTTGTGTGTTGGTCTCCACCAGGTCTATGACAGCCAAGAGTCCCTGCTGGCAGTGGACAGGATCTCCCTGGCTGTCAGCAAAGGGGAATGCTTTGGGCTGCTTGGCTTCAACGGAGCAGGCAAAACCACCACCTTCAAGATGCTGACGGGTGACGAGAGCATCACGTCAGGGGATGCCTTTGTGGATGGTCACAGCATTCTGGCCAACATCAAGAAGGTACTGGGGCTGTGTTACAGACAGTCTGGTGTCTGCTTGGGCTGGGCCACCTTTGAGGAGGAGATGGGTGCTGTTGGCAGGGGTGGAGGTAAGACCTTTGGGAAGTTGTGTCCTTGTCTGCCCAAGCTGTTGGTTGTCTGGCCACTTGGAAGCAGTCTTCTCTCCACTGGGATGACAGATGTGAATGAAATGGATGCCAGACCTTCACCAAAGGGTTTGGAAATGTGAAAAACTTGAGTTTAGGGATCAGAGTCAGTGACAATCTCTCTAAGACAAGCAGGTCAAACCTTTGTAGACCCCTGCTAGAGGTATTCTTGCTGGGAATTGCCCACTTCCCTTTGGAGATGAGAGGAGCGGATCCCAGGCTTTCAGTTCAGTCCCTGGGTGTCTCTACCAGTGTCAACTTCAGGCAAGGTGAAGATGAGGAGTGTCTGCCCTGAGAGCATGGCTCTGCTGGCTTGCTTTCCTGGCACTCTGCCTTGTTCTGGGCTCTTGTCCAGAGGAGACCAACGTATGGGGAAGGTACAAACGCTCCAGGGTGTTCATTCTCCTGAGGTCCTGGGCCAGTTCCTGACAATGAGGAACCACTTGAGGAAGCACAGACTGAGACAGCACTCGCTGTCCTGAGCCACCCTGCATGTGTCCATCCCCACCAGACGAGTTTCCCCCTGGTTTCCCCCACGGTTTCAGAGCTGCAGCTCAGTCCTCTGAGGAGAAACCTCGCTGAGGTCCCGCAGAGCGCTGTGGGCGCCATGGCACCTTCTAGCTTGAACCCCTCCTTGCAGAGCCCAACCCAGGAGCTAAATCCCCGTTGGGTTCCTCTCCCCCCAAGGTCCAGCAGCGGATCGGGTACTGCCCACAGTTTGATGCCCTCCTGGAGCACATGACAGGGCGGGAGACCCTGAGCATGTACGCCCGGCTGCGCGGCATCCCCGAGCGCTACATCGGCAGCTGCGTGGAGAACATGCTGAGGGGGCTGCTCCTGGAGCCCCACGCTGACAAGCTCGTCAGGACCTACAGGTGAGAAGAGAGGAGACCCCTGTCCTCTCTGTCCCCCCTGTCCCCTCTGTTCCCCCCCCCCCGTGCTCACGGTCTCCTCCGGCAGCGGGGGGAACAAGAGGAAGCTGAGCGCCGGCATCGCCCTCATCGGAGGCCCCCCTGTGATCTTCCTGGATGAGCCTTCCACTGGCATGGACCCCGTGGCCCGACGTTTGCTCTGGGATGCGGTGACACGGACGAGGGAGTGTGGCAAATCCATCATCTTCACCTCTCACAGGTCTGATGACAACAAAGGGATGATCGGGGGAGTGGCCGGGAGGGTGGTGGGGTCCAAGGGATGGGATCCACCTCCGGTGCCTGGTGGGTGGATGCTGGTGGCTGCTTTTACCCATATCTCCCTCCTCTGGAAGCCCAGAGAGGAGGGAATTCACCTCCATCCCCTTCCCAGAAGCTTCTGCTTTTCTGTCTTGGTGTTCCTGCCCTGCTGAGCAGATCTTCTTCTGCCCTGCAGCATGGAGGAGTGCGAGGCCCTGTGCACACGTTTGGCCATCATGGTGAACGGGCAGTTCAAGTGCCTGGGCAGCCCCCAGCACCTGAAGAGCAAGTTTGGCAGTGGCTACACCTTGCTGGCCAAAACACGGAGTGAGGAGGAGGGAGAGCTGGAGGCCTTCAAGGCCTTTGTGGAGAAGACTTTCCCAGGTACTGTGAGCTACTGGAGCTGTTGTTCTCCAAGGGGGGGGCAGGATGCTCCTTGTGAGCCTCAGCAGGTTTCCTAACTCAGAACCTCTCCTTGCTGGTCTCTCCCAGGCAGTGTCCTGAAACACGAGCACCAGGGCATGGTGCATTATCACTTGACCAACAAGAATCTCAGCTGGGCACAGGTAAGGGGGGGCTGGAGCACATCCCACCCTTTGGCAGGAGGGGGCTGGTGGGGGCAGCGTGCTGTCCATGCTTTGCTTTCACACTCAGCTCTTCCTTTTGTTTCAGACACATTCTGTCCAAAATCCAGGTGATATATATATGTATATACACATATATGTATATATATATTTTTTTTTAAAGGCAAATTAAAAAGTGTTTTTCTCCTTGACCCTTTCCCACCTCTTGGCCCAAGCAGGTCACCTGCAGATAGCCAGTGAGTGAGCCAGGACCACTTCATCCCATCCCCATGGGCTTGCTGCCCTTGACCACAGCCTGCAGAGGGAAAGCTCTCCCTGGGGAAAAAGTGCTGAATTTATTTTTTTTATATATATATCTGAAAATACTTCAACTCTGCAGCAGGAGTGGGCTGGCAGGGTTATCTCTTCTATCTGTGTCTTTGCATCTCCCTGCTGGGATGTGGACTGGATTGTATATATATTATATATGTAACAGACTGAGCAAAAACCTTGGGCTGGGAGCCCAGCCAAAGGATATTTATATTAAAAAAAAAAAAAATTGAAGCATTATTTTGGTTGAAAAAGACCTTGAAGCTCGTCAAGTTCAACCATGAACACTGCGCTACCAAGGCCACCACTAAACCCTGGCCCTCAGCACCAGACTTACACAAACACATATATCTGGCACAAATCTATGCATGCAAAATATATATTAAACCTTTAATATAACCTTAATTTTTAAATAGGGTTAGGGACTCTGCTAAAGAATCCATCTCCTGGCTTCCCACCACCCTCCTGCCAGCGACAGTTTTGCTTCCCCCAAGTCTCCCAGGAGGAAAAGGCTGAGCTGCTCCCCTATTTGAGGTCCCTGCTCTCACAGCTTTGTCCCTTGCAGGTCTTTGGGGCCTTGGAGAAAGCCAAAGAGAAGTATCACTTGGAAGACTACTCCGTGAGCCAGATCTCCCTGGAGCAAGTCTTCATGAGCTTCACCCGCTTCCAGCACTACACAGAGGACAGAGGGAAATGAGGCCAAGCCCCCACCAGTGCCCTTCCTCACGGACTGGCCCTGCTGCCTGTACACAGTATATAGAGAGACAGTAATTTATATATTGGCGTGGCTTAAATAATGTATAAATGTATGAAACTTTTCAGGGGGGAGGGGGGCGTCCCACCCTCTGCCCTTGGGGAGCCAAGGGGTGCGTGGGGCACAGCTGCTCTCCAACCTCCCTTCCCGTCCATACAGCAAAAAACAAAGCCCCAGAAGCAGGGAGGGAGGAGCCTGGATGGAGAGGGGTGTTGGGGATTGGACTGGCAGGGGATGTTGTCCCCAGTGGCCCCACGCTCCCCTCTCCCATGCCCAACGTTCACCCCCATCGGGACCAACCTCCCTGTTCGGGACCAGACTCTTGGGACTCATTCCAGTGACAGGACAAGGGGCAGTGGTCACAAACTGGAGCACAGGAGGTTCAGCCTAAACTGAAGGAAGGAAGGACTTCTTTCCAGTGCTCTGTTACTTTTCCACTAACAGGCTGCCCCAAAGAGGTGGTGGAGTCTTCATCTCTGGAGACACTCAAACCCCACCTGGACACCACCTTGTGCAACCTGCTCCAGGTGACCCAGGGGGCTTGGTGGACTAGATGATCTCCAGAGGTTCCTTCCACCCCCTAACATTCTGTGATGCTGCTCTGTGGTCTTTGCCTGCGTGTCGAGGTGTTTGCTGGTGGCTCTGGGAGCTGGGGGAGAGCTCAGAGCTAAACCCTTCCCTGGGTTAATTGGGATGTGCTGGGGTTGGCTTTAGAAGCACTTTGTGTCGAGCTGGAGGGGGCAAGGCAAGCTTCCCTCCCCACAGAGGTGGCTCCATCCCCCTTAACCTCTTAGAAGATGCTATCTTCTCCTGCCTGCTTGTCCTGGGGTGGAGGTGAGGCATGCTGGGGAGCTGGCTGTGCCTTGCTGGTGTCAAAGAGGATGGGGATGTGCTCACAGAGATGGTTCTGGAGCCTGGGACCTTGGCACAGCTGTAGGGGTGGGTAGGAAGTGTCACAGGGTGCCTGGGGACACTGCTGGGTGACTGTTGCCTCCATGGCAGGGTTGCAGCAGCAGGATGTTCTCACTGTGCCCGTGTTCTCCTCTGCTCACCCCTGACACCCCACATGCCTCTGATCAGAGCCCACCCATCCCATCTCCCCCTCCTTGTCCCCATCCCCTCCACACCAGGCCAGGCAGGTTGGGGTGTTAGGCACCAGCTCTGCCCACCCCAAGGCAGAGGCACAACTGGGATTTCTGGTTTTTTGGCATTTCCCAGTGGTCAGGTGGGGTTTTTTTGTTTTGGTTTTTTTTCAGTTTGTTTGTTTGGTTTCTATGTGTGTTGATTCTTGTCTGTCCATAACTTGTCCCTGTGTCACCTGGGGACAGTCCCCTCCGGGTGGCTGCCCCATGATCAATGCAGAGCTATTTGCACTATAGTAATACACACACGATTGCACATAAGGAAATTAATTGATATTTATGGGGAGAGGGGGTTGCTGATTCCCTTCTAATGATTGCATTGTCAGGGGTTGGGTTGTATTTTTGCGTTGGGTTTTTTCTTTGTTCCTCTGACCGACTCATTCCTTCCTGTTCCACTTTTGTTTTGGTTTGTGTTTTTTCCCCCCCTCCCCTTTGCCTAATGTTGTTGTTCAGACCAATGGTGCATCATGTTACTAAGACTTTCCCTGGATCTTAAGTGTGGGGTTGTTTGGGGTTTTTTTTCATTTTTAATTAAGCAGCCAGCAAATGAATGACAGCCCTGAAATGACTCGGAGGTGCTGGTATAGTTTTTCCTCCAGGCAGTGCTGATGCAAGGAAAGGAGGAGCTGGGCACAGGCAGGGATGGGGAGGTGGGATCCTGGAGCCACCAGGATTAGAGAAGGATCTGGAGCAGCTGAGGGAGCTGGGGGTGTTGATCCTGGAGCAGAGGAGGCTGAGGGGAGACCTTCTGGCTCTCTGCAACTGCCTGGGAGGAGGTTGGAGCCAGGGGGGGTCGGGCTCTGCTCCCAAGGAACAAGGAATGGGACAAGAGGAGCCCCATCCCTGGAGGGGTTTCAAAGCTGTGGAGATGTGATGGCCATGGGTTAGTGGTGGCCTTGGCAGTGCTGGGGGAACATTGGGACTGGATGAACTGAAGCTTTTGTCAACCAAAACAATTCTGAAGTGCTGGGACTCCCAATAACTTGTTTGCTTGGGTTTTTTTGTTATATTTTTGGAAGGGGAGAGATAGGGCAGGGTGCAGCAGAGCCTGGGGTGAGAAGCAGTGAATAAATTGAGGAGGGAGGGGGGAGAGTTACAGGAGAGTGAGATGCCAGATTGCCCCAGGCTGGCAGCTGAGCACAGTGGCAACAGCCAGGACAACTGGGAACTCCCCCCTGCACATATCCCAGTGGGTACTGGTGACCCCAGTGGATACTGGTGACCCCAGCAAAGCTGCAGGGTGGTGGCAGTGCTGTGGCCTCCCAGCCTGCAGGAGGAGTCCCCAGCAGCTGCTGCTCCCTTCTGGCTGCAGTGTGGTTATTTCCATCACTGGAATAATAAAGGTTGGTGTTTTTTTTTTCTTTTTCCTATGGGTGTTTTCTGGCCTCCTTTGGAGTCAGAGAGCAGCTCCAGCCTTGCTGGGCTTGGGCTGCTCAGGCCAGGGGGGAGGAGATGGGGAAGGGGATGGTTTTCCAACACCTGCCCTAGAGGGGCTCAGTCCAGCCTGGAAAAGCCCATGGGCTGGGGGATTTTATTTTGTGTGTTTGTGTGCACATCAGGTGGCTCTGGGACCAGAAGTGGAGGTGTCCCCATCCCATCTCCTCCAGACAGCCCCAACCACCCTACTCTTACCACCCTACTGAACCCCACCACCCATGGGGAGACCTTGAGTGGCTGCTGTCAGGGCAACATCAAGGGCTGAGGGGGCACCTGGCACCCTCCTTCCTGCATTACCCACCTCCATGTCACACCCTGGCTCTGACCCAGCCAGGCTGCTCAGCCCCACACAAACCCCCACCCAACCCCAAACACACACCCGAGGCAGCACCAGCCCCTGGCTAAGCCCAGGGCCACAAGGATGCAACTCCAAGGGCTGCTCCAAGCCTTTTGCCACCATACCTACTCAGCCAGGACCTGGATCTCAGCATCACACCCCAGCACAGGGACAATCCCACTCCCCCCACAGGGTAGGCTGCTGGACCACCTCCTGCAAACACTTCCCCAGCCCCCAAGCTCCTCTCCACTGGCAGTTTCAGCACTTTATTGTCTGGCAGTCCTGCTACAGCACCCCACCATCCCCGGGGGAGATCTGCTCCCCTCCTCCCCAGCACAGCACCGCAGTGTCCCTGGGAGCTGGAGGCCACAGGAGCTGCAGGGGTCCAAGAACTGGCACTTAAGGAATCCTGGCTGGGGCTGCAGGCTGCTCCTCCACGCCGGGTGCAGGGAGGGGGCAGGCAGCCAGGCATGGCTGTGGTCCGGTCCCGCTGGGCTGGCAGCCTGAGGGTCACTTGATTTCAGTCATCTTTTTTTTTTTTCTTTTTTTTTTTTTTTTTAAAAAAACCATGGTTCTAAAATCCCACTGGATTCAGGGTTCTGACCAGATACTCTCTCCATCAAGCTTTGCTTCTCTTTGAAAAAAAGAAAAAAAACAACAAAAAAACCAAACAAACACCACCGAAACCCCGAACCCAAACCTTTCTTCCCTTTTACGAGCAGTTTTGGATTTTGGCCAGAAATTGTTGTGCCCACCACTCCTCCAGGTCGATGGGAACAAAGTCTGAAAGAGAGGGGAGGAAGAACATAGAGAGGGGAGCCCTGAGCTCCAGATGCTCCCCGTGACCCACACCATTTGTCACTGGAAAAAAAGACACCCTAAAATTTCCTCTCCCCCCCCATACCCTATCCCCGAAAGGCCAGGGTGGGTTTACCAGGATCTTTTCTTCTTGGGGACTCCTCTGTTGCTACAGGAGTCCCCAGTTTGTGTTGACAGCCCTTACTCCAGCTGCCATCAGAGAAACATGCTGTCCCTGTCCCTGTTCCCACTGTGCTCCAGCTTGGTGTTGCTCAGCCCCAGGAGAGGCAGATCCCACGGGGGGGACCCGGGGCCTCCTCTCCAGCTTGACTTTGAACCCACCTTGGTGGCTGGTGAAGGCACAATTTCCGAAAGAGTCATCAACCAGGTGTCCTGTTTGTCAGGCTCCTCCAGCAGGACAGGGTGGGACATCCCCAATGCAGCACCAGGTGCCAGCTGCCCCCCCCCCCCCCCCCCCCCCTCCTCAGCAGCCTCAGCACCACAGACCCAGCCCAACCCCTCTGGCACATCCAGTACTTGGGATCCTCCTTCTCCTCCCATGGCAGCCCTGCTTGGCTACCCAGCTGAGCCTACACTTGCTCATCACCCCACTGAGCCCCCCCCCATGCACCCCAAATGTTGTGACTGCTTCCCACTTACTTTTCAGTCCGGGGTTGGGGTTTTTCTCTACGTACTGCACGGGGCCACAGGCGCTCTCCCCACTCCGGCTGCCATCCAGCTGCTGCTCTACCTGCTGCCAGGCTGGGGATGGGGTAACAGGCAGTGGATGGTTTGGGTGTGGGGATCTCCCCTCTGAGAGAGGAGCTGCTGCAAGGGAGGGGCAGCTCCCCAGGCTGAGGACCCCATCCCTAGCACCAGGTTCCCCAGGCTGAGGACCCCATCGCTGCCACAGAGTTCCCCAGCGTGATGCAGCTGCCTCAGGGGGGACCCTCGTGACCTCCAGCCCACCCCAAGACGTGACAGCATGCAGGTGGTGTCCCCCAGGGTCCCCTCTGCTCTCACCTTCGTAGATGAAGCGGACATTCTCCTCGTGGGCCAGCGTGTAGCACTCCTCGGGGGCCGAGATCTGCTGCAGCAGCACCTGTGGCCTCTTGCCATTCACTCTGTTGAAGACGAGTTTCTGGGCTGGGCTGTCAAAGGAAGTCAAGGGGAGGTGAGGAAGTGTGGGCCACCACAGTTTGGGGCAAGGACAGGGGTTGGACAGATGACCCAGGTTGCCCCCCAGCATGCATGGTTACCCACAGCCCTGGTGAGGCCAGGGACACAGCCCCATTCAGCCCTGTCCCCAAGGGAAGGGACCCAGCCCCTGGGGAAAGGGGTCTCCTATGCATAGAGGGATGCTCCCCAGGGAAAAACACCCACTGCCCCTCTCCCTCCCATCCTCCAACCTACATAATAATAATTTTAAAAATCTGCTACCAAAATTGCTGAAATACCAGCAAACAAAATGGAAGTGAAATCCAGCCGGGCACTGGGCAGGGAGTGTAGTGCTGTGCTGCTCTCCACAAACCAAGCACTCTGGTTTGCTGGAGCAGCCCCGGCCCCCAGCACACCCCCAAGGTGCCCCAGGACTGGGATGAAACCCTCTGCCAACTGGGAGCAAGGTCAGGCTTCCTCAGAGCTAGGGTGCCCTCCCCAGAGCAGGGCACTGAAACCAGCCCCAGCCTGGAAACTGCAAACCCTGGCAGAGACACGGGAAAGCTTTGGGATGAGTTTTGTGGGCACTTTCAGTGCAAAACCCCCTCATTTAACTTTTCTGCCCTGCTTTGCAGGAGGACACGGCTGCGATAGCCACGTTTCTCATGGGACAAAGTCTAAGGGGCCTTGGGAGCACTGATGGGTTTGCAGGGCAGGTGAGACAGAGCACAGGCAGCCCCTGCCTGCACTGATCTTGCAGGCAGAGCTTGGGGCAGGGCAATGCACCCCAAAACACGTGGGGCTGGGGGCATGGGGCAGGGCAGCAGCCAGGAGAGTGCCCAACCAACCTGCCAGAAGGAGCATCAGTGTGGTAGCAACCACAGCAGCTGATCAGTAAAAGATTTCAGGAAGGAGGGGAGGCTTTTCTCACCCATTTCTTGAAGCTGGAGGAAAGGGGCAGAGCTGTTTGGGCCCCACAGCCCTGCCCAATGGAGCAGAGCTGCCAGCTCGGCCAGGCTGGGGCTTGTCCCCAGCTCTCCAGCTGAGAAAGCATCTCCTACAGCTCTACAACTACCTGGAAGGAGGTTGGAGCAAGCTGGAGTCGGTCTCTTCTCCCATAGAAGAAGTGATAAAGCAAGAGGAACTGGCCTCAACTGGTGCCAGGGGTGGCTTAAATTGGGGATGAGGAACAATTCCATCATGGAAAGGCTCGTCAGGCCCTGGGCTGTGGTAGAGGAGTCCCCCATCTCTGGAGGTGTTTAAAAGCTGTGGAGATGTGGTGCTGAGGGACATGGTTTAGTGGGGACTTGGCAGTGCTGGGTTAACGGTTGGACTTGATGATCTTGAAGGTCTCTTCCAACCAAAACGATTCTATGATTCCTTAAGAGAAGAAGCCATCACCCCTCCAGCTACTTACATCCCCCCCAACAGCTCCAGTTATTTCTCCTGGAATGCAGGAGCTTCACCCAAAAGCCATTCATCCTCTTAGGGACAAGAGGTGACTTCCAAACCCAGCCGGGGATCACCGGGACCTCTGCGGACCCCAGGCTGCAGCAGGGACCTGCCAGCCCCGGGGCCCAGGCGGTGACACACCGGCCCCGCCGCCGCTTTGTGCAATCGGTGCCTCCCTCGGGAATGCCGGGAGGAGGTGGGGGGGTGGGGGGGTTGCACAATCCCGGCGCCGGGAGCCCCTGTAACCCCCTCCCTCCCTCCTTCCCTGCCTCCCTCCCCGGGGCAGCCAACCCACCGCTGCCCGCACTTTGCCCGCTCCCCCCGCCTTTTTCCGAAGCGGTCTCTGCCCGAACCGCCCCGGGGGGGCGGGCACAGCTTCGGTGCCGTCCTCCCCACACCCCCCGGGGGGCGGCCCACGCCACGGGCGTTCAGTCTCCGGGGGAAGCGGCCGGGCTGCAGCACATATACACACACACACACGCACACACACCCCCCGCACCCCTGGGCACCGCGGGCGGCAGCCTCGGTCCCCGGGATGGGTGCGGGTGCCCGTGTCCCCCCCGCAGCCCCTCCCCCGGCGGCACGGCCCGGCCGCCCCGGTAACCTTTCCCCAAGGTCACTGCCGCCGCGGCGGGGCTCACCTGGCCGGGGGCCATGCGGGGGCTTGGAGCCGGCCCCGCAGCTCCCCCAGTTTGCTGCTCTCCACCGCCTGCTGCGTGGGACCTGCGGGCGGCGGCGGGGACGTCAGGGCGGCCCGGGGGAGCGGAGCGGGGCCGGAGCCCCCCCACCCCCTCCTCCTCCTCCTCACAGCCGCCGCCGCCGTCCCCCCTTCCCCTCTCCCCGCGGTTCCCGGTACCTGTCCGGCGCTGCGTGGCCAATTTGCTGGGGCCGCGCGTCAGCGTGTACATCCTGCGGCCCCGGCACGGCCCGCTCCGGCCCCCCGCCCCCCGCCGAGTGCGGTGCGGGCCCCTGGCCGGGCCTTTAACGGGCCGGGCCGGGCCGGCAGCCGCGACACGCCCCCGCCCTTAAAGGGACCGCGCGGGACGGAGGGGAGCGTGGGGGGGACCCTGGCAAAAGGGGGGAGACGACGGCACATCCCGTGGGGTGGGGGGAGTGGGGAGCACCCAGAGGGGGGTACCCTGCGGGGGGAGGAGAGCGGGGGCACCCGCGGGAGGGGATGGATGCATTGGGGAGGGGGGTGAGGGGTGGGGGGGCACCCAGCGAGGCTGGGGGGGTCGCGGAGGGGATGCGAGAGGTTGGGAGGGGCTGGGGTGAGGGGGCACATAGGGGGAATAGTGGGGGGTGGGGGGGCAGAGGGGGCTGGTGCGGGACCGGGGACACACATGTGACACATGGCGCGCACATGGGACACAGAGGGGGCGCATAGGGGACACAAGGGGACACACACAGGGGGCACATAGAGGTCGTGTAGGGGTGACACGTGGGATGTGGGGGCACAGCAGGGGCACGCATGAGGTAGGGGAAGACACAGGAAACACATAAGGGACGCAGGGGGGCACACGTGGGCCATGGGGACACACCGAGGACACACAGGGTACTGGTGAGGTGCACAGGGGACATGCATGGGACACATAGGGAACAGGTGGGACAGGGGGGCACATGGGAATCAAGTAGGAGAAAGGGCACGGGAGACACGTGGGACACAAGATGGCACATGCACAGAGGGGACACTGGGGGACATGTATGGGGACAGTCAGATGACAGCAGAGCCACGGGACACATAGCAGACACATAAAAATGACTCCTTGGGGCACACCCGACCCAGGCTGGGGACACGCAGGGTGCAGTGAGGGGGGGCAGAGGCAGGGCTAAAAGTGCCACCGCTGTGGGGACAGTGCTGGGATGAGCCCAGTGAGCCCAAAGCTGTGGTGGCAGAAGCCACACACCCTGTGACCACCCACCCATGAGCCACGGCCCACCCTGCAGTGTGGGAAGCCAGGACAGGCGGTTGTGTCCCAGCCACTACGGTGACCTTTGGAGTCAAGGAGGCTTTTGGAGTGTGCAGGCTGAGGTCTGCCCATGTGGCAGGAGGTGTAGCCTGGGAGATGCCCCCCAGCAGGTCCCCATCCACCCCTCAGCATCACCTGTGTCTAGGTGGCACCCAGGGTTTGGGGGACAGTCCATGTGGCAAACCCACCCAGGACTTCAGGGGTGCTCCAGTCTTGCTCCAGGGAAGCCCCACCAGGGTGACCTTGGCTTTTCCACACCGTGGGCTGAGTGACCATGGTGACACAGCCCTGATGGGCTGGGAGGTGGTGCAGGTGGTGCATTGTCTGAATGCCCACCAAAGGGCATTCAGCACAGCAGGGCCTGATCCTCCAGGGTGCTGGGCACTCATGGGTGGCTCACAGGAGGGCACCCCACAGCCATCAGCCCCCACATGACTCCCCCCACTCCTGCAGAATGCTTCCCTTTTTATTGTAACCCAGGGGACCTCACGACTGACTTGCCACCTGGCTGGAGTGTGTCCAGAGAAGGGCAACAGAGCTGGGGAAGGGTCTGGAGCACAAGTCTGAGCAGGAGGGGCTGAGGGAGCTGGGGGTGTTGATCCTGGAGCAGAGGAGGCTGAGGGGAGACCTTCTGGCTCTCTGCAACTGCCTGGGAGGAGGTTGGAGCCAGGGGGGGTCGGGCTCTGCTCCCAAGGAACGAGGGATGGGACAAGAGGAAATTTTGGCCTCAAGTTGTGCCAGGGGAGGTTTAGGTTGGAGCTTGGGAACAATTTCTTCCTGGAAAGGGTTGTCAGGGCCTGGCCCAGGCTGCCCAGGGGAGGGGTGGGGTCCCCATCATCCCTGGAGGGGTTTCAAAGCTGTGGAGCTGTGGTGCTGAGGGCCATGGGTCAGTGGTGGCCCTGGCAGTGCTGGGTGAATGGTTGGACTGGATGATCCTCAAGGTCTTTTCCAAACAAACCGTTTCTATCACCCTATGAATAAAATAAAAGAGCAACCCCAATGCCGGTGGGGTCCAAGCTCAGGGCCGGTGACAGCCCCGGTCCCACAGCCGCGCCGCTGGTGTAGTGGTATCATGCAAGATTCCCATTCTTGCGACCCGGGTTCGATTCCCGGGCGGCGCACATCCCTTTTTTTTTTTCCCCGCTCCTATTTTTTTTTAGCCCGGTGGGAGGATCCCACCCCGCGGGGGCGGTTCCCGTGGGGGCGGTCCCCGTCGAGGAGGGGACTGGGACTTGTAGTCCCCTTGCCTGCGGGCCCCGCTCGCCTCGGCCATGCAGGCGCCGGCGGCTGCGGAACGCAACAAGGGCCCGATCCTGGAGGTGCTGCGGGAGTACGCGGGGCCCGGCGAGTTGCGGGTGCTGGAGGTCGGGGCGGGCTCGGGGCTCCACGCAGCTTATTTCGCCCGGGCCTTACCGCAAAGCCGCTGGCAACCCTCCGACATCGACCCCCGGGCGCTGCGCAGGTGAGTACGGAGCAGGGAAAGAGGGAGGAGGCCCGGGGGGGGCCCCGCCTGCAGTCCCCTTCCCTCCCGGCGGCCCCGAGTGTCCGGACGCCTCAGCTCGGGGATGTTTTTTTTCCGGGGAAAATTTAATATTCAACTCTGACAGCTGCTCGGCGTTTATTTTCAACCGGGAAGGACCCAATATTCAGCTCTCAGATGCATTTTTTCCCAGACAAGACCCAATACTGAATTCTCATACGGCCCAGCCTCTCCTGCTTGATGCTTTTTTTTTTACTATTTGCTTGTTTGTTTGTTTTTTTCCCAGAAAAAAACCCCAGTATTCGAGACATAGACAACTCAGGCTCCCCAAGTTGATGCTTTGTTCCTTTCTGCAAAAAAAACCCAAACAAAGTAGGCATTATTCAACTCTTGGACAGCACAGGTTCCCCTGCTCACTGCTTCTTTTTTAATCAGGAAATTCCCAATATCCAGCTCTCAGAAGCTTTATTTTTTTTCCAGAGAAGACTCAACATTCAACAATCAGGCTTCCCAGCTTGATACTTGATATATTTTTTTCCAGAAATCTCCAATATCCAACTCCCACACAGGCCAGGCTCCCCAGCTCACTATTTTCCCCAGAAATGCCCCAACATCCCACCCTGCCACAGCCCCACTCCTGTCTGCAAAGCACCCAAAGGTGCATCGTGGAGCTGTGGTTGGGATGCTCCGTGGCAGTGGGTGTCCTGCACCCCACTCCCAGCATTGTGGGACCCCCGTGAGCCACGTCAGGCTGTGGTTATCTGCTCACTTTCTGTTCAGGAAACAATAATAAAAGCTGGCTCAGCAGTGTGGGGAGGGGAGATGGGGGGGGGAATTCCCTTGTAGAAAAACAAAACGAAACAAAAACCAGCCCCCCCCCCCCCCCAAAATTAAAAAAACTGCTGGGGAAGTGCCAAAATTGGTGTCTGTTCCAGGGGTGGGTGTAGCTGGTGTCCTTCCCTCCTTTTTCCTCCCTGGCAAACATCACCCTGGTTAAATAATAAATACCTGGGCTGGGAGGCTGCAGGTCACAGCCCCCCTCCATCATCCCCTCCCTTCTCCTGGCTGGTTTATTTTCCCAAAAAGGGTATAAATCACCCCAAGATCCCACTGGTACTGGCAGTGTGCAGGCAGCGTGGGTGCAGTTCAAGCACGTGGGTGCAGGCAGCTGCCCTAGTGGGAGGCAGGGATGAATTGGGATTTTTTGGGGGGGTCTCTTATTCCGTGTCTGGCTGATCCCCACAAACCTTGGCCACACAGAGTCCCCCTAAGGCTGTGTAATGAATCAGACATCAGAGACTCCATCCAGGCTGGGGTGGGCAGGGTCTGCCTGCAGTGGGAGCTGGTGGGGGGGATGCATGAGGGGGATCCTGGGGTTGATGTGGGGTTTGGTGCCTACAGCATCGCTGCCTATGCAGAGGCCATGCAGGTGCCCAACGTGCTGCCCCCCATCCTGCTGGACGTCTCACAAGGCTGGGAGACCTGGGGGGGCATCCTGCCAGCCACCCTCGACCTCCTGGTCAGCATCAACATGATGCACATCTCGGAGTTTTGCTGCACCCAGGTGAGCACCCTGGAGGCTGTCCCCTGCTCCTGAGGAGGGGGCTCCCGAGGTGTGTCCTCAGCCCCCTGACCTGGCCCCAATCTCTCTCTCTGTCTCCAGGGTCTGTTCAAGGGTGCCGGGGTGCTGCTGAAGCCTGGAGGAGTGCTCTTCACCTACGGGGTGGGTGTTGCTGGGTTCAGCACCAATCTTGATGCAGGACCATCCCAAGGGGTGCAGGGAGTCCCTGAGGATGGAGAGGGAGGGCAGCTGCATCCAGGAGAGCAAGGGGGCTTGGATCTGGGGAGGGGGGGGGGGGGTCAGCCTTTTGGGGCCACTCACCCCCAGGATGGGAGGGATCTTGTCCCCATCCTCACCCCATCCAAGGCAGGGAGGTGATGGTGGGTGATGGGGCCCCTGTGGTCCCTCCTGGGGGCTGTGTCCCTTCTCACTTGACTCTGTGCCTGGGGGGGACAGCAGCCCATGGGCTGGGGGAAGCTCAGGGGAGGGGGGGACACACAGGGACTGTCTCCTGCTTGCATCCATGGCTCTGTGTCCCACCAGCCCTACGCTGTGGATGGCCAGATCAGCCCCCAGAGCAACGTGGACTTTGACCGCAGCCTGAGGCAGAGGTAGGAGGGGGGAGCAAGAATGGGGGGGGACCCAGAGCTATTGGTGGCCCAGGGCTACTGGTGGCCCATTCTGCTTGTCCTGCCCGTGCTGCCTGCAGCCACAAGGAGCGAGCTCCCAGCATGGTCCTTCCAGGCAAGATGTAAAGCTGGGGGGCCCACACATCCCCTCCTGGACCCTTTGGAGATGGGGAGGGCTGGGGATGCTTTTGGGGGGGTGAGGTCTTGACCCAAGCCCCCCTCTCTGGCAGCAATCCCTCCTGGGGCCTTCGGGACACGGCACTGCTGCGGCAGCTGGCGGAGGCCAACGGGCTGTGCCTGGAGAGGATGGTAGGTGCTGAGGTCTGAGGGGTGGGGGATTGTCCCCTGCGTCAGGGGGAACCCCCCCCTGAGCCCAACTCTGTGCTTCTAGGTGGACATGCCAGCCAACAACAAGAGTCTCATCTTCCGCAAGCAGTGACCTGCCCCGAGGGCACCTCCCAGCACCCTGACACCCGGGAGGGGTCACCTGGAGCTGGGGATAGCCGTGACAGGACTCCCCCCAGATGGGGATGGGGATATGTATCCCCCAGACTCTTTGGGGCTCACTTTCCCCTGGCTCAAAGGAGCCACCACGTGCCATGGGGGGGGCATAGGCTTGGGGACACACACAGCCCCCCCACGGGTTGGGGGAGCCTTCTCACTCAGTGCCAGTTTCCCTGCAGGATGCTGTGGGATGGGGGCTGTCCCCACCCCCGAGACTGTGATGCCCCAATAAACTCCAGGGCTTTGCCTCCCCACGCCCAGCAGCCCCCCAATGCTTTCAGCACTGACACTGGGAGGGAGGGGGGAGTATCCCCTGTCCTCCCCCCTGGCAGCACCAATGGGGACTCAGCTCCTACACCGGGCCCAGAGGCTTGGTTGTGGTGGGAAGGTGTTTCTGGGTGGGGTGTGGTGTTCTTGGCAGAGCTCCCACCCCTCTGCAACCCAACCCAGTCCTTTATTAGGAGTGCACACAGGGGGGGACATGCAGCAGATAAATTACAGGGGAGGTGAGAGCTGGGCTGGGGCTCAGCATGGGGGTGGAGGGGAGCTACATGGCAGTGGTAACCCCGAGATGCAAGCACAGGTGCAGGGGCTCCCCCAGGCTGCTCCCTCCCTGGTGGGGCTGCAGCCCCTTCACATCAGCATCCCGGCTCTCCCTTAGTCCTGGAAGCGGTTCAGGAGGTCACAGGTTTTCTTCTCCATCAGCTCGTAGATCTTCTTCACCCTCTTGTCGTTGGCAGCCCGGACGTAGCTGCTGGGGTCCAGCGTGGCCATTCCGTCGTGCACCTCGCCCATGATGATGAGCGGCCCGTCCTCCGCCGTCATGTTGGGGCAGGGGCAGCTCCAGTCCATGTCGGTCAAGGTCACCTCCAGGTACTTGATGTTGAAGAACTTCAGGCCCATCTTCTCATCCTTCAGCACGTCCTCGAGGGCGAAGCGGGCGATGCCGGAGTCCTGGTCCTCCACGATCTCCATCAGCCGGCCCACGATGGCGAAGTCGCTGCGGCAGAGGCTCAGCACCATCTTGGTCTTCAGGCGGCAGGCCTTGCACTGCAGGCTCTTGGGGAAGGGGCAGACGTCCTCGCAGGTCTCCTTGCTCTCGAAGTTGTTGGTGTTGCCCTCGCAGCCGCCGTAGACGAAGGAGTGGCACTGCTTCAGGAGGTGGTTGTAGGCCCAGCGGGGCTCCCAGTTTTGGCAAGGACCCTGCACCATGGGCAGCAGGCAGGTGGGGCGGGTGCTGCCCAAGCAGGCGGCCTGGCACTCCTCGTAGGTCTCAAAATGGTTCCTGTTGGCCCCGCAGCCCCCGTAGCGGAAGGTGAGGCAGGAGCCCTGCTTGGCATCGAAGTGCCAGCGCACCTCCAGGGCCTCGCAGCGCCGCCGGTCCGGCTCCTTCAGGCACTCGGCGCTGGGGAAGGGCTGGGGGCTGCCGGTCCGGGGAGTTCCCCCGGGCTCCCTCCTGACCACCGACAGCGGGAAGTCGGCACGGAGCAGCCCTGCGGCGTTGCGGGCGGTGCAGGTGTAGATGCCGGCATCCTCATGGCGGGCGTTGTAGATGACCAGCTGCCCGATGTTGGTGACCACCACGTTGCCGTACATCTGGTCGGGCCGCATGATGAAGTTCTCCTCCCGCTCGCTCTGCTTCTCCCAGGTGATGTCGGGTCGCGGGCGGCCGCTGACATCGCAGCGGAAGCTGACGGTGCCGCCGGCCCGCACCGCCTGGTGGGAGGGGTTGCTGTAGAGGGCGGGGGGCACCGGCACCTCGGGGCCGGACCCCGGCGTGGGCCGCGCCGTCGTTTCCTGCGGTACCGGGCTGGTGTCGGGCCAGGTGAAGATGTGCTTGCAGGGGACGGTGGTGAGGCGGGTGCCGCGCAGGCAAGCCTCGGCGTCCATGTAGCACTTGTTGTAGTAGGTGAGGCCGTCAGAGGCGCAGGTGAAGTTGGGCTCCTTCTCGCAGCGGTCCTTGCACTTGCAGACGGGCTGCCCGTCCCAGATGTCGCAGTCGGAGCCCTGCTGGGAGCAGACGAAGCTCTCGCAGGAGGCGGGCGGAGCCAGGGCCAGGGCCGGGGCGCTGCCGTCGGCGAAGCGGGCGGCCACGCAGCTCCGCAGCCCGCAGACGTTGGTGCAGCATTTCTCGAAGCCCTCGCAGTCCTGGCCGGGGAGGGGAAGAACAGATGGGGAGTGACGACAGTCACCATCGTGCTACCAACACGGGTGCTGCCCCTTCCCCTTCCAGGGGTTTTGGGTGGGAAGGTGGCTCCCAGGCAGCCCTGGGCACCCCCAGCATCGCTGGAATCTGGGTAAGAGCCAGACCTCCCCAGCACGGCTGTGCTGCTACCAGTTCACCAACCATCCCCCTTCCTCTCCCCCCCAGCACAGTTCATAAAATCACAGACTGTGATGTCCAATGATAGGACAAGTGGTAATGGATGAAAGTTGGAGCATAGGAGCTTCCACGTAAACATAAGAAAAAGCTTTTTCACTGCCTGGGTGAGGGAGCCCTTGCACAGGCTGCCCAGTGAGGTTGTGGAGTCTCCTCTGGAGACTTTCAAAGCCTTCCTGGCTGCATTCCTGTGTGACCTACACTGGGTGGTCCTGCTCTGGCCGGGGATTTGGACTTAATGATCTCTCAGGGTCCCTTCCGACCCCTTAAACTCTGTGCTTTTTGTGATTTCTGTGATAGAATCATAGAACGTCAGGTTGGACGGGGCCTCAAAGATCATCTGGTCCAACCCTTCTAACACTATAGCTTAGGGTGTTATACTTATAGGTGCCCCTTCTCCCCTGGCAGGCAGCCTCTCAACCCTCAGCCTTTGCTCTATGGGGGAAGGCAGAACTCATTGCACAGATGAATTGTGACAGAGCCTCCCCCTGGGCCCAGGCAGCCCACAGAGGGTGGAGGTTCTGGTGCTGTTGCTGCTGTAGAGCTGAGCTGGGGTTCTCTGGGACAGGCATCCCATGGGGGGGGGGTTCTTGCCCTCAGGGAAAAGTAGGAAAGGGGTTGGGGGGCTGCCCACTGCCCGCTGGGGTCCCAGGACACCCATTCTACTCATCCCAGCCTCTTTTGGGATCATCCTGGGGATGTGCAGAGGGGGTGTCCTGGCCAGGAGGCATGGCCTGAGGGGGGGGCATGGGGGAACACAAGCAGTTTCTTTGCCTGTTGGGAAGCAGCCCCAGGACACCCCTCATGCAGCCGACTATGGGGGCCTTTGGGGGGGTGGGGACAAAGCTGCAGCCGGGCTGATCCCATTGCACTGAAACAGCTGAACCGGCTGCACCGCCAGGCACCACAGGACCTGCACCCCAAATATCTCCCTTGGGGACCTTGGGCTGTCCCCCCCGTCTCATCCCCATCCCCATCCCCACCCCCTCCACTCACCTGGTCAGTCTGGCACTCTCTCTCGCAGGTGCTCTGTGCATCCACCCAGAGGTTGGGGTTCAGCTGGTTGGGGCAGACCCCCAGGTGCCGCGTCCTGCCCGGCTGCAGGCTCAGCCCCGCCACCGCCGCTGCCGCCACCAAGGGCAGGAGGAGTGTGACACCCATGGGGACACGCTGACACCCTCCTGATTGCCCACCCTGGCCCGGGTGGATGAAATTCCCACCGGGAGGCATCTGGCCACCCCTCCGCGCCGGCCTGGCTCGCTGGAGAGGGCTGCGGATAAATCACATTCAGGATGGAGGGGATGAGGGAGAAGGCGGGCGGGGTGGGGGACAAAGAGGAGGAGGAGGAGGAGAGGACCAAACCTCTGCCCCTCAGCACGCCCAGCTGGACCACCGGCGATGCTGCCCACCGCCTCCATCCATCGCTGTCGCTGGGCTCTCGGGATGCCGGGGAGAGGGTGGCAGCGGTGTCTGTCCCTCAGCCAGGGGGGCTCAGTCTGTCCCCGGCTCCCCGCCGGCACGGCCAGTGGGGTGGAAGGGGAGGACGGGTCGAGTGGGGTGGAAGGGGAGGACGGGAAGGTTGTAATCTGAATCCCCTCCCTTCCCACCGATGTCTCTGGGTGTTTGGAATGGGAAAGGCGCTGACCTCAGCCTCTAACCCCGGCCAGCCTGGCCATCGGCTGGGCAAACACGGGGGGAGATCAAAGGCAGAATGCAGCAAGTCTCCAAAGAGGGAGAGTGAAAGGAGGAGAAGGGGAGGGGGACACAAAAAAAACCCCAAAACCAAAAAACCAGAAACCAGAAAAACCAAACAAAAAAGGACCACAAACAAACAAACAAACAAAACCCAAAAAACCCCACCAACCAACAAAAAAACCGCTCAAACACTCAGCCCACGAGCTGAGCTACTGCAGGGTGAAAAAACAGCCAGAGCCTGTAGTCCCCTCAGCCAGAGACACCCATGGGGAATCCACGGAGCCCACGCTGCTGGGGTCCGGGCTGCCCCCTCACCCCACACCTCCCCCCTGGGCACTCAGGGGCACTTCAGACAAGGGGGGGGTCTGTGCCCAATGTGCCAGTACCAGCTCATCCAGTGCCAGTCCACCCTGCTCATCCCCACTCACCAGCATCCCCCCAGTGCCGGCCGGTGATGGACCCCCGGCTTGCACCCACCCGCTCCCCCTGGAGGGGCTCTCGCAGCCCGGCAGCAGCCCCCAGCCCTCCCTCCCGCTGATGGGAATCAGGTTTTTTTCTCTTGGGGAGGTGGGAGGCAGTGCCTGGCCCTGCCAGCCCCCGGTGGGATTGTTCAGCACGTTGTGCTGGGCTTCAATCCCACCGCTGCCTCCCCGAGCACGTCCCGCAGCCGGCCCTAAGCTGGCAGGAGCCGGGCCTGGCTCCCCGGCCACATTTCCCTAATCCCAGCTGGAGACTGACCTGCAGCAGGAACATTTCATGGCATTTCAGGAGCATTAACTCTTCCGGCACTGGGAGCTGTGACCTACCCGTCTCAGCACCAAAGGAAGCTCCAGGGAACCACCCGAGGGGGTTTTGCCCTTGGAAAGCAGCTCAGCACCCCCAGCCTCCCCTCTGTAGGGCATCAAACTGGGGGGAGGGAGAAGACAGTAGAGGGACCAAAAAAAAAAAAAAAAAAAAAAAAAAAAAAAGGCAGAGAAGCCTATTCCTATTCTTCATGGGTTTTTTTTTTTCAGGAAACCCAACCCACTCACCCCCCAGAGGTGTTTTTGCATGGGATGGTTCAGTGTTCCCTGAATTTGTGGCTCCTGGGGGAAGCCCTGCTGCACCAGACTGGGAGATTTGGGGGTGCCAGTTTGCCATGACCCCCCATGGGGGACTGGAGCCCGAGCCTCAGCTATACCCAGGGTCTCCAGTTCTATGGCCAAGCAGCCCCCTAAGGGTCCAGCCAGCCCCAGACGTGGAGGGGAGGTTGTGCTGTCTCCAGACACGCGTGGGGAGGCTGATGAGATGTTCTGCAAAAGGAAATTCCATCAGGAGGGCTCAGCCTGGGAGCTGCTGGGGGCTGTACCCTGCCCACCCTGGCAACCTGGAGCCCCCTGGGCCACCCCCAGCTGATCCCTGACCCAAGAACATTATGCTTGGAGATCCTGACCCCAAACCCACCTTGCTCTGGCCAGGAGGCTGCCGTGACACCTCACTCCCCAAGGATGCAGCTTGGGGTACAGACCCACCTTGGGGTGCCCCAGGGTCCTTCCCAGGGTGTTGGAGCAGGAGGGAAGGAGGAAACCTGAAGCCCAGCTTTCACCTGGGGTCTGTGGGGTCACAGTAACGTGGGCTGAGAAGATGCTGGTGCTGGGGTTTGGGCTGGCTCCTACTCCACTGACCCCTCTCCAAAGTCCCAGGGTCACACTGGTCCCTGGGATGCCTCATCCCCACGTCACTGAGATCAAAAGCAGCAGGGCCAGAAGCAGCATCTGCCTGGGACTTCTGCCTTGGCAGTGTGAGGCTGTGCTGGAGGGATGCTGGATGCTTAGAAATTCTGCTTCCAATGACCTGAGACCCTCACCCGTGTCTGAGGACCCTCACCCAGCCTCTTCTGGTGCTTCTTCAGCAGAAGACGAAAGAAAAAGCAATGCTACCCACCTTGGACCACACCCACAGTAGAATTTCACTTAAAACAACCTTAACTTCAGCCTCTCCCAAACTTTTTGCCTCTCTGCATCCAGGTGCCCACCATACCCTGAGCCAGGACTCTGCTGGGGTCACTTCTAAAGATTCCAGACATGGATGTGAGTTTTATGCCTCACTTTCTCAGGACAAGGGAGCATGGGGAGTGGCCCTGCATCCAGAGGGGGGGCACAGCCTTGTGTCCCACACACCCCAAGCACACCCTGAGAGAAGCCTCATCACCACAGCCATGGGACATCTCAGGTGTGGTCAGATAAAGGTCACTTTTTCTTTACAGTCTGCATGGGGCAACCCTGGAGAGAACCAACCCTAAACACCCTCAAGTCAACAAAGTGCTCGGGAGAAACACACCCAACGAGGAAAGCCCTGAACTAGCCCAGAGCAACCTGTTCCCTCCTCTCTCTCTCTTTCTCTGAGGAACGGGGACCCCTGAAGCTCTTCCAGCCTTTTCCCCACTCCAGGGGCTGTGCAGAGGTTTCTTGCCCCACTCTGAGACAGCTGCAGCCAAGGCAGCTCCTGCTGCTCCAGGGTAATGGGCTCCGGCTGTCCCTGCCCCACCTGAAGCCACACACACACACACACAGCCTTTGTTTCTCCTCTGCTGGCCAGAGGGAGCAGACACTTCCAGAACCCCCCTGAAAGAGAGGGGAAAAAAAAAAAAAAAAGTCTCTGTGACTCTTCCCTGACCAGGCTTTCACCTTAGCTCCAGGGTTTTCCAGGCTGCAGACACTATCTCATTTCCCCCCCTGCCCCCTCCCAGCCCCAGCAATTACTACTTAAGCTGTTAAAACAAGCGTGGCCAGTCTGGTACGAAGTGGAAAATCTGATCCTAGGGAAGTGAGCAGGCAGGAGGAAGGGGAGGTCAAGGGGAGGTGGGCTGGGAGTGAGAGAGAAAAGGAGCAGGAAAGCAGCTTCCCTCCACTCCAGGCACAAAGCCCTTCCTGGGGGGCTGCTGGCCTCCAAAGGCCACCCCAGTGATGCCCCAGTGGTGACACGGGTGCTCCAACCTCCCTGCAGCATCTCCTCCATTTCACATCTATCACAGGCTGACTTCCAGCTCGTTCCAGCCTGGGTAGGATGGGTGAGACCTCTTTCCTTTCCCCCTGAGATGGCCCAGACCCCAAAAGAGACCATTTAAAATTTCAACTGTGCCTGTAAAACCCTTCTGTGTGTACCAGGGACTGTGCCCAAGCCCAGGAAAGTGCCCAGAGAACCACATTCCCAGGGCCCCCTACCACATTAACCACGCTGCAGCCTATCCTGAGGCTTCTTAGAGCTCCACTGCCCAAAAATCAGCAATTCTACTGACTTAAGCTTTTCATAAGAACAGTTTTAGGTTCTACATGTAGGGAAGGGTAAAATAAAAAAAACCACAGCCAGGAATTGTGACTGTAAGACCCCCCTGAACCTGCAATCCAAGGCTAACGTGAGTTATTTTGTGGGTGATCTGCAAGTGGCATTACACACCTGCACCTCACACAGCCCCAAATCCCCAGTTTTGGGCAAAACCACCACCTTTTCCCTTCAGCCTCTTCCCAAATTGAGACAACTTCTCCACCTTTCACTTGGTAGTTCAAAACAAACAAAACAAAACAAAAAAACCCTTTAATTTATACAAAACAAAACCATGTCTCATCAGTTGAACAACATTGACTGTACAAAGGAATAAAAAAATAAAAGGATAGTCCAAAAAAACCAACAATTCAGGAATGGTACAAGTGTTGGAGAGCAGCTACCGACTAGTGTTGACATCAGATGCAAGATTCTTTTCCTTTTTAAATTAAAAAAGTTCTTTTCACTGAGCGATGGCTCCAGGTCAAGCTTTCACCCTCACTCCAGGACAGGACCTCAGAGAGTAGAAAAAAAACCCCAACGAAACCATCGTCAGCCACAGGGGGAAAAAAAAAAAAATGTGTGGGAAGGCATCACACGTGGCAAAGCCAAACCAAGCAGAGGTACAGCAAGTTTTTCTAGACATGCAGCAGCTTTGTGACTTTGGGAAGGAAAAACCTTCGTCCCTGCTCGCGCCGCGCGTGGGAGCAGCCGGCGGGAGGGGCCCTGGGATGATGTTTTCCAGGAGAAATTTGCCTTTTTTGGTGCTGATCACCTGTTGGCTGTATATCCCCGGGCTGCTGAGCCAGCGATTGTCTTCTGCTGTGTGTTAAGTGACGAGAAACAGGTGCCACCAGCCCAGACAGGTTCTCCAAATCCCCCCGGCCTTCGTGCCACCGCGCCGAGCTCGGCTGCGGCTTTGCTCTTGAGCCAAAACCACCACTACAAAGGATTCTTCCCCTAAACTCCCCCCCCTCCCCTCCAATTCCATCTGCCTGGGGTTTAATTCTCTCCTCGCTCATTTGAGCTGGGTAGTAAAGCACGTGAGAGACGAGCCAAGAGACCCAGCCTTGTGTTGTAATTTTTTCAGTGGAAAGGGGAAGGGCTCCCTCCACCTCCCAGGTTGGCTCAGAAGCGAGGGGAAGGAGATGTCCCCCGTGGAAGACCTGTCCCTGCCTGGACTGAGCGGGTCTGTCGGCCGTGCAGGAGCTGCTGCGGCTTCATTCTGCCCGTGCAAGGCACCAAAAGCTGCTCCAGGTGGGGAGAAGAGCAAGCCCAGGCCTTGAGGAGTTGCTAACAGCAGGAGGGAGGTGGCAGCACCACACCAGCTGGCTCAGCACAAGGAAAAGCAGTTCACTTTCTACTCACCGTCTACACATCCTGGCCACCTAGGAGGATCTGGTGACAGTCCCACCACTGAGCCCCACTAAGCTTCTGCATTTAGGGCAGGGTGTTATTTCTCTAAGTTTCCAGGTGAATTTCCAGCACAGATCAGCCACGGGATGAAGGCAGGGAAGCACGTGCCCTTGCTCAACAGCAGATTTTCTCCCACAGCACATGGACACCCCAAGCTCCTCCTGCTGAGTGCCCGTGCCCCTCAACCCCAAGAGCCAAGCTGGTTGCTTGCCCCATTCCCTGGGGCTGCCACGAACGTGCTAGGAGGGGACCCGGGGATCCCTGTCTTCCCCACACAAACCTTTCACCTTCCCAGTCCCTGGCTCCTTCATGCTCCAGTAGGAAAAGCAGCTTCTGTCCTTCCCCCACTTTCATCCAGGAGGAGCCACAGCTCAGGCAGCACATCTTTGGAAAAGCAAAGCCAGCAGCAGCCAGGATCCAGGGGCTGTCACATGGGTGGTGTTGGCTCTGGAAGCCACAGCCAAGGTTTTTGCAGCATTAAGGGACAAAATTCAGCATTCATCCTCTGCTTTGGGTGTGATGCTTCCACCCCCTCTGCTCCTCAGCCCTCCATCAGAAGGAGCCAAGTGAGGAAGGTGTCAGAGCTGCCTCCTTGTCCTGCCTGCTGAAAACAACCCCAGGACACTGCTCTGCCCCTCGAGCCACTCACATCCCACCCTGCCTCTGGCACTCACAAGTTTTAGGGAATGATCAGAAAAAAAAAGCAGCTTGGGATATGTTACACATAAATCGTTCTTTCCTTCTGCACAGGCAGGATTGAAAAGCACCCAGCACAAGCCCAGGTGGTGATTGAAAAGTCTCTTAAAGCATTTGAGTTTTTTTTTTTTTTTTTTTTGTCAGAAAATCTTCCATTTCTCCCCCTTTTGCTGACACTGGGAAAGTTAATCCAGTGCTTGTATTTACATGGCTGCATAAAATTTTCCCTGACTGCTTCTTAAAAAAAACCTTAAAAAACAAGTGATATATATATATATATATATATAATATTTACATAAATAAACAAAGGAGGCAAGCAGGCTGCTTCCTTCCCCTTTCCAATTGGCCAACTCTTGCCTTGTTTTCTTTGTTTTGGCAACAGCAAGTGGTGAACACTGTCATTAGTCCCCTGCCCCCATTTCTTTTTTTTTTCTTTTTTTTTTTTTTCCCTATATCCAAGGATCTCTCTTGCACCACCAATCTGTTCAGGAGTCCAAGAGTTAAAGCTGCAGTGCAGACTCTCCTTGCCCTACACTCCCTTAAGCCTCTCAATCTTCCATTAAATCCATTTCTCCATCGAGACTGGATGAGCTTTTTTTCCCCCCTTTCTCCCCCCCTTCCCCTCCCTCCCTCCCCAAGCCGGCAGCTGCTGAATTTTCCACCCCAGGCCTGGAGGCAAAGCCCAAAGCATTCTTGGAGGGTCACTTGGCAGAATCCTCTCCCCCCCAAGAGCTTCCTCTGCCGAACCAAAAACGTGAGCACATTCCCAAAGCTTAGGGGCAGGTCCAGAAAAACCCCAACCAAAAAAAAAAAAATTAAATCAAAAAGCGACCGCGGCTCATCCCAAAGGCTCCGGGTGAAAAAGGGTGAAAAAAGTGTGCAAACTGCTGTCCATTAGGGGGGGGTGGGTGTGGGCACCTTAGAACCTCCCGGGGTGAGTCCATCCTGCTAAGAGATCTTGCAGTTGTTGCGTGAGCAGTTCTGTGGGGGGCTCTGGGGCGGGCGGATGGATTTGGATCTTTTCAAGCTGTTCCCTTTGCTGCTGCTCCCGCCCCCGCTGCTGGCCAAGGAGTAGGAGCGGCCGTGCATCATCACAGCGTTCATCCCGTTGGCCATGGAGAAGGACTTGAGGTGGCTCTTGATGGTGACAGGCAGTGGCAGCTTGTCGATGAGGTGGACTGGGGTGCAGGAGACGATGGCGCGGCAGCACAGGTCCTGTAAGCTGAACACTGAGGGAAGAAAAGAACCCGAGAGTCAAAGGCCAAGAGGCTTCACAGCTCCTCCTTACACCAGGCAGTTCCCCCTCCTCTGGGGAGAAGGCAGTGGTAACAGGCTGAGGGATTGGGGTTGTTCAGCCTGGAGAAGCAGCTCCAAGGTGACCTTAGAGCAGCTTTCCAATATCTGAAGGGGCTACAAGAAAGCTGGGGGAGGGCTTTGGACAGGGGCTGTAGGGAGAGGACAAGGGGAAATGGTTTAAAGCTTGAAGAAGGGAGATTTAGGTTGCACATTAGGAAGAAATTCTTTAATTTGGGGGTGCTGAGCCCCTGGCCCAGGTTGCCCAGAGAAGCTGTGGCTGCCCCATCCCTGGCAGTGTCTCAGCCCAGGTTGGATGGGGCTTGGAGCAACCTGGGCTGGTGGGAGGTGTCCCTGCCCATGGCAGGGGGGTTGGAACTGGATGATCTTCCCAAAACAATCCATGATTCTATGACCAGGGGACAGATTAGTTAGGACAAAAGCTTGGGAAAGCCCAAACAAGTTCTGCCCTTGGAGGCTGATGCTTTGAGAGACACCAGCTTTGGTGTCACCAGCTTTGTCACTCTCCACACAGGGCCTGGCTCATATTCCTGCCTGCTGGCACTTGGCCTCTCAGCCCACTGTTTGGCAACCAGAAGGACACACCAGGAGGCAACAGGGTCAGAAATTCCCCAAACAGGAGAGTCTCATTTGGAACCTCCTCAGGGAGCAGCAGCCACGGGACTGGCTCCCTGCAGAGCACTTGCAGGGACAGAGATCCCACCAAGTCAGAAGACAACTCTGCCCTTCCAGGCTTCCCAGTGTCCCCTCAGCTCAGCACACATGATGTGAACCTGCTCTGGGATATCTTGGAGGGAATCTCCCAGGCAGCAGCCACACGAGGGCATGCTTTCACCTCCAGCCTGCCCTGAAAGCCAGGCTGCTTGGCTGCTTTCCCCCCGTGGGCAGCTCCAAATCCTGCCTCTGGAAGAGGTTCAGGAGAGGTCTGAACACAGCCCAGCTCCTGCTCACCATCCCTCCACCAGCTGGAGACAGCAGCAGGGCAGCCAGGCTGGGAGCAGCAGCCCAGGCAGACAGTTTGGTGCTTGGGGTGGGAAACAGGATTTTCCCTCCCTCCTTCCTGAGGATTCCTGTGAACAAAGGTGACCCTCAGAGTGCCAAACTCCTGCTGCTCAGCCTGCCAGGGGGACACACTGCTCCTTCCAGCCAGGAACATGGGACCCAAGATTATTTTGCTTCAAATGCCACAGGCTCAGACATTCCGTGGGCCCTGCTCATGGTTTGTCACACTGCAGAACATCTGCCTGGAGCTGGGGAATACTCCAGCCCAGCACCCCGTGCTGACAGCAGGGACCTGATCCGGTCCCTTCCAGCTTCTTGGGCTGCCTCTGCTCCCACATCCTTCCAAAACAGGGGAGACAGGCTCAGGCAAGGGTAAGGAGAGAGGCACTTATGTTTGGGCTTCATCCCACCCAACCATTTGACTGAAGTACTTTCAAGTTGGGACTTTAATTGCCCTCAGCTTCATCCAGAAGAAACGAAGAGGTGGAGGACACCCTGGAGCAATTCAGATCCTAGACATGCTGAGCTGCCCTCTGGAGCTGCCCATCCCCTCTGCAGCTCCCTGTGGCTCAGTCTGTCTGACCGGGGGCATTTCTCCACGTCAGGTGCTTCCAGATCCCACAGTGACTCACAAACACACCTCCCACCACCCAGGTGGGCACTCCCAGCCCTCCATCTCCCTCAGCCCTTTCCCACAGGGAGTATCTTCCCCTCTCCCCCAGCACTGACCTCGGTTGGGTCTCCAGATCTTCTCCATGCCGTGCCGCATGAGGACGATGCGGGACAGCTCGGTGAAGGACTCGATGACATTGAAGTTGCACAAGGGGCTGACCTCAAAGAAGGTCATGCAGTTCTTCTCTGCATAGGCCCTGGCCTGCTCCGTGGGCACCTGCCTCTTGAAGGCGAGGTGAAGCCTGTTTCCCACCAGGATCCGAGGGACGCCCGGGGCATGCTTCAAAAAAACCCAAAAAATGGAAAAATCAGAGCTTGTTCTTCCTAAGCCTGCTCCCACTATTCTGCTTGGCTGCCATGGCAGCAGAGAGCAAAGCCACAGGAGCTGCTCAGTGAGTGAGGGGAGCTGCCAGCAGCACTGATGTGTGGTGGGGGGGACGGATTTCACAGAATTGTCACAGTTGGAAAGGCCTCTAAGATCACCACGTCCAACTTTCAACATCCTCTCCACCTGAATAAAACCCCAGTATCAGTATCTGTATTGCCCACCTGAGCACGTCATGAAGTGTCTCATCCACACAGTTTTCTAATCCCTCCAGGGTGGATTTGAAACTCCACCACCTCCCTGGGCAGTCTGACTGCCCTCTCAGTAAAGAAATTCTTCCTCAGATCTGGTCTGCTCCTCCCCTGGTGTAACTTCAGGCCATTTCCTCTGGTCCTGTCACTGTTCACTTGAGAGAAGAGGCCAGCACCCACCCCAACACAACCTCCTTTCAGGGATTTGTAGAGCAAGGTCTCCTCTCAGCCTCCTCCTCTCCAAACTAAACATTCTGACTCCCTCAGCCTCTCCTCACAGGATTTCTTCTCCAAACCCTTCCCCAGCTTGGTTGCCCTTCTCTGAACTCACTCCAGCACCTCAATGTCTTTCATGTAGTGACAAGAACTGAACACACAGAACTCAAGGTGTGGCCTCACCAGTGCCAAGCCCAGGGACACCATCACTGCCCTTCTCCTGCTGGCCACACTGTTCCTGCTACAAGCAAACTTATCCCCTCCCCACTCCATTTTAGAAGGAGCCTTCCTATTCTTCTTGACCACACCCAAGCCCTTTCCTACTGCTCTGGATTTACAGAGCTGAAGGACAGACATTTATCCCCTTGCTTTGCTCACTAGCAGACTGCCCTGCCCTCCCCTCCTCACCACAGCAGAGCCATTCTTGTCCCCATACCAGAGGTGGCACCTGAGGCTGTTGCTGGAGACCACTGCCTGTGTTCCCCCACCCCATGTACCTCATCAATCTCCTTTATCCATCGGTCTATCCCGTCGAAGGACCAGCGGTTTGTGATGTCATACACCAGGAGAATTCCCTGGAGGGAAGAAAATCAGGAGCAGTGAGGAAGTTTCGTTAGTAGCACACCTGAAAAAACCACCTCCATGTGCAGAGGGTAGGATGGTAGCAGGAAATGCTGTATTTAATAAAGCACACCCAACTTCATGCTTTCCCTACTCCAGAACCTGTCTCACTCCGCTGTCCCTTTGCTGGCCAGGAAAAAGTTGAGGGATGGCCAACAAAGCCACAAAGCAGCTCTGAAGAACTGAGATCTCAGGACAGGGACCCAGGGTGGGCTTTGCTGAAGGCAGAGCTCAGTGTCACTGCCATGCTGGTGGAGAAGCAACCTGTCCAGTGATGCTGGCAAAGCCCAGAGGGTCAGAACTCTGAGCTTCCTTTTCATTACTGCTGTATTTGTTTTGACTTCTAACTTCCAAGGCTGCACGTGTGAGTGAATGAATGAATGAGAGTCAGGAAAGAACAAAGCAAAAAGTCTGATGACCCCATTCCAAGACAAACTGCCAGCCAGTTAAATAAAGTCTACTTATTTTATTTCTGGATTGACAAGTTCCTTCAGCCAAGAGAAACAGACCCAAGACTTTGCTTGTGAAGACTGCTTCTGCCAGAAATATGCTCTAGGATAGGAGAGTTTTTAAGCTTGCTGGCAGCTGCAGCCTGGATCTTCTTTAAATAGGAAGAAGGACAAAACATCAGCAGAAATGCAGCCCCAAGTTCTGAGGAGCAGGGTGGAAGGTTAAGCCCATGATATCTAAATGCAAGAAGAGACACAGTGTCTGCCAGCTTACCCTCCAAGTCATAACACAGCTCTGTGCCTGCACATTTAGAGTCAAGATTGTCAAGGAAAAGCTTCCCAAAGGTCAGAAGACACCAAGGCCATGCTGGCTAATGCCTTGCTCCTTTCCCAGTCATCCCCAGCTTTACTGTAAGTGGGCAGAAGATGGAGGAGTCTCCAAAACCTCTGGCAGGCTCCAGAGACCACGTTTCCAGAGCCCAGAGCCCAGATACACTTTGTCATTAACATTTTCTACCCTAGAGAGCACAGGACACAGCCACAGACAGGGAGGGAGCTGGCTCCACCACTTCAGACAGTTCCCAGGAAGATCTGTTGGTTTTTAAATGATTGTTTATTTTTTCTTCAAAGTTTCCTTTGGAATAACCTGCACAGAATTTTAATTTACTCAACCAGACAAATGAATCATTTCCCATTTGCAGCCTAATTCATTCTCTAAGTGCCTAGAAGGTTCTCAATGTCACAAAATCTCCGTATCTCCCAATTTTTAGTTTCACAAAGCACCTTTTTAAGTGTTACATATTCCAGGCTTCCACAACATGAAGTGAAAAGCTGCACCCTCAGGTTCTCAGACCAAGGGCACTCTGGAACCCTCACCAACCTTCCAACAGCATTTTTCTTCTTTCTTTTCAACCTGCCCACAGGCTTCAGCATGAGGTGGAAGATGACTGGGCTAATCCCCAGGGTCCTTTCACAATTAATTTTCAAAGTTCCTCACTGCTGTGTTTTTGTTCCACACTACTGAGATTGGCACCACCCTAAGCACAGCAGCCACAGGGATTTCCAGAGGAACAGGTTGCATAGTGAAGAAGGGACAGAGAGATCATCTGGACAGGTATCCTGCCCAAGCCCAACTTGTTTGCAAGAACTTACTCAAAGATCTGTCCACATAACAGATTTAACTGTTCTCTTAAATGTTCTCTTAAGCAGTGGTTATTCTGACAGACTCACCCTGTTCTCAGCCACCCTGAGGGCTGCCAGGGCAGCTGTCAGCCTCTGCTCTCTCTGACAAAGTCCTCTTTGGAAACTCCTTCTTCCAGCTCCCTTGTGCTCCTTATGGGAAGCTCAGTTCAGAGCCCCACTCCTCAGTGAGAATCTTCAGCTAGTTTGCAGTGTGAAGGTGCTAGTGGGCAGTTTATCCTGAGCTGTCCTTGTACAAACATCACACTGAACTTTAAACAGAGCTGGTCCCACCCTGGCTTCTCTCCTCTCCTCTCCTCTCTTCTGTATTTATTCTTCAGGAGCTTTTGGCTTCTTAGGTTAAAAAAAGCTGTTTCTCTTGCCTCTAGCTGGATTTGCATGCAGAAGTCTGGTGATACCCAGAGAGGAAAGCAGATGGCTGAAGCAAAGAAATCAGTACAGGACACAGCATAAAATACATCTTGAAGAAATAAGAGAACTCAGGAGCAGTTTGTCTCTTCTCCCTGACACAGCACTGGGTTTAGCTGTCTTTATGCTAAGGCTATGCCAGGAGTCAGCTTCAGCACACTGAAAATAACTGGAGGTGCTGAACTTTGTTCTTGCAGTCACTAAGGCATTTGCTACTCCAATGAGTCCTCTCACTTTGGTTAACCATTACGAGTTGAAATAAAGATATTTTCCTCTTCCATTGAGAGATGTGCCAGGTTACTTAAGAGAGACAATACCTGTCTCCTGCTAACACAGGAATATTGCTGCATTGCCACGGGGCAGCCCACCACCTGATGCTGAAACCAACCTGAATTTCACTCCAAGCCTCCTGGAGAAGACTGTACAAGGACTCTAAGCTACCAACCTCCAAGAGGCACCCACTTTTCACTGCCCTTATCTCACAAGCACTTCCAGAGGGCAGTGGAGTAATTTCACATGGGAACCACCCCTCCTCCTAACCAGGCAGGCTCACTGTTCAGGGCTGGTTTGATGGTCTAAAGGGTAAAGGTTGACTACTTGGGCAGATCAGGACCAAGGCATCCCAACTCTACAGTGGGAAAGGGATTTGCTGCACAAGCAGAATGCAAGCTTTGAAGTAAAGGTGTAAGTTACACTGTAGGCAGGCTCCCTACTCCAGCATTCAACAATAAAGCACTCACAGTAAAGGTGCCTCTGCCTGGCTGATGAGCTTTGCTGGGAACATCTTACCAACAGCCACCTTGGGAGGGGTAAGCAGATAAGATGGTTGAGGCAAGCCTTGAAAATGTTTGAGTAAGAGTTCCTAAAGCAATACTGATAAACAGAGCAGAAGGGCAAGGTGTTCCCTCCAAAGGAAAGGTCAAGGACTTCATTTTGAGGAAGGAAGATAAAAGCAATTTTCAGTTTCAAATTTCAGCTCTGCCAGATACACAACACCTGGTGCCATCCAGTGTCAAATGTAACATCCAGGGAGAAGAGGCTCCAGGAACCCAAAGGACACACTGAGCAAGTGCCTTACAGCTGCACTCTGGTTTCTAAAGGCTCCCTGTCTCTCCACCCAATCCAAGTATTCTCATCACTGCTTATTTCACTTCCCCTCTCTGCCCCAGCTCACTGTATGGCAGCAGCAGGTACAAGTTCTGGCATGTGGGTGCAGCCCTGTGGAGACACAGCTCTGAGGAGCTCACAGGCTGCACAAAGGGGAGAAAGCCCTCTGTTCAGCAGTTCCAAAAAATCAGGTCATGCTGCAGAGAGGAGTAAAAGATCCCAAATGATATTTCTGGACACATCAGTTAATGTCAGTGCCTGCTTTCTATTCCCAGTTGGATTTGGGCATCTGACACAGTTGTGTCTTTAGAGAGAAGTCAACCAAAGCTGAATTATGTGGTCATCTGAAAACCACACTGAGCCACTCTGTTCATTTATAATTGCTGAGGGAAGTGACATGGGCTCAAGCTCACAGGTAATATTAGGATTGGAGCTCTGGATTCTTCTGAAGTGTAGCAAGGGCCAAGGGAAGCTGAAGAAACTCCCAGGTGGCAATGAGCATGCAAAGGGAGAGCCTTGTACTCTCCCAGTGCTTGAGATGTGCTCCCAACACTCCTTGCCTTGCACTTCTGCAAGCACCAGAAAATTGGCCTCTGCTTCAAAGGAGCTGCCTCAGAACATCCACACCACCAGGGATGTGTACAAACAAGAATAAATGAGACACCTGAGGAGATAGCAGCAGCACATCCCAGGCAAAGTGCTCTCACACATCCACAGCACCAGTGAATCTGCTGGAATTTGCAACCTGATCTGGTGGGAGGTGTCCCTGCCCACACAGTGGGGTTGGAACTGGATGATCTTTAAGGTCTCTTCTACATCTAACCATTCAATAATTCTCTAAGTCTTGGTGCAAGGGAGCATTCTGCCAGCAAGCAAAAGTCTACAGCTACAAGGAGCAAAGAGCCAAGAACAATAGTGGCAAGAGCTTGAATAAAAGTGGCAGCATTTCCCAAAGGCTGAGGAGCTGCCAGGATCCTGGAACAGTCAGGAGGCTGATATATAGTGTCCAACTCTTAGTGTCCAAGAGAGGAGGAATTTTCTCAAAAGTTTCCCAGCTTGGAAACAAAAGGAAAACCAGACTATTTTGTTAAACTTAAAGAGAATCCTGGAGGAGCCTGGTCACATTATTAAAGGATGACAATAAAACTGTAAGAGTGAGCAGTTTTTCAGAGGACAAAACGATTTTTCTGCTGTTCAGAATCTAGATGGTGTTTTGGAGCAGAGCCCAAAGGAAGAACTCAAGCTGTAACACAGTCTCCTGTCTTCAGGAAGGTATTTTACGATCCAGTTGAGCTGCTCCAGTTTCAAGCCTGCATCAAACATGCAAGTAGGAGCTACCCTATTTTTGGAACTGACTTGAAGGCAAGACAGACTGGAAGAACTCCACTGGGAAAGCCAGTGTCATGTTTAAACAAACTTAACAAACCTCAGAAAGTACAAGCTCCCACATGAAAGCCCAGGCAGAGCTAGAATTGCTGTGTCCTCCTTAACCTCACTCCCTCAACCCTCCTCTAGAAACTAACCCTGAACACAGTCTGCACCAGACCTTTTCTGTAGCAGTCCAGGCAAGTCTGGCATTCACTCCTCTTTCCCACCATTTCATAAAACCAGAATACTTTCATAAATCCAGAACACAGCAGAGCAACAGGCAGCACCTCTTGACATGTGCATCCTTCTGGTGCTTGATGTGTTCCTCTTCAGTCTTTACTATAGCATGAAAGATTTTTACAGCCTAAAAGTGTCCCCCACCACAGCAGGAAGAGCAGCACTTACCTGGGCTCCCCTAGAGTAGGATCTGAAAATGGTGCAAAATCTTCCTTGCCCTGACGTGTCCCTGCAACAAAGAAATGTTACAGCTATGAAATTTGGAGAATGTAATCTCCTACTGGACCTAAAAATTAATCAACCAATCAATCAACACTGATCTTGGCAGATCTTTAGAACATGTACAGTACCCAAGCTGCTCAGCACAGTGGTTGGGTGTTTTTTTGAAGAATCAGTGGGTACATCATCACCTTTGGTTACAGTCAGACACACTCCTGAGGTCCTTGCTGTCACTGTGCTTCCCAGGGAGAAGGCACAAACCCAAACCACTCAGTTCCAACACTACCTTATGATCCAAGAGGATACAAGGATCATAAAGTCACTTTACTCCTTTGGGCAAGGGATTTTTCCCTTGAATTCCCTACAGCCAATGTGAGCTCAGAGTGAGGCTGCAGACCCCTCCTAACCAGGGATAACTGCTGACCTGCTGTAAAATGAACATAAATACTCAGGAGAGGAGAAGCTGCCTTGCACTCTCTAATTCCACTTCTTTTTCCAAACATGCTCTAAGTGAAAATGAAAGGAATTATCTTTATACTTTGACAGACCTGGTCACTCAGACCTGACAGAGAGCTCAGGAACAGGAGCAGAAAACACCATTTCTAGCTCACTGTGACAATGAGGAGCTATTCAGTCACTATCATTTGTCCTGGCTGCAACTCTTGATGTCCTGGAAATAAATGTGACTACATTCCTAACACCTTTTGGTGCCTTTGGGAACATCTGGGATAGAGAGGCAGAGCCCAGCACAGGATCAGGATAAACTGAAATGCATCAGGGTGATGGTACATGTTGTGATGTCTGTCATCTGGGTCAGGATCAGAGACATTAATGGCCACTGAGAAGCCTGATGAACCCACAGCCCCAGCTCTGCCATCCAACAGCTATATAAAAAGGGCAGAGACCTCAAGATCAGGACAGCCACTCCTTCAGAAGCTTTCAAGGGTCAGGTTATTGGTCCTGGGCATCATTCCAACAGTTTGCCTGCAGCTCCTTCCCCCCAGCAATCAAATATTGGGTTGCATGAGGAACACAATGGTAATAGCAAGGTTACACTAAGGAATCATAAACCAATTGGCAACAGCTTCTCAGGTCCTGTGCCAGTTCTCCAGCTCAAGAATTAAGAGTGTAAAAAGAAGAGAGCTTCAAGAGGGAAGCAGGAAGTAAATGCATAGTTGGGGCTGAAATGTCAGACATCTAACAAGAGAGACAAAAGAATACAAGCAGCACCTATAAGCATGCAAACTGGAAAAGATAACTTAGCTGCTTCTGTTCTTTTGTAAGAAAAACGAGGACATTCAGCTTCAGAAAGCAGGGGTATAATTAAACCACAAAACTCTACACTGCTCCAGTCAGTCACTGAGGCTGAGAATGTCACTCATTTAACAATTCACACACAACACTACTACTTTCTGTTACCTGAGCTATTTAACTTCATGGTTTAGGTTCCCTACTAGATCTGGGTGAACCCCACAAGAGTAGCAGGATACCCACCCTCCCTCTTTCATCTCCAGGCTTGCTGTGTCAGTTTCTCAGCAGGTTACACCTTAGACAAAACAAACTGGGCCAGAAGGACTCCAGCTCTCCCTGCAGTGCTGACAGATAAGGCAAAGGTCACCTCTCCCACACAGCCTTCTGTCTCCATCCCAGTGTCAGCTCATTCTCCTAAGTCCTGCTCTCCAGGGCTTTACCATACCCTGACACTAACTGTGAGGTCTACCCACTGCTTGTTTTCTTTTTCTATTCAAGTCACTGAGAAACAAGCAGCTCCTGCAGGGACTAAGGGCTTCAACCATTTCTTTTTTTCTCCTCCTTTTCTATTCTCTTGTCTGTATTTCTCATTCTGGGATTTCAGAAAAATCCTATATTGATTCCAAAATGGTACTGCTCCCTCAGTGACTGAGAGCTGTATGTGAACATGTGACAGAAAAAGACTGAAATTGGACTATTCCAGTGAAAACCAGCATGCTGTTTGTTCCACTCCATCAATGCAAAGAGGTCTGGTTGGCTGGAGTAACTCACTGGTAAGAAGAGCAAGCAAGCTTTGCCACATGGCTAGGGATGCTCTGAGCTCTGGAGCTTGGTCCAGCAGCACCATGGTCCCTGTCACTGGTTCTAAGCTGGCAGCCAAAGGGACTGAGAAACACTCACCAGAGTTCCAGCTTGACCCTTCTGCCATCCAGCAAGATAGTGGTGGTCTTGTAGTCAATTCCTGAAAGGAAACCAACAAAAAGTTGAGCAAACATTGAGCAGATCTTCCAAAGACAGACAAGAAACCTGCTCTGCCCACCCAGATCCATTGCTCCATGTTGGAATGTGGAAATTTCTCCCCTTGCTCTGCTGTGTTTGTGAAGGGCCACAGAGATTTGACAGAGCCCCCTGCTTCAAGGCAAAACCCACTCTTGTGAAGCTCTTTCCTTCCCTTAAAATTATAGTTAACCCCCAGAGATTGCTTCTTACTTCTCCACTGTTGGAGAAAACCTGTTAGGAACTGAGCTGTAGGACTTCAGAGGTCTGCAGCATCATCACAAGTGACAGCATCAAGTCAGACTTTTTTTTGGGGGGGAGGGGTGAGCCAGAGACATGAATGTGAGAGAAACATCTCTGCTAAGTCACCTGCAGACCCACCAACTCTTGACAAATGTCACTGCCTGAAGCATGTGAAGGGCACTTGGGAGGTGACCTGTCCAGAGGATGCTGTTTCCTCCTCTGAGCAGCCCCTGGGTGTACATCCTGCAGGCTCAAGAGCTGAGAAAGCAGTGTGGACAACTCTTTTTCATAGAGCCAGAGCAGCAGGAGAACCTCAAAACCACAACACCAAGCTGCACTGACAAGCTGCTTGTTCATGTGAAAGGTGCTCAGCTTCTTCAGACACACCAGGTTTGTTACAAATGGGAGCCCATCTCCCATTCAGGAAAAGTTTAAAAAAGAGGCAACTGCCCGGGCAAGCAAGGTGTCCAAACCCAGCCCAGCCCAGCCCCCCCAGCACAGGAGGGAAGAAGCATGACTGCACCTCCCTGCCCCAAAAATCTGGGCTGGGGAAGAGCCAAGGGGCAGGAGGTGCCCAGGAAAAGCAGCTCCTCCAGTTAATAAGCTCCAAGGGTATTGAAGTTGCTTAAACAAAGCCCCATGCACCATCACTACACACCCACTGAGGCAGAAACCAGTTCACAATTGTCTCTAACAAAGCTGAGTCACTTCCCTCTGATTAGATCAATTTTATTTTTTCCTCCTGCCAGTAGATATCCAGCTTTGAATCCATACTCAAAAGCCAGGGCTGCATTCTGCCCTGTAGTCCCCTTCTCCTGCAATGCTGCCCCAATAACCAAACAGACAAGTTTGTCAATAAAGCAAATGGATTTTTTCTGAGTCATCAGCAGGAGCTCCCTGTTAGTGAAAAACAAATTAGATTTCAGCCTTCACAGGGTGCTATAAAAAGCAATAAAGATAATTATCTTAAATTCCAACTATTTCCAGTGCTTTATCACAGAAAATAGACAGCTTACACTTCATCTTCCTCCAGAGACAAGTGAATGATCTGTATTTATTTTCAGGCAGATATAAATCCCCCTCCTCTCCAGGGAGCAGACCTGCTCCAAGAGAGAGCATCCAGACATCTCCCCCCAGTTCCTGAACCAGGATCAACCCCAGGCACAGCCTGATGGGCCATTAGGGAAGGGGCTGATTGAGCCCATTGACCTGGGCAAGAGGGGAAAGCCTCAGACTCTGCTCCATGCAGAACTGGCCCATTTCTCATCAGGCCCAAGGGCTCCAAGCACTCAGCAAAATCTCATGCCAGCAGTTGCATGAACACAGCAAGGAGGGGGAACAGAGACAGTTTTCAGGGCAGAGGCCACGTGCTTCCAAAAATGCCACTGTTGAGGTGAAATGAAATGCTCCACTGTCAGGTTTTAAAAGTGAGAAAGATACAGCTGGGCTGGAAAGAGGAGAAAACTCATTAATGGAAATGCCAAACACACAAACCTGGCAACTCCCTCACTAGGTCAGGAACTGCTCAGCCTGCAGCCCAGCTGGCTGGGCAGGGAAAATGTGTTCCCTGATGCAAAACCTCAAAACTCAGTCACCAAAGCAAGAATTTTAATACCCTTGCCCCCCATGCCCACTTGAAACCACACCACATACTTCAAACCAGAGCAATGCCAGCCTTTGGGCAGAACAATGTGGCCATGACCAAAGCAAGCAACAAGCAGAAAACAGCCCCCAAAAATATCCTGAGCTCCTGCTGCAATGGCTCTGTACTTGAAAAATGCTCAGGGAAAATAAATAGGCCAAGTAGAAGACCTCTGTGTCCTTCTCCATGCTGTGAAGCAGTGGTTCTGGCAGCCTCTGCAGGTACCTGCTGCCCACTTTCTTGATGCCAAATGCAAAAGCAAAGAGAAAGGAAAGTACCAAATCTCCCTCTTCTCATTTTCAGTCAACTGGTTTGGCTGCCTGTGCCTTTCAGAACCTCTCTCCTTGGCATCAGGGTGCTGGAGGTGAAGGGTAAGGACCTTTCTCAGGGTTGCACCCCTGTGGTACTGCCACAAAACTGACCTGAGGAATTCAGAAGCACTCAGGTTAAGAGCAAAGCTGGTTTGATTTTTTATTCTAGGCTATAGTTCCCATTTAAGGAATACCTGATAACGTGGGTTGGAAGAAGCTGATGCACTTTTTAACTTGCATGAACCCAAATCGGGACTAGGGACTAAATTTACAAAAGGTTTGTGAGGCAGCTCTGCCCCTGAGGTCATTTGCTTAGGACAAAAACTGCTGATGAGGAAGCTGAGCAGCCCAGCTGGTTGTCCCAGGCTCAGCCTCGACTCCCCCCTTGGCCCAGGGTCCTGGGGACAGGGGCCACAGCTGCCACTAGATGCCACCATTGCACACAGGCTGGTGGCAGTGGCTCCTCATCTCCTTTCAGGCTGCTCAGACACTGAGAAGTTCAGGGGGAAATCTTTAAAATGTAATTTCTGTAGTTGAGAAGCTTTTGCCCACCTGAGCATCACCTCTGCTCACAGCCAAGCACAGCTCCTCTGCAGACTGACATTTACCCTTCACAGAACAAGGCAGGGATGTGCTGCTACAGCCCCCATTCTGTGCTCCACCAGCACAAGCAGTGATAAACCAGCTTCCCCAAACCCAACCAGCCTCCCTAAACCCAACCAACCTCCCAAAACCCAACCAGCCTCCCTAAACCCAACCAGCCTCCCTAAACCCAACCAGCCTCCCTAAACCCAACCAGCCTCCCTAAACCCAACCAGCCTCCCCAAACCCAACCAGCTTCCCCAAACCCAACCAGCCTCCCTAAACCTAACCAGCTTTCCCAAACCTAACCAGCCTCCCTAAACCCAACCAGCCTCCCTAAACCAGCCTCCCCAAACCCAACCAGCCTCCCTAAACCAGCTTCCCCAAACCCAACCAGCCTCCCTAAACCTAACCAGCTTCCCCAAACCTAACCAGCCTCCCCAGACCCAACCAGCCTCCCTAAACCAGCCTCCCCAGACCCAACCAGCCTCTTCAACCACACCTGGCCCTGGGGCACACAGCATCAGGGGAAAAGACCAGCATCTTGCTTCAAGCTTATTTGATACCAACCCACCTCTTTCTTGACCAATATCTAGCATGATGCAACAAAACAAAAGAGGGTTGGCAAACAAGTCTGGGCTGTTGTCTCTAATTTAGCATTCAGCCTGACTCCCTCTGCTATTTTTTCCAGCCCTGTTTTAGGCTCCTTTTTCCACTGCCACCATCTCAGCCCCACATCTGGAGCAGCAGAGCTGACCTGGCACAGGGTGCTCTGCAGAGTGATCTGCTGTCACCAGCCCTGACCTCAGACACTCGAATCCCCACTGCAGAGCTGGGTTTCACACTCCCGGGCAAGGCTCCAGGGAATTCCAAACCTTTCTTTCTTTTGCCAGTTGGAATAAGGAAAACCTAAGCCAGCAAGCTGCTTTCCCATGGGAACACACAGGATGTGTTATAGGAAACTCTGACCTCTTCCAAATTACTCATGCAGAGCACAGCACACTTTGCATCAACAGGACCTGGAAACCCCCACACCCAACCTTAGCTCCGTTAAAACTTTCACCCAGAAGCTTCCACCTGCTGTGAACAGGAAAAGTAAAAAAGTCAAATGATCATTTTCTTCCAGCACTTGATACCACTGTGTATCAGGCTGCCAGATCCTCTTGGGAACTCAGTGCTTGGAGCAAAGCATCCTTTCTATGATAACTTTCTAGCAGGTAACTTTCTATGATCCCTCTGCTCTGCCAAGCACCCGAGCTGCACCTGCAGAGCAGCAGCTTTGCCAAACCCAGGGCAGAGGCAGCAGGCAAGCAGGTACATGAGCCTGAAAGTCACACTGGAAAAGGCAGAAGGACAAGGGAGATACATGTTCCATGCTACTCCTGGGCTCTGCCTTTAAACAGATTCATATCACAGGGAAATCTCTTTAAATAGCTGAAGTGAAGAGGACTCTATAAATATTTACTGCTGGAAGCACAGCAGCTCTTTGGCTTTGCATAGGTCTTTGTTTGAGAGAAGAGGGGAGAGTTTTGCAGCTGCAGACTCTGGAGATGACTCTGCCCTAACGCCTGGGTGAGGGGCCAGGAGGGTCACCTCCCCTTAAAAAGGAGATTTGAGCAAAACCTTCCAGCAGTAAGAGCAGCACGGGCCTTTTTCCTCCTTCAGCTCTCCAGGGCAATCCTCCCTTAGTGCTGGGGTGGGATTCCAGCTCTTGGGATGATGCCAGAGCCAGTTCTGTGAGGATCCAGCTTCCAACTAAGAGCTTTGCTGCACCTACACAAATAACCAAAAGGCTCAAAAAGGACTCGCAAGGTTTTCCTGTGACCTTCCTCCTGCTGGGCTGCAGCAGGCTGGCAGCAACATCTCCACTTCTCTCTGCATGGTCTTCAAAAAACCCCCATAACTTACTCACAATAAATGGCAGAAGACATTCTAGGTGATGGCCAAAAATCTCTTCCCCAAGGGGAAAAGAACCCCAACCAATGGACTTAAGTTTTAAGACAAGCTTTCTCCTCCCAACAGATTCTCCACTTAGCACTTAAAATAATTCACAGTTTGCATGATTCAGACTGGCCAAAGACACTTTTGCCCCCTCCTTTCTTCCATAGATTGTCCTCTGCTCATGGGAGCTGGGAATCCACCACTTCACTTTCTGTTTGTGCACCCACAACAAAACCCAATATTTATTTGAACTTAATTAAAAATATAATCGGTTCCCTTGGCTTACAGATGTGGTGTATAGTGCCACCTCAGCATCTTTTTACTTTTGTAAGCCAGTTTATTTATAATTCAGCTTATTTATAATTCAAAAGAAGCCACCCAGCCCATTTGCAAAGGGTTATATGAGGTCAACAGCCAAAAAACTTGAGCTGTGCAATGCTGATGAGCCAAGGACAATCCTTCATTCAATCCATTGCATAAATAAGATAAATTGAGCAGACTTTTGTTACCTGATTAATGCTGCTTTTTGGCAGACTTTTTACATCTATAGACATAATTAAGCCTGACTGGCTCCATCCTGCACCTCTCCTAATAACAACAGCATTTGAGTGCTCAGAGGAGAACTGATGAGCAAGATGTGCCTGATCTGTCAGCACCCCTACAGAAACACTCTGCTCCACCAGGAAAATTTAATCCTGGCTCACAAGCCACCAGAAACACTCATGGGGACACTGCAGCACCTCACACAGCAAGCCTGGTGATGGGCTGGCATTTGAGACTGTCACTAGTACAGCCAGAGCCACCACACCACAACACCCTTACTCAAAATGCTGGATTTTTCCCTGAAGCACCCCTAGATGCTCCTGATTTTACCAGCATCAGCTCTGCTGGGAAAAAAAGGTCTAAGGACTCTTTAGAAGACTTTATCTTAAAGATTAAGAGATCTTAGAGACCTAAAGTCCTTATCCTTTAAGAGCACCTTTTGGGGGTGTTAAAACTTTTGCAAGTTTAATGCCACACTGAGCAGCAATTGCTGGGATGAGGGGAGAGCATGGGGCTGGAATAAGAAATAGAAAATACACCTCAAATATTTAACTTGCTGAGATTTTGCAGTGAACTGGAGCTACCAGCTATGAAGGGCTGGTGGGGCTGCATGGCTTTCAGAAGGATCCTCAGGAGCAAGTGATGTGGGTCTGTGAGCAGCTGGAAAATCTGTAACTGAAAAAGGTGTCATAAAATCACAGAATGGCTGAGGTTGGAAGGGACCTTAGAGCTCATCTCCTCCAAGCTCCCTGCCATGCCCAGGGACACCTCTCATCCAGCCCAGGTTGCTCCAAGCCTCATCCAACCTGGCCTTGAACACCTCCAGGGAGGGGGCAGCCACAGCTTCTCTGGGCAATCTGTTCCAGAGTCTCAGCACCCTCCTCCTGAAGAACTTCTTCCTAAGATCCAGTCTAAACCTCTTCTCCTTCAGTTTAAATCCATTTTCCTTGTCCTGTCACTGGACACTCTTATGAAAAGTCCCTCTCCAGCCTTCCTGTGGGTTCCCTTCAGGGACTGGAAGGCAGCTCTAAGGTCCCCTGGAGTCTTCTCTTCTCCAGGCTGAACAGCCCCAGCTCCTCAGCCTCTCCTTGTGTCAGAGCTGCTCCAGCCCCTGGATCATCTTTGTGGCCTCCTCTGGACTCATTCCAACAGCTCTGTGTCCTTCTTGTGGTGGGGACACCAGGACTGGACACAGTGTTGGAGGTGGGGGTCTCATAAGAGCAGAGTAGAGGGGGAGGCATGGAAAGGTAAACAGCACCATGAGTACCAAAAGCAAACCCTGTTCCTCCTGGAGGAGCACTGAGAAGACCTCCTGATCTCTGGACTTCACAGACATGTTCCATCAGCAACCCAAGTGTCACAGAAATCCTCAGTACACCAGTGGGCAGCTTGTGGCAGTGAAAACATTCATTTAAAAGTAGATAAACACCAAGAAATACTTTGGAGTGGGTCAATGGGATGTAAATCTTTTTTTCCTTCCCTTTTGCAGATGGAGACAGGTAAGGAAGAGCCTCCTATGAAGCACATAAACACCAGCTGATGAAAAAAGTGAATTCAAGCTTTTCAAACAACAACTGATGAAGTCATCCAACCTTAAAAAGTGTGTGCAACAGCACATTAACCAGCAGCAATTTCACTTGTCAGCTCAGAGCTGGAAGCCACAGGAAAAAAATCCCTCCCAAACAACACATGAGCTCATCAGTTTGAGTCATGCATTCAATTACCTACTCCTCAGATAGACAAACAATGAATTATCTCCATCAACACCAGGGGTCAACAAAACAGATGCTTTAAACCAAAGGTGGAATCATCCCAGTCTGCATCTTTTTGGTGTTGGTGTTTACCTCAGCAATATTCCACCTTTGTTTTAGCAGGATGATAAAAGTTGCAGGATTGCTGCCAAACACCCCCAGCTCCTGCCTGCTGAGCTGGTCTGAGAGAGAGAAAAAAATACCTTCCAATTATTTGAAGTTCCTCAAATTTGTAGGTTTTCCTCCCCAAAATATCCTCCATCTTCCACTCATACCCACCTGATTTCAACTGAGAGCCCTTTTGATCCAGCTTGGAAGCCTTTCCCAGAGAGGCTGAAATGTCAGAGTTTGTTCCCAGGCATCTTCATCTGCAGCTAAGGGATTATAAGTGGGGATCTCAGACAAATAATTGCTGGTTTGGTTTTGCAAACCAGCCAAAAGAAAAACATCTACTTGGAGACCTCTAGGAAGTCCAGATTTGCTGAAGACTTCACTTCTCTGCTGCCTGCCCCACAGCCCAGCAGCTACGTGGCTCTCATATAGAGGAGCTCTGTTCTGGGCTCACTTAAACACAACAACTGCATCTGAAAATGACATTTGAAGCCAGAAGCAAATCTGTTCCTAAAGCTCAAACAATTTCAGTGGCCACCCGGGAAGCCACAGAAACAGTCAAGAGTCAGTCCAGAACTGGGGATGTTAAGTGGGTTTGTGTGTTAGAAGAAAATCAAGAATGATTTTATGCACAGAAGTGACAACAAACAAAAGAGTTTCTTCATGCTTTGCAGTTCAGAGCTCCATAAAAACCAACCAGCTGCAGACAGGAACAAAGACAGCCTGTGAGGGGAATCAGAGGGCACCATAACAATCTGCATTGTTGCTGGATCACCATACAAACACCAAGATTTCCTTGGAGACAAAAGAAACAACAAAAAACCTCCAAAAAATTTCAAATATTCATCCAAAATATCTTCAGTATCCTGCCTGGCAGACGTTAACCCTCCACATTTGCACTTCTGAACGCTGTGCAGGTGTTCAGAAACTGTACAACACCAGACCTTTGAGGCATCACCACCAGGCTTGTGCAGGCAGCTCCACAGGGATCCTGCAGAGCCTCAGGACATGCACAGTGGTGGTCTCTGAGCACTGAGACCCCCCCAAACACAGCCCCTCCAGCCATCCACATCCTGCCATTCCATGCCAGTTGGCATCTCCAGCTTTTGTCATTTAAAGGGTCACATTGCCACTTGGCAGCTCAGAAGTGGCCACCAATGTCTTCACACACCCAAGCACTCATGAGGAAGGCTCCAGCCTTTTGGCAGGGTGTAGACAGGGTAAACACCACATGCCTGCTGAGCTTTGGTGCTTACAGAACTCCTGGAGAAGCTATGGATTGAGCCCTCACCAGGAATTCCAGGGGCTGGAACACCTCTCCCATGAAGCCAGGCTGAGGGAGCTGGGGGTGTTCAGCCTGGAGAAGAGAAAGCTCAGGAGAGACCTCAGAGTGACCTTCCTGCCAGTATCTGAAGGGGCTCCAGGAAGGCTGGAGAGGGACTGGTTGCAAGGGCCTGGAGTGATAGGATGAGAGGCAATGGCTTTAAATTAGAGAAGAGCAGATTCAGACTGGGTGTTAGGAACAAGTTCTGTCCCATGAGGGCAGTGGAACAATGGCACAGGTTGCCCAGGGAGGTGGTTGAGGCCTCATCCCTGGAGATGTTCAAGGTGAGGCTTGAGGAGGCTCTGAGCACCCTGATCTGGTTGAGGGTGTCCCTGATACTGCAGGGGTTGGACTGGGTGAGCTTTAGAGGTCCCTTCCAACCCAAATTATTCTGTGATGCTGTGAATTTCAATGGATCTTGAATTTGGTCTTGCTGTACCAACTGTGAGCTCCAGGGCAGACAGGGACCACTTGACACTCCAAACACTGGTGTCACAATTTGTTGTGCTTTCTGGTTTCTGTGTACAGACAAGGGGGATGCAAAGAGCAACCACTTGCAAGGACAGGGAAGTGGTAGGATAAACCCCCAAATGGGCAAGGGAACTCAGAAGGTGGGCTGGAAAATAAGTTAAAAAAGATAAAATAAAAAAAATCTGCATTTTCTTAAAAAGGAGATTATTGCAGAGATGCACAACATCTACAAAACATCCAGTTAAGTGCAGCCTTTTTGTCCCCTTCTGTCTCCTCCTTACCCACTGATGGTTTGAACAGCAAATATTTTTTTTGAATCACCAGAGGATTTCTGCCCAAATCCAATGCCTGATACTGAAATGGCTGCAGCACTGCACAGTTACATTTAGAGAGGAACAGGTGTCAAAGCTTTAAAATTATATAATATTGTTTAATTTCTCAGTGGGGTGATGGAGATGAGACAAAGAAGAGGTAGAAAAGAGGAAGAAAATAAAAAAAGCTATGGCTACCTAAAAATGCTCTCAGCAAACAGAAAGCCTGTAGGAAGAGACAACCTCTGAGCTGGTGTTGACTACAACTTTTGCAGAAACAGTGTCTACCTCCCTGGGAAATTTCTCTTTCAGGTGAGTCCCAGCTGCCAGCAGAGCACTTAGAAAAAAAAAACCAACCAAATATTTTTACATTGGAGCTTCCTTCCTCCTCCTCTGCCTGCAATCCAATAGGAACCTGTATGACATAATGTTTCTGTACGGCTGCTCTGTTCGTGCTGAGTCTGGGCTGCCAGAGGGAGCTGAGAGGTAAAAAGGAAAGAAAATGAGGTTTTTATAAAGCAAGGTTATATAAACCTCTACTCTGAACCCTCAGCTCATAGTGTAGCTATCTGCAAGGGAAGAGATGCTCTGCTCTTCCCAGAGAGGGAGGCTGCAGGGGGATAACATGCCAGGGAAGAGCTGAAAACAAAAGCTGAGTGAGATGGGGAGGAGGAGACATTTTCCATGGGCTTTCCTATGCAGCTTGTATATCAAAACAACTGAACAGAGAAAAAAAAAAACAAACCACCCAAAAAAACCCCAAGCCCACACAAAAACACAGCAAGAGAAGTGAACAATATCATCACAGGATCTGGTCAGAGCAAAACCTCCTGGCTTTTTACAAAAAAGATAAATGAAAAAATACAGAGAAACTTTTAATCCCAGTTATAAGAAGAACATTACACCCATTTCAGGTTTGTACTGCTTCCTTCATCTTGCTTTTGTGGGCTGAAGCCTCAGAAACAGATGAGCAGCCATGTAAAAGCCCAGCTTTTATGTCGGGGACTGCAGCTGGGGAGAAGTGCTCAGTGCAATCAAGAACCTGGCAGAGTAACTCCCCAACTCCAGGAAAAAAAAACCCCACCAAAACCCACAACTCTCCCAGGGTGCTGTGCATCCTTAATCCTGACTTGAGAGAGGGAAAGAGATAACAAAACCTGCCAGCTTTAGGGGTTGTTTGTTGGTTGGTTGTTTTAATGAGGTTTTTTTCATTTGTTTGCTTTTTTTTTTGGCATTTCTTTCCTTTGACTTTTCAGCCTCAGCCAGGGAGTTCCACATCAAGCAGAGAGGGAGCTTCAAGGCTTGAAGTGTGGAAATATTCTTCCCACCAAGGGAGAAATAGTGAACCACGGAGCAGTAAGAGATGCTGGAGCTGTTTCTCAGCCTATGCCTCCTCTGATGAGCTCAGTTTTCCATCCCTGGGAAGCCAACATCCCTGCAGGACACTGAGGTGGGTGCTGGCAGAGCAGGGGCACTGCTGCAGCACACCACAAACCCCCAGGGGAGATTCCCAGAAGCAGGACAGCACCGTGGAGTTAAAGCATTCCCTGCAGGATCAACTCTGCAGCCACGAGAGGGATGTGATGGCACAGCTGCACTTAGAGAACATTTTGTCTTCTCCCCCCCTTTCACATCAGAGCACTAAAATCTCAGAAAAAAGCATTATTCATCTTGAATACAGTCATCCCAGAAAGCAGTTTCCACTGGTGGGCAGCATCTGAAACAGCCCAGCTGGATGGCTCATGCCCACCCCTGACAGGGACAGAGATGTTCCAGCAGACAGCAGGATCACACCTGGTGACATGTGGCCAGGTGAAGAGGTGGTGGCAGCAGCAGAGAAGCAGGAGCTCCAGAATTAAGGTTTCCCTCCCTGCTGGTGCCCAAGGGAGCTCTGGCACACAGCAGCAATGCTGGGAGGAGCACTCAGTCCTGTCTCATCTGTAGCTCTTGGGTCTGCCACCAGAAGGTGCCACCACACCAGGACACCACATCACACCTCCCTGCCCAAGGTTCTGCCACACACAGAACACCCAACAGCTGTTCCCTGCATGCTCCAGAAGGGAAGGTTTGAGGCTGTCAGGTATCTACAGAGGTCCTGTCCTTACAGGAGCTGCAGAAGTTTAAAGGAAAACTGCTCGTGAAGGCTTGGGAAAAGGGAAGCAGCAAGGGCAACAGAGAAGGCTGCAATGGGGAGACCTTGGAGCACCTTCCAGTGCCTGAAGGGCTCCAGGAAAGCTGGGAAGGGACTTTGGATAAGGGTCTGGAGGGATGGGATGAGGGGGAAGGGTTTCCAGATGAAAGAGAGGACATAAGACAAAAGAGTGGACATAAGGCTCATCACTTTCTCAGTACAAGCTGAGGACAGGGGAAAAAAAATAAAAATCCATCCCCCTTCCAACCAAAGCCATCTGCTGAGAAACACACTTTACTCTTTCCCCAACACACATTTCTCCTTTCCTATGGGGACAGCAGCAGGTGAGGGGGAAGGCTCCTCCATCACATGAGGATGGAGCCCATCACATTCTGCGTGGTGATACCAGCTCCAGCCCCGTTTCTGGTGCACGTGGGGCCCTGTCTCCCACAGCAGCAGTGACACCCGTGATGGCCACACAAGGAGCCTTCCTTCCCCTGACTCACCCCGTGCAGGGCTGGCTTCTCCACCAAGCCAACCAACCAGCTGGGCAAGATCACTTCAGCACAAGCAGAAGAATAATGAGATATTCCAAGTGGATGTATGACAGGGTAGTGACAAAGCCACGAGTCCTTCAGGTGAGGAACAGCCTTGTTTTCCTTTTGCAGGACAACTACTCCACCCTTACTTTCACACACAGCTCCACCACATCTCATTGGCCCAAACCACGCTGTGAGCAGTGACATTTCTGTCCTGCTTCAGTACTCAGGGAAGAAGGACAGCCCTCGAGTGGGAAACTCAGGCACCCAACCAGAAAGTGCTCAGTGCAGTTGAGCTGTATGATGAGTAAGACACACAGCTTCACTCTGAGTAAGCTGTCACACCACAGCTCACAGCACAGGGGCCAGAGCAGCTCTCCCTGAACCTCAGGAGAAGGGAATGCTGAGAGGAAGAGAGGGCACTCTGGGGAAAGGCAAGAGTTCCAGTTCTTATGTGAGGTCTTCTGGCTGCCAAGAGTAGCAAGTGGGGCTCCAAGAATGGCACCCTGCCTCCACCACTGCAGATCTGGGGAGCAGGGAGGGAAAGCTGGAAAAAAGGACAACACTGGAAGCCCAGAAGAACATGAATGTTCTCCCAAAAGCTCACATCTTTACCTAAATACTAGCAAGAAGCTTAATTCAGGGCCTTTTGTAACTGGCAAATAAAAAACAGAAACCAAAAGCCCATCTCAGTTACAAACCTCGTGGGGATGGAAGATAACATCAGAGCAGAGATCCTGCTCTGCACAGTGAGTGCTCTTACCTGATGTTCCTGGAGGCTGATACACCCAGTAACTTCAGCAAGAAAAACAGAGGTGACAACTCGCCCTCAAATCCCCCCTCAAAATGCTGTTTTTAAGTCACCAGCGGTTCTGTATCCCTTGAAACTCAGGTGCAGCAATGCTCAGGGGCACCACTTACACCTCTGACCATCAGTGCTGAGGGGGACCAGACTCATTTCTAACAGCAGTTAAAAAAAAAAGGGCATTGCTGAGGCCTTGCTATACACAATAGGAGCTACAGTGTCTGACTTTGGGCCTGCCTGGTAGACTACAAGGTGCCAAGCTACAAAACTGAGTTAAGAAGAGATGCTCTGGGCCAGGGATCCTGGACAAGGGTGGAGAGAAGCAACCACGATGCTTTAAGCCAAACACAGCTCAAACTGCACCCAGTGCTTCCAGAGAGTGGACACAGGAAGCAGAGGCTGCATGCTGCTCACAGCTCCCAAGAGATGCTGCAGGAAAAGGGCTTCTCATCTCTTGTTCACACACCATGGAGAAGACAGGAGTCCCTCAAACATTTTTCTAGGGGCCAGGAGTAGCAGGGAAAACCCAGAGCTCTGTTTACAGAGGTTGACTTTTAAAGCCACACCTTCCCAGGGCTGGGAGGACAATCCATTTCACCCTGCATTAAAAAAAAAAAAAACCAAAACATTGTGTCAAAACAGAAAAATTGCCCAAGACTGTAAAAGCAGCAGACCCCAAGGAGACAGCACGGGCAGGAGGGCTCTACCCCTCCCCAGCAAACATCAGGGATCTCAGCTTGACATCAATCACAAGAGCAACCTGAAGCACACTCCACTTCAGACTGGTAACAGCAAGTTCTGCTGCTGGGCAGACCAAACAAGCAGTAGGTGACACAATATTTGACTCAAATTGGGATGTGGGGTTTGGGAGGAGATGAGGAGGTGGATAATGCACTTATAAGGGAAAGATTTACAAAAAGAGCCTCTGCATAACACCCCACCTTGGCAGTTTTGGGAGAGCCCTAGGAATATATCAAGAGTAGCTATTGACAAAATCTGAGTGCCTTCACGTCAGGGCTGATCTGGCAGGGCAGAGGGAAGGCAGAGTGGCAGAGGAACTGCCCTGTCAGCATGCACACCCCAGCTGCACCCAACTCAGAGGGAGTTTGACTGCCAGGGAGATCAGCAGTGGTAAATTCACCCAAAGCTGCTCCAGCTGATCATCCAAACGGCGCGCAGCTTCGCAGAAGCAACAGAAGCAGAGACTATCAGAGCATGTGGTACTGTGAAAAAAACACTATGTGACCTAATTCTCTAATTAGGAATGGGTTTGGCTGCCCCCAGAAGGTGACGGAAGGTTCTGAAAATATGAGCTCACTGCTATTTCTTTTCCTAGAGAAAAAGACGGCGGAATTTTGTTGTTATACAACAGCAAAAGGGACAAAGCTTTTCTAGTGAGAGCCAGAGTCACTGCTCTTTGGGTTCTGTGCACAGATCACAGAACCCACCCCACGCTCACTTTGCAGTTGTCCTTACTACTCCTGCATTACCTGCCTCGATGCAGCAGTCAAACCCATTTTCTAACAGAAGAAAATCCCAACTTTAACACTTCACTTACACCAACAACCCCGTTATACACTTCATCCCTTTCTACTTCACAAAGCCAACCCCAAGGAGCAGCTCTACAGCTCCCAGGTTCTGCTGAGACACAAACTCTCTTCAGGGAAGCTTAAAAGCACCAAGAATCTCCTTGAAGGCAAACCACACCAGCCCAGCCAGACACCCAAGGAGATGAATGATCCCACAGCCTTCTAGTTCCAGAATCTGCTGCTCTCATTTCACAAGCATCCCAACTTCTGACTCACCAGCTCCCCGTAAATCTCTGGAGCAGGTGTGTGCTTGCATCAGCTCCTACCAAGCTGGTAGTAGCTCCGAGGAGGGAGCACGCAGTCAGTCAGGAGCTGAGCCACCCTGCTCCTTTACACTTGAAATTCAGCCAGCTTCAACACAGAAGCCTTGAGAAGCACCCGATTCTCTCAGACTCCTGCTTTGCAGCCCAAACCAAGCACCACCTGCTCCAGCCCTGGGGTTTGGCTGCGGCGATGACGCAGGGTCCGAACGGGATGGCTTCTGTCGAGCCCTTGGGGAGGTTTTATTGTGCAGGGAGGCCGTGGGGAGGGGGAAGGATGACAGATTGAAAACCACCCCAGGACCTGCGCCCTGCCAGGCTGTGTTACGCTTTGACTGCAGCGAGGGGATGCAGGAAATAGCACAGCGCCACTCCTTGGCTCTTAATTACGGTCTTGTGACACTGTAGTTAATGGTCTGTCATGGGCTCCATTAGAAACCTTGATGTTTGCAGGAGGCGGACCAACCGAGCTGCGTTGGCAGTAGCCAGCTACTGAGAGAGAGCAGCTCCGGGCTTGGAAATAAAGCTCCGGTTCTTTGTTACAGCCCCTCTCCCTCTGCCTACAGCTCGGTCCCGGCGTTAACCCCTGTGGCAGCCCCGGGAAATCAGCTCAGCTCTCCCAGCAGGACCTGGGGAAGGGTCCGGTTGGGCTGCGGGTTTACATCAGGCACCGAGCCCTCTGCCCCTCGCTGCCCCAATCCTCCCGCAGACCTTTCAGGAGCAACCGCGGCCTCTCCACCGCCAGCCACGCAGCCCCTGACAAACCGCACCGTGCTGCTGCCACTTAGCGAATTAAAAAAGCAGAAAAAAACCCCAAAAGACCAAACCAAAAAACACAAAGAAAAAAAGCAAACCAACCCCTCCCTCCCCAGCCCTGACCCCTCCGCGGGCAGTGACCCCTCTCAGGGTCCCCACCGCTTCCTGCGGTCCCTCGCAGGGGGTGACAGTGCTGGGGGGGGTTCGGATGGACCCCAGCCCTGGCTGAGGCCGCGGGGGCTCCCGTCCCGTCCCATCCCCCCCCCCGTCCCCCTCTTACCATTGCTGTAGGCGTAGGGGGACTCGGAGGCCCCGTCCTGCAGGCTCTCCAGGATCTCGCCCTTGCCCACGTCGCTGTCCCCCACCAGCAGGAACTTGAGGAGGTAATCGTAGCTCTTCACCGGGCTGCCCTGGGTTCCCATCCTCCCTCTCATCGGCGAGGAGGCCCGATCCGCATCCTCCGCCGGCCGCCGGCCTGAGGAGGGGCTGCGGCCCCGCTCCGGGGACCCCACCGAGCCTCTCTCCCCCTCGCCGCCGCAGCTCACAGCCGGCCCTCCGCCTCGCCTGGCATCTTCCGCCGAGGGGACGCGCTGGGGACCTGCGGCGGGAGGAGGAGGAGGAGGAGGAACAAGGCAGCCCGGCCCCGCCGGCTCCTCAGCGCCCTCCGCCGCTGACAAAGTCCCCGCGCCCGCCCGCACAAAGCAGCGGCGGCGGCTGCTGTTGTTGCTGTTGTTGTTGTTGCTGCTGCCGCCTCCCCGCCAGGCCCCGCCGTCCCTGCCCGTCCCGCTGGGCCGGACCTCCCCGCACTCACCTCACGGCCGGGCCGGGCCCCGGAGCCGCCGCTTCGGCCGCAGCCTCCGCCTGGCGCCGCGCAGCGCCCGCTCGGCCCGGGGAGAGAGGCGCCGGCACGGCCCGCCCCACACCCGCTCGCCGACTCCCATAGGCTGCGCAGCACGTCAATCAAAGACGGCCCCGCCCCTCGCCGGGCTCTCTTGGAGTCGGGGGACGAGCGGGACTACAGATCCCGGCGTGCCTTGCGCGGGGCGGCTGCGGGAGCGCAGGCGGCTGGGAGCAAAGCATGATGGGACAGCGAGGCGGGGACCGGGAGAGGGGCGGAGGGCCCGGGGGCGGCGTGTGGGGCTGCCACGGGTGGGAGAGTCCAGGGGTGGGGGGGAACACGGGTGTGGGGACATCCAGGTGTTGGGGACACAGATTTGGGGGCATCCAGGGGTGGGGGAAATACGGATGTGGGGATATTCAGGGATGGGAGTATCCAGATGTGGGGCTATCCAGGTGTGGGGGCTCCCAGATTCGAGGATAATCCAGATGTGGGGTAATCCGGATGTGGGGACTTCCAGGTGTTGGGGACACAGATTTGGGGGCATTCAGGGATGGGGGGAATACAGATACAGAAACATCCAAAGATGGGAGTATCCAGATGTGGGGCTATCCAGGTCTGGGGGCTCCCAGATTTGAGGATAATCCAGATGTGGGCTAATCCAGATGTGGGGGTATCCAGGTCTGGGGATATCCAGATAGGGGGACACCCATATATGGGGACATCCAAGTATGGGGGAATCCAGGGGTGGAGGGAATCCAGGGGTGGGGACACCCAGGATTGGGGGCCATCCAGGCAGATGGGCATGGAGGGGTTGGGGGGAATACATTTATGGGGTCATCCAGATGTGGGGCAGGCATCCAGGAGTGGGGAAGCACCCAGATATCGGGTGTATCCCAAGTATGGAGGAGCACCCTGAAGAATTCAGTCAGGAGGAGCACAGTCAAGAATTCAAGGGTGTGAGTGCTCTGCTGTGGATCCCAACCTTCCCAGGCACGACTTGTGCTCCAGCTGAGGCTGAAGAGTGGGTGCTGCAGAGCTTTGTCCCCCTCCATCTCACTGCACAGCCCCCATAACCCAGGCAGGCTCACAGGAACCTGAGCAGCCCCTCACAGCACCACAGGAAAAAAAAACAAACCAAACCAAACCAGGGCTGGAGGAGCATGAGAGCATCACTTCCACCCTGTTAGGATCTGCTGGCTTTTTCTCCCAACATCTTGATTCGAGTGTAATCAAAATCCATTTAAGTTCTAATTTAGTTTAATTTAAAAAAAAGAAAAACAAAATAAACAAAACCCCCAAACAAACAACAACAAAAATCCACACCTGTCAGCAGAACAAAGCTCTCTATGGCACAGGGCTGGGAATCATAGAATCATAGAACTGGCTGGGTTGGAAGGGATCTCAGAGCTCACCAAGTCCAACCCTTGATCCACTCCCCCCGTGGTTCCCAGCCCATGGCACTGAGTGCCACATCCAGGCTCTTTTGAAATATCTCCAGGGATGGAGAATCCACCCCTTCTCTGGGCAGCCCATTCCAATGTCTGATCACCCTCTCCCTAAAGAAATTCTTTCTAATGTCCAACCTAAACCTCCCCTGGCACAACTTGAGACCTCTTGTGCCCTCTTGTCTTGCTGAGAGTTGCCTGGGAAAAGAGCCCAACCCCCCCCTGGCTCCAACCTCCTTTCAGGGAGTTGTAGAGAGTGATGAGGTCTCCCCTGAGCCTCCTCTTCTCCAGCCTCAACACCCCCAGCTCCCTCAGCCCTTCCTCACAGGACTTGTGCTGGATCCCTTCCCAGCCTCCTTGCTCTTCTCTGGACCTGCTCCAGCACCTCAATCTCCTTCCTGAGCTGAGGGGCCCAGAACTGGACACAGGACTCAAGCTGTGGCCTCACCAACGCTCCCTGGGTTGCTCCCTGGGCTGGTGAGCTGGGCTGCTGGGTTCTCCATCAGGGCTGGGGTGGGAAGTCACCTTCAAAGTGTCAGCAGTGACATTTTAAAGCAAACAGAGCATTGGTAGCAAGAGAAGGGTTCAGTTTAATGCTTGGCAATATTCCTGAGTGCAAAGAGAAAATGTGCTCCTGCTTTTTGGTCAAACTTCCTTGTCAGCTCTTACGTGTGCAGACACAAACACAGATAATCAAACTGCAAATGTTTCAGGACTCTTTTACAATACTTTTATTTAAAAACTGAAAGCTTTATCAAAAGAGAAGACTCCAGGGGACCTTAGAGCTGCCTTCCAGTCCCTGAAGGGAACCCACAGGAAGGCTGGAGAGGGACTTTTCATAAGAGTGTCCAGTGACAGGACAAGGGAAATGGATTTAAACTGAAGCAGAAGAGGTTTAGACTGGATCTTAGGAAGAAGTTCTTCAGTATGAGGGTGCTGAGACTCTGGAACAGATTGCCCAGAGAAGCTGTGGCTGCCCCCTCCCTGGAGGTGTTCAAGGCCAGGTTGGATGAGGCTTGGAGCAGCCTTGTGTAGATGAGAGGTGTCCCTGGGCATGGCAGGGAGCTTGGAGGAGATGAGCTCTAAGGTCCCTTCCAACCTCAGCCCTTCTGTGACTCTATGATCAGTAGAACTGACTTCAGCAGTTGTGAAGTTCTCACAAATTTCCCCAATGCCAGATGGCAGAATAATCCTGTGGATGTCAGACATGCAGCTGCCCTCCTTGTGTCCCCTGGTGCTGGTGCCTCCCTGGGCCAGCAGCCACCCAGCACTGCCACCAATCCAGAGCCTCATCCCCCTGAGGAATGAAGGTTTATCTCCCATTGCCTGCAGCATTCATAATCACAGGTCCCCTGCTCATATTCCCAATAACCAGGGGGATGGAGCACTCTTGGTTTGAGGTCCAGATGTGGAAGTGATGGCACCAGGGACAGAGCTCTGCAAGATGTTCCACTCCCAGTGCAAAATGATGAGCCAGATGCAAAGGTGATGGGCACCCTCCTCTCACCTGGGAAGACAGATGAGGTTTGCATTGCTCTAAACATGTTTATCCTGCACAGTGGGATGCAACCCAAAAGTTCCAGGATAAGTTGGTAAGCCCTGTGGCCTCAGGTCATGTGGATGGATCAGCTGAGATCCAGACACATCCCAGCTGTGTTCCCAGGGTGCTGCCACCCATCACCCTGGGAGCAGAGCAGAATGGGGGCTCCCTGACCCAGGCAGAGACCTGCAGGCTGCCAGCTCTGGGGGTTCTGCCCCACAGCCCCTGAAGTTTCCACCCCGTGCTCTTCACAGGCAGTGAGTCTGGCTGGACAGCAAGCACCTTCTCTGCTACCAGGTCCAGAAAAGCTGGCAAAGAGCAGGTCAGGTAATGACCCAATCATCAGGCTCTAACTGTTGAGGCCAGTTAGGAAAGCAAAGTAGTTCTAAAAGGCAGAATTTCTGCCTAGGATGGAGTTTTTGCATGCAGCAAATCCCCTTTTCCCTCAAAAACCCCATGTAAAGAGGCAGAGGGAGGACTGTGCCAGCCCTGGGAACCATAAAGTGGAAAAATAATAATATGGAAATGCAACATTAAAAAAGTCTGCAAGATTACAGCCTTTGAATGAGGGTTGGCAAAGACTGCTTGTTGCCTGCTGGGAGGAATCAGAGAAAATCTGAACTCTTTAACCACCTCTTACCCAAGGGCTGCTGTGGCTCATGTGGATCTGAGGATAAATCTGAGCCTCTTCCCTAGGGAAACACCAGCACGAGGACAGTCTGGGCTGCTCTGGAAGATGATGCTGATCCCAACTTCTAATTAGGGAGATGACATAAGGTCAAATGTTCCTGGGCAGGATGTCTGCTCAGTTGTTGTAATGTCACTGCGCAGAATCGGAAAAGGGTGGGGGAAGACTGTTCCACAGCAAGGGCTGGGAAGGAAAAGGAGAGACATGGCAAATATCCAGCAGAAGAAACTCAGAAGCTCAGACATCACCACAGAGAGAACAGAGTATGAGAAACAGTAAAGCAGCTCAGGCACCAGCTCTGCAACACAGGAGAACTGCACCCACAAGGGCTGGCTCCTCAAGCTCCTCCATCTTGCAGAAGACTGAGGGTTTGAGGAGGAATTTTTTCTCAGTTGGATAATTCACCATCCCCAGAGTCAGTATCAGTCTTTAGTAAACAGACCCAACACTGGAATGTCCAATATGTTTGGCAGGTTCCCAATAGGAAGGTGACATTTGCTGGTTTTCATGGACCTGTCCTGTCTCGGGATCCCTCAGCTCACTGGATCCCAAAGCACAGCCACAGTTCGGACCATCTTGAGCTGTTTGGTCTCACAGAAAGATTTGAAAAGGCAGGATATTAGGAAGATTATTTTTACACGACCAAAAATAATAAAGTTTCTAGCAGCAGTTAGTAAAACCAAACTATAGAGGCATGGGATGAAGCAGGGAGGATGTAATTTAGTAGTGAGAGAGGGAGGCAAAGCATAAATCTGCTCTGCTGAGTGCCAGGTAAGGATGGGTCTCCACGATCCTGACTTAAGCTGAGGTGAGAAACATTATTCAGAGCATTCATCCACTAAATGGATCACAATCCAAAGTTATTCAGTATTAATATATTCAAATAAATATTTGTATATTCAATCAGAAATATTATTGTTATTATTCACCCCTGGAGTGGAAAGAAACCTTGGCCATCACTATTCCAAGAGAAGATCTTCTATTTGTCCATGAATTTGAAGCACTGATCATTAAAGAAGAACAAAGGTCCCTTCAGTTTCTGCAGCCAGTGATGTTCTGCAGCAGTGACAGATGCTGGTGGGGTTTTTACCACACTGGTTTTTCTTCAATGAAGTGTCCTCTTTCCCTGGGTCAAGGCAGGAGGGCACCCTCTCTGGGCAGCAGTGTCCATGTGACACGTCCATGTCCATGCCTTGCTTTGTGGGGTTCTCAAGAAAACTGCAAGCCCTTGGCAGCTGTTGTGTTTGCTGGACCTGCCTCCAGAGCTTTATTTTCTCCCTTTCAAGCTCTGACTGAAGAGGCATCAGGAGAGGCTTCAGCAGGTAAGAACAAACCCAATATATCTGGCCAGGGATGTCTTAGAGCAGCGGGGCCACAATCCCCTCTTTTCTGGGGCAGCTTCAAGTCACAGATGAGGCGTGGGGCTGGTGGAGGGGAGCAGTGGAAACTCCACCTTGCTGTGGCTCTTTGCCTCATTTCCACCTCCTCTCACTGGAATATGCAGGCAGCAGAGAAGGGATGAGCAATGCAGCTACACTACGTCTTCCTCCTCCTCTTCCTTCTCCATCCTTGGATCCTTGAACAGTGAGACCCCACCTCCAACACTGTGTCCAGTCCTGGTGTCCCCACCACAAGAAGGACACAGAGCTGTTGGAATGAGTCCAGAGGAGGCCACAAAGATGATCCAGGGGCTGGAGCAGCTCTGACACAAGGAGAGGCTGAGGAGCTGGGGTTGTTCAGCCTGGAGAAGACTCCAGGGGACCTTAGAGCTGCCTTCCAGTCCCTGAAGGGAACCCACAGGAAGGCTGGAGAGGGACTTTTCATAAGAGTTTCCAGTGACAGGACAAGGGAAATGGATTTAAACTGAAGGAGAAGAGGTTTAGACTGGATCTTAGGAAGAAGTTCTTCAGTATGAGGGTGCTGAGACTCTGGAACAGATTGCCCAGAGAAGCTGTGGCTGCCCCCTCCCTGGAGGTGTTCAAGGCCAGGTTGGATGAGGCTTGGAGCAGCCTTGTGTAGATGAGAGGTGTCCCTGGGCATGGCAGGGAGCTTGGAGGAGATGAGCTCTAAGGTCCCTTCCAACCTCAGCCACTCTGGGATTCTATGATCAAAATGAACATGCAATGAGATGGGGACAAAAGAAGCTGAGCACTGCTGCACTGTGGAGGTAGCATCCAAACCAGGAAAACTTTCCTAAAAGTAACATGTCTCCTAAAAGTAACATGTCTCCAGTTTCAGGGAAAGAAGTGGCTTTAAATGACTCATATCTGAGATAATTTTAAAAGCTCCTTAATCACCAGAAAGTGCAAAGGATGAGGCACAACATGAGGCTCTCACCTGGGCCCTGAGGAACAGGGGGAGGCACTGACCCTGTGAGGGAGGCAGAGGCTCCCCAGAGCTGATGGAGCTGTGGAAGGACCTGATCTGCTGCAGTTCTCTGGCAGAGCCACCAGAGCTGGGCTGGGCAAAGCTGTGTTTGCCTGGAGCTGTGACTGGGAGCAGGAGCCCCTGGCAGAGCCAGAGCTCTCAGGGCCAGTGGCTTGCTGCCAGCCTGGGAGTTGAGGCTGTGGGTTCTGCACTCCAGTTCTGGTGTCAGCTCAGGGCTCAGCTCTCCCCAAAACACTATTTACTTTTGAAAAAAAATGTAGATGAGACCATATAGGCACAAATGTCCATCAACCTGGGTTGCTGAGCCTCCAGTCCTGCTGCTTCTATGCTTAACACCACCTCTGGTGCTGCAGTGAGGTGAATGCAAGCCCACCCAAAAGGAAAACAACAAGTATCTGATGAACCCAGACAACCCAGCTGTAGAGTTTTCAGTGCATGACTCTACAAGCTGATCTTTCAGCTTGGTTTTGATCAGCTGGCATAAAAGGTCCAAAATACCCTTTGGCACCTCAGCACTGTGGCTCTAAGCCCCCCAAAGGGCTGTTGCAAGATGGCCCTTGGAACTGACATGGAGTGAAGGAACTGTTCAGCATCAGACCATGCAGGAGGTGCCTCCTCAACAATGCCAAATGCTGGTTCCACGAGGCACTGATGGGTTTAACCTCTTTGCTTCAAAACTAAACATTAGCATATTACTCAAACGCAGCGTAGGGGAAAGGGAAAGTTTAAAAAATCATGTTTAAAAATACTTAAATACTTGCCTTTAAAAATTCAGCCCTTCCCATGTTACCAAAATGGAGTTAAGGGGATCCACCAGGCACTGGCTCCAAGATGCCTTTGGTCCCAAAGCATTAGGATTTAATATTTGAATTTAACCAAGTCCTTCGAGCTCTTCTGCTGCCTTTAGTCCTGTTTCTCTCCTTTGTGTTTCCAAGGGTAGATGAGCTCTCCAAGGAACAGCTTCTTACAGAGAGATGTCCAGGAATCCTTGGGATAACAGCTGTAGGTTGGCAGCCTGTATGTCTGCACCAGGCTGCTGTAGGACAGGGGGTTGATCTGGGAGGAGAAGAAGAGAAGCAGCAATGAAAAGGTGTTGCAGGGAGACCCACAGGCAGCTGAGGAGGGAAACTGCAACTTTTGCATAGCACTGACCTCTGCCAGAACAAAGGGACAGAACACCTCTCTGGCTACCTGAAGCTGTTCAACCTTCTACAACATCCTGAAAGGTGAACAGATGGAGCCTGGCAAGGGCTGTTACTGGAATAATTCTTAAGGAGCAGACACAAGCACCAAGTTCATTACACAAGGGTGTGGAACTGGTACCTTGTTGTGTCAGGAGGTTGCAGTGGCTGGGAAAGATGAGGTCTCTCCTCTCCCAGCAGCAGCATTTCATCAGGGTGCACTGGCACCTTAGGAGCTCTTCCAGAATGTGCCAACTCAGCTGTATCTCCTCCAGGCCTCCTGCTTTGATGTGCTCAACCCTCTGCTCTCAGCTAAAGCTGAGTATCACCTGATACCCACCCAGTGGGATGGAGTCCTAGCACAGCAGGATGTGTGCCACCCAATGCCATGCATAGCTGCTCATTACCATTTAAAATTAAGTATCTTTGCCTGCCTTCATCTCTTTTAATTTGATTTTTATCACCATCCCAAGAATGACCATGCCTGGAGTCTCTGGTTAGGAAAGTTCATGGCTTCTGCTTATGGTCAGGAAGTCATTCTGTTGACCTTTTGGTAGAAGAAGGAGGCAGAAAAACACTTTAGCTGGACAAGGGGTGGCAGAAGCACACTAGGCCTTGGAAAATACCAATCCAGTGAAGCATTTCAAGGCAAAGAGATAGGTGAAGTTCAGAGGATTGGTCCAGTCTGGCCAAGATTTGATGAATGAAAAGGATGCAGAGCAGTAGATTTTCTTTAAAAGAGCAAATAGATGGTACAGAAATAGTGGATGTCAGTAAACAGACCATGAGAGATGCCAAGGAGAGGAAACCTAGAGAGCTTGAGGAAGCTTGGACAGTGGGGACATCCTCCTCTAGTAAAAGGGTTCAGCTATGCTGGCACCAACCAAGCAGCTGCATGAAAGGAGACTCATTCACAGCAACAAATCCAGGCACAAGGAAGGAGAGACAGCAGACAGTCATTACTTTGTCAAAAGCTCAATATTTCTTTTGTCCACTGAAGAACAACCAGTTTTCTGGGAGTTTGCCTGTACCACCAGTTTGCTTCAGCTGCCTGATGCTCAAGGAGAGGGGGAGCTACGTGGTTACACAGAGCTCTGAGAAAGGGTAATTAGGCAAAGAGTTCATCAGAACTAATCCTGGAGACCTTTGTAAAAGCACAACATTGCTGAAGCAGAAGGAGAAAATGCCTGTATGCAAAAGCTTCTTGGTGAAGTTTAGGAAAAAAAGGCCAGGGCAGGAGCTCCCAGTAGCTGAGGGTCACCCAAGGACAGCCAGACCCAGCATGGTGTGGCTGCAGGACTGACCCATCAGCAGGAATTCAATGGGACCCAAACAGATTAACAGGAAACTACTCCTGAGTGCAACCAACATGAACATCTGAACCAGAAACAGAAGAGCAGAGCTCATGCCACCAGAGGTACAACACAGAACCCCCCCAGACTGGTCTGGACTGGAAAGGAACTTAAAGCTCACCCAGTCCCATTCCCCTGCCATGCCCAGGGACACCTCCCACCAGCCCAGGTTGCTCCAAGCCCCATCCAACCTGGGCTGAGACACTGCCAGGGATGGGGCAGCCACAGCTTCTCTGGGAAACCTGGGCCAGGGGCTCAACACCCTCACAGTAAAGAATTTCCTCCTCAGATCTCATCTCAATCTCTCCTCTTCCAGTTTAAAGCCTTTCCCCCTCATCCCATCCCTCCAGGTCCTTATCCAGAATCCCTCCCCAGCTTTCCTGGAGCCCCTTCAGGCACTGGAAGGTGCTCTAAGGTCTCCCCATTGCAGGCTTCTCTTCTCCAGCCTCAACACCCCCAACTCTCTCCTCCTGGCTCCAGAGCTGCTCCAGCACTCAGATCACCATGGGCTCCTCTGGACTCTCTCCAACAGCTCCATGTCCTTTTGTTGCAGATCCATTTGTCTGACCCACAGCCCCACAGCTGATATTCCAAACACATTCTACAGCCCAAAGACCAAGGATCAGCCACAGCATTTATGGGATGTTCTGCATGACAACCAACAGCATCATATTGACAGCTAAAAACCAAACAAAAAACCATTAAAAAACCCAACCAAAAAGCAAAAATCAAAGAAATCTGCCCCCAAAAAGAAAAATCAGCAAAACCTGAGTCACTATTTTTGCCCATTTCCACAGCTGCAGGCAAAGCAATATTTTTAAGTGAAAACAGGCTGGGGGAGTACAGGAACTGCAGCCCTGCAAGGGAGACCTGCAGTGGGTACTCTGCTCTTAGCTACAAGGGCTGGGAAGTTGGGACACAACGTTTCTCATTGAAAATCCCGATGCTGATACCACTTGGCAACACTTTGCATGCTGAGAAAAAACAAGAGGTGGTTTTACAGCCACAGCCTCTCCCCTCTTAGAAATGGAAACAAACAAAGCAACCCAAAGCAGGCTTGCTCAGGAAAGTGGCAATAGGAGCCCCTTCCATGCAGTTTCTGTAGTCTGAAGCTATAATGCACCCTGATACACTACACAGCCTTTGTTTCATGATGCAACTGTCCCCTTTTCCCTTCCTTTTTTGCTTAACCTTCTTCCAAGCAACTGCTCTGACACCTCCAGCAGAAGGTGAATCAAACTCCTCGTGTCCTCTCACAGGGCAGAAGATTTTTCACCACCAGAAAAATTTCTTCAGGTGCACGAAAATAAATGATTTGAAACACCAGTGAAAATACTGACCTATGTAAAACTTCCTGGAGAAAATTAGGTAGCATTTGGAATGGAAAATATCACCCCCCACCCTCTGCCTGCCTGTGTCTGGACTTTGCATTCCAGTGCCACTGTCCTGAAAGAAAAAAATAATCACTCAGCTGAACCAGAAATGGAAAGTGAATGCTCAAAAACAGAATTATTGATTTCTAATCCATTAGCAGCATCCCGAAGGACAGATGTCAATGTATCAGCCACCTACAGATTAACTTATTTTGGGTGTAGTTATGTCTGTGCAGCCTTACTTCCATCCAGCCTGGCTCCAGAGAGCCACCAGACAGGGAAAGGACAAAGCCACTGCCACATTTCTAAAAAGGAACCTCATCATCTATTGTAAATAAGATTTTTAGCATGTCACTTAAAAATAGACTTTTTAGCTTGTCCTCTCAAAGGGCCCATCAGACAGTGGTGTATTCAGCAGGAATTCTGACACCAGCCCATTTCTCATTCCCACCAGCACCAGAGAGCAAAAAAGAAGTGTCTTGATGGGCTCTCTGCTCATTATTACTTGAACAGAAGGCCAAGAAAGACATCCACTAAAGCTCTTCCACCCCTTCACATGATGGCACAGGCTATATTCCAGATAGCAAAAAGATTTTTCTGCAGTGGTCCAAGGAAAATTCATCATGCTCATAGGAGTCACTGCCTCTGCTCTCTAAGTCGTGATCTTTTTCCCCTGGAGCAGCCACCCACCTCATCTCACAAACACACTGATGCCAAATTCTCAGCTCAGCAGCTCTTCTGCCTCACCTTTGCTAGCTGGTTTTGTTTTTATGGAGTTTCGTGGCCACAGAGATTGGCAGATTTTGGTTCTTATACCTCTACCCTCCCAAAACACAGGAACTGGGAAGGCAGCAGGCTAAGGGAAGATCTGGGTGGAAGGGATTCCCTTCTGAATTGCTGCTGCTGGTGAGCTGGTTGTGTGCTGAAATAGGGCAGGGGCTGCACTGGTGATAGAAAATCAAAAGAACTGGGAAGCTGCAGTTAATTCCTTCCCACACACTCCCCCAGCATCCAAGTGTTTTTAATAAATTCTATACACTACTTGCATCCTCTCCTCCTAGGATGCAGTGAGCAAAGTGAGGAAAGGGAAATTTCAAAATCATTCCTGAAAGCATAATGAGAACTTTGCTGCTTCCAGCACGTCGTTTCTTCTCAGACAAAAACATTTTCCTTTAGTACATCTGATGACAGAGCCTGGAAATGTAAGGTTACAAAAGCCCAGGTCACCTTTTTCTATGCACCTTGCCAGAGCAACACAGGAGGATAACAGGAGGTCCTTCCCCATCTTGTCTTGCTCACCCACTCATCCTGCCAGCAATCATGGAGAGGCAAAGGGGTTTCAGCACATCTTGAGGGAAAAACCTTCTACAAGCCCTTAACTGCCTTTCACTCTGGATGGTTTAGCCACCTCCTTTTGCTCTCAGTGTTCAGCAATTATTAAGGTGAAGCTGTGCAGTCAGAAAGCAACATGAAGCCCTAACACCAGCAGTCACAGTGCTTCATGTTCCTCAGATCTTTCCCATTTCATCTCACACCATTCAAGACATTTCTCTAAATGCAGGACTTGAGCAGGGTATTAAAAAAGAAGGGAAAGCAGTGATTGCCATGGGAAATGTATTCCCCTCCTTTCAGCATTTCTCAGCTGAATTTTTTTAAAGTGGGGCCTTTCAGTGAGACCTGGTTCAGAACTGCTCCAGAGGAAAGAAGGATCTTGGGGGTCATTCTGAGGAGAAGCTTGCAGCAGAAACTGCCACAGAGGGCACGAGTGGCTCACCTGCATAAGGAGGCGAAGAGGTTTCCCATCCTGCTGCTCGAGGACTCTGAACTTCACACCAGCTGCAAAGAAAAAAACCAAGGAAACAAATCCATGCTGGAGAAAATCCTGTGCCATTTACTGCTCAGTTCTCTTGGCTGAGCACTAATTTCCTAGGAATGGAGTCTTTAACCTTTCTTGCTTTGTGAACCCTTGCATGCTTCCAGCAGGAAGAACAGATTCTCTCCGCAGTGGCTTTAAGTGTAATTAATAATTGAATCATTAAATCACAGAATGATTTGGGTTGGAAGGGACCTCTAAAGCTCATCCAGTCCAACCCCCTGCAGTCAGCAGGGACACCCTCACCCAGATCAGGATGCTCAGAGCCTCCTCAAGCCTCACCTTGAACATCTCCAGGGATGAGGCCTCAACCACCTCCCTGGGCAACCTGTGCCATTGTTCCACTGCCCTCATGGGACAGAACTTGTTCCTAACACCCAGTCTAAATCTGCTCTTCTCAAATTTAAAGCCATTGCCTCTCATCCTATCACTCCAGGCCCTTGCAACCAGTCCCTCTCCAGCCTTCCTGGAGCCCCTTCAGATACTGGCAGGAAGGTCACTCTGAGGTCTCTCCTGAGCTTTCTCTTCTCCAGGCTGAACACCCCCAGCTCCCTCAGCCTGGCTTCATGGGAGAGGTGTTCCAGCCCCTGGAATTCCTGGTGAGGGCTCAATCCATAGCTTCTCCAGGAGTTCTGTAAGCACCAAAGCTCAGCAGGCATGTGGTGTTTACCCTGTCTACACCCTGCCAAAAGCCTGGAGCCTTCCTCATGAGTGCTTGGCTGTCTGGCATCACTCTGCAAACCAACAATCTCTTAATGAGATTACTTAATTGTTTGAGAGTCTTAAACTTCTGGGAAAATACCTGCACAAAAGGGCTACAAATTTATATTAGAATGACCTATAGACTGCTACAATTCCCAGCAGCCTGAGCAGTTCAGGTCACAGAAAAAGCAGCAAGGCAGGGTCTACTGTAGCAGAGAAGAACCCTAAATTATTCCATGACTGCCAAGCAACTCCAAGGCCCAGGGTCCTGCTTTTTCTGTCCACTGGCATCATCGATGGCACAAGAGAGGTCAGGACATGGACCCATAAGTTTTATTTCACATGACAAAGTGCTGAAGCAAGCTTACTCCTTGTCTGTATTCCAGTAATCATGGAGACACCACCGTGACAGGTCCTACAGAACCATGAAAAAACTTGCCCTGAAGTTTGTGATGTGAATATCTAGACACTGGGCAAGAGGGAAAGAGAATTACAGACAAAATAAACTGACCTGTTCATAACTGAACAGCATGTTGGTAGCTTGTGTGTGGGCAGAGCTGGAGACCTCACTGCCTCACCTTACTTCAGGCTAAATCAACACCTCAGGGTACCCATCCCAAGCAAGGTGGCATCCCTTGGCTCCACTGGACAGACAGAACTCGTGCAGAGAGGACATTTATTTGCTTTGACATCTTTGCAAAAGGATCTCTGAAGTCCAAAGTGGTTCATTTCAGATGTGTGGAAAGAAAATGTGGATTTTGTTAGTGGTGTGTGGACAGATTGCTCACTTATCCTGGCCCAGGATGTATTAATGTAATATTTTGTCAATTCAGAAGCTGAGTCAAAGAATTTGGAGGCCATGTCTGAACAGAACTGAACTTAACCACTGCACTGTATCCTTGCTGACATGAAGAGCTGGTAGAGGCTTCTCTATGGTGTCTGCAAAATCAGCTGCTGTAATGTGTGCCAGAGGATGCTTTATCCAAGCTTTGAGTCTGAAATCAGGGAGGCAAAACCCAAGCAGTGAGGACACCAAGTGATGTATATTCCCTATAGTCCTTTGAGTTTCATTCAACTGCTCCATCTGTTACCACTGCAAAGACACATTTTTGGGTGCTGGGGCAGGAACACAGGCTGCAGAAATTCTCAGAGATGCCTCTTCCCTAGCAGGCAGCATGGCAGGGCAGTGGGCTGACTCTTCAAATGTTTAAAAGGAGCAAAGAAACAGCCAAAAAAAATAAGTCAGGCAATCCTCTTCCTCAGGTGGAGGTTTATTGCCCTGCAGAAGGCAGCTGGCTGAACAAAACTGAGGAGGAGGAATCCAAAACTGACAGGAATTTATGGCTTTACAGCCCTCATGGCAACAAGATTTCCTTCTACCCTATGACCTGCTGTTCTCTGGGGCAGCTTTGATCTGCAGTGGCTCCTGTTCTCCAAAGAGAGGTCTGAAGGGCTAAGGAGTTTCTGCCAGGACATTCATAGGAACCAACTGAAGGCACACATGGAAAAGCAACAGAGGTGGTAACATGCCTCAGCTCTACCTTCCCAAAATCATCCCAAATCCCTTTGTCCAGCAGACAAAGCTGTTGTTGGTTGTCTCAAGCTTCCCTTGCACTTGGTGACCAGGCTTGCTTTAGATGATCAAGCTCTTATATTTTAAATTCCTGCTGCATTCTCTTTAAATGGATGGGAAATAATACTGTAGACCTTCTTGATCTTAACATGATTAACCACAGTGTTGACAGTTAAACTCCCTCCAAAATGACCTTTTACTCTGATGCCAACCATGGCTGATGGTTACTAAAACTGCAAAAACAATGAAAAAACAACAACTAGTTTCAAAATGGTGACAGAACAGTCTCAAAAAGAGAGTGATTACCTGAATTCTGCCCAGAGCTCTGAAACTAATTCAACCACCTCAGCTCAGGATTTAGAATCATAGATTGTCAGGTTGGAAGGAACCTCAAGGATCATCTGGTCCAACCCTTCTAGGTAATAGACTTCTGTTAGTCAAATCAGCACAGAACCAAAGCAGCTCCGTTGGTTGAAAGTCACTGTAGACCCAGCTCTTTCAAACAGCAGACTTTGCAAGTATTTTTTATAATTTTTGTAATTTGCCTTGTTTCAAAGCTCAAACCCCCCAAGCTTCACAGCTTCTTTAACTCTCACAAGTTTTACCTGACCTGATCAGCTAGAACTGGAATCAAAAGTTAAACTCATTTATAGGGTGCTTGTTAGGCTGTTATTTTTAGTTGCCACAGGCTTTGTAAAGCTGCTCCTGATTCTGCTTCAGCACCAAATATCTTTCCACTGCCACCCTCATCCTGCTCCTTGCAGTAAGAGTAAGAATAACTGCAAGCCTTGAACCTTGGGCTCTTTCCTGCCCCACCCTGCATCCTTCTATTCAGAAGCCACCCTTTACATCAAAATTAAATGCATAATGCTTGCAAGTCCTTGGCCTCCTGCCTGTGCAGTGCTGCAGGACTTACCTGCCAGTCTGTAGGATCTGCAGAGCCGAAGGATGATGGAATAAAGAGGCAGAGAATCAATCAGATCAACCAGCAAGTGGATCAGGCCCTGCACAACCACCACCAGCAAACGGAGCTGCAGAGAAAGAGGTTTGTTAGAAAACTTGAGAGCAAGAGGAGATGCACCACTGGCAAATCCATGAGCTGATCTGCAAGCTGACATTGCTGGGTGCTAAGCTAAAGCCTCCAAGTGGGGGTTTGGTATCTAGAAATGCTGGGGCATCCAGATCCTGCACAAGGCTCCTGGATAATCTTATTTTAAGGATGGAACTGAAATGAAGTTCCCAGGGTTGCAGAGGCTGTGACCTGCAAGCTTTCAATGCCCACAGTCTAAAAGGGAGAATTCAGGCTTCCATTCTGAGTAAACTCCATCACTGTGGACTTTCTCCTCTCTCTCCAACTGTTTGTTTCTCTCATGACAGTTCTCTCTCCAACAGTGAACTGAAGTAGCTTGTTTCTGCCTGAAGATACCCCATGTAGAGCATCTAAGCAAGAGCAAAGCAGTCAGAAATGAGCTCCCTGCTCAGTGTTTTCTGTCCCCTGCCTGAAGCACCTCCTTTTGTCAGGCAGTGTTTATTTTTACTGCCAAGCTCATCTGAAAAGAGAGGGCTCAAAAAAGGATGGTGAAACCATGTGATGGCCACTGTCCACAAAAAATTTTGCTCCAGGCAGGCCTTGGAAAGGACTGATCATATGGGGGGAAAAAATAAAAAGAAAAATAAAGAAGTCCAAGCCTCTGAGCAAAGCCTGGTTGAAAGCATTTAACACAGCAAGTTAGTTTCCTCAAAAAAAAAAAAAAAAAAAAGTTCTGGATCAAACTAGAGGGGCTGTAAACCCAGATGTGAGATAGTAAAAAAAAAAAAAAAAGCCTTCTGAGTGAAAGATGGGGGAACAGCTTGTCCTGCTGACTGGGATTTACTGGGAATTCCCTCTGGAGATACACAAACATGTGTCCTGAATTCCACTTGCTTGGCCTACGTAGGCTGTGTGAGAACCCTTCCTGGGACACCCAGACAAAATTATATCTGCTTTGGGAGTCACAGTAAATGACTAAGGAAACATTTTTTTTGTTGTTTCTCCACAGAAGACCATATATGACTATTTTCAAAGGTTGAATCTTACCAGGGTAAACACCAAATAATACAGTGCAGTTGTAGGCAGGAGGAACAGCAGAATTGTGAACAGCAAAGTGCCAATAAATAACTGGGGGGAAAAAGAAACACAATCATTAGCAGAGCAATGGCAAAATAAAATAATATAAAAGGAGACTGTGAGACAATGAGAGTTTGCAAGGCTCCTTAATGTGTTTTTTTTTTTAATCCCTACATTAAAACTGCTAATACCTTGAGTATTTTCAGTACTGCTTCTCTCACTGGGCCTTTTTAGAAGGCTCCTTATTACAGGAGTATATTTGGAAAGATAAATAAGCTGGATCCTGACAGCATTTTTTCCTTTAGAGGCAATACTCAAGATCTCCTATTACAGACCAACTTCCTTATGGAACAAGAGTTGTATGATCATGATGTTTGTCCACCCCCTATCCCTGCAAGTTTTAAAGCCACTGGTCAGTTTTTTACCAGGAGAAGGGGGAAGGGTGCAAAGAAATAGAAATTTGGTCGGGATTTTTGTAGAGAATTGCAAAATATTTTTCTTCCTCCTCGTCCTATAGGAACAAGCAGCAGGGGAAAAGCTGACAAAGTCGAGTTGATAAACACCCCCACCAGCAGCAGACTGGTCAGTCCAGCCACAGGACTTCTGCTTCTTGCTTGGTGGGAACCTGGGAGACAGCAAGAAGGTGGAGTTTCCTGGGGCAGGGGGAGCAATGTTCACATGCTGAGGGAGAAAAATCCATAGGAAAAGCAGGTGTCATCAGCTCCACTACCCACAGAAAAAGCTATTTTTACTCTGGGCCAGCCCAGCTGGGGTACATCTAACTAATTCCAACTGGGAGAAGTGCAGATGTGTGACAAACAGGGATCTGACTCTTCAGGTTTCAGTCACCACTTCCAGAGCAGCGAGGCCACAGGACCACAGGGCACTGACACTTCTGCAAAAAGACATCATGGCCATGGGACATCAGGAAAGAAAATAACCCAGACAGCCCTGACACAGCAGTGGATCAACATCCCAGCTTTATACACCTCACCAGAAATAGCTCATAACCCAACCCATCCTCTTCACAGCAGTTGTTTCTCCTCTTGTCACTCCACTGCTATTACTTGACATCTCTAAAAGTCTTTTCATGTCTTTAGAATGTCTCTTCCCACCCAGGCCAATGACATGAGTCCCACTGGCCCCCAGAGCAGTAGGATGACTCCTGAAGTGCCAAATTAATTCTCCTCAGAGCACATGGGGACAGAGCCCTGATGCAAATCATCTTGCTGGCATTGAAGATGTTACTTTTCCATCACTAAAGAGGCAGAAAAATAGTTGTGGTGGAAGAAGCTCAAGGTTATCTCTCGCAACAGAGAGAGAGAGGACCTGGAATGACCAAATATTATTGTATTATTGTCATGTTGTTTGCAACGTGGCACACTTCAGGCTCTGCTGAACTTCTGCAGGGCATTTCAGAAATTAAAAAAAAAAAAAAAAAGAAGAGCTCACAGCTTTTGGCAAAGAACTGCCTGTGCTGCTTGAGTGAGAACGTGTAGGCCAGGCTCCAGCACGGCGTGAATGAAATGGAGACTTTTAATAGAAACACTGGCACGGCTGTTACTGTGGCAACACTGCTGGGCACCAGTTTTTAAATTGTCTCCCTCCCCCATATCCACTCCCAGGCTCCAGGAGCTGTGAGCATCTGCAGCACCCACACAAGCTCACCAGGGCACCTTGCAGATGCTCAGCACTTGCCAGAATTAAGCCCCCTGAGCACACGGAGGGAGACTGGAGAGCGGTGTCCAAGAGTTTGGTGGGAGAGCCGTGGGTGCAAAATGTTGTGGTGTCCTGGGCACCACAAAGCCTCCTGTGGCTCCTGTCTCACGATTAGGCAAAGCAGGACAGAGGGGAGAGCAGATATTGCCCATGGGGAAGGTCCTGCAGCCCTACCTGGTCCAAGTCATAGGAGCAGGAATCCACTCGCTGCCGGAGGACGTTCCACTTCTTCCCACGGAACAAACGCCAGAGAGATGACAGCCCATAAATCTTCAAGCAGTAGAGCCTGAGCAAAGAGAAGGTGCTGTGCATCAGAGCTGTGAGTTCCCCAGCTTCAACACCAACCAGCTGTCACCAACACACCCCCGTGCCCACGGATGCTGCAGAATTCAGGGTGGCAAAAGGAATCAGCTCGAGAATGATGCAGAGAAATTGCTGCTCAGTGAACCTCAGCAGGGCTGGGCTCTGGCACATGAAAAGCTGGCTACAGAAGGCAGCTCTGGACCACTGGAGGGCAATGGGAATGCCATGCAAGGCTCTTGATCTCTGCTCACCTTCATGAAGAGGTTGGCAGGTAGGAAGCAGTGAGTGCTGCTGGAGGGTGTCCCCTCTGAGCAGCAGCAATCCCCAGCCCCACGTCCCCACTTCCCAGCAGCAAAAGTTGTTCTCTACAACTGAAAGGAGGTTGTAGTGAGGCTGGTGTTGGCCTTTCATCTCCAGTGATTGGTGATAGGACAAGAGGAAAAGGGTTCAAGTTGCACCAGGGAAGGTTCAGATTGGATATTAGGAAAAATTTCTTCTCCAAAAGAGTGGTGAAGCATTGGAACAGGGATTGGTTATTAGGAAAAATTTCTTCACTAAAAGAGTGGTGAAGCATTGGAACAGGCTGCCCAGGGAGTTAGTGGAGTGTCCATTCCTGAGTGTGTTCAAAAAAGGAGTAGATGTGGTGATTGAGGAGATGATCTTGTGGTTAAGGTGGTGTAGGACTGACAGTGGGACTCGATGATCTTAAAGACCCTTTCCAACCATGATGATTCCATGAGGATTCTATGAAAAGAAGCAGTAAGATTGCTCCTCTGAGCTCCCCTCTGGCTCTGCAGTTTAGATCTGCTCTGTCCTTGCTTCACACCCCTTCATTCCACAGCAGGGATGGCCAAGGTCTTACCCTTCACACTTGAGTCCTTTTTGCCTCAGCAGCACAGAGAGGAAAGGGAGGGGACTGGAGGCCCTGCAGTCTCTTTAGCTTCAAACCTCCATGAGTGGGAAGAGATCAACTAAATAGCTAGTGGCAACCATTGGATTGGATCCACTTGGAGCTACTTTCCTCCCAGAAAATGGTGAAATAAGCCTGGTGAGATAAAGGGTGGGAAACTGAGACACCTATAGAATAACACAGAGGGAAAAAGATAGAGAAGAGGCACAAAGAACCCCTGGCAGCAGTGTCCAACACACAGAAAGGGGACACAGACAATCTGTGGTGTAGAGCAGAGCCTGAGAAAGCCTGAGCTACAAAAGCCAGACTGGTTAACCAGCCTAGCTGGGGTGGAGACACTGCTCAGATTTCAAAGCAACATTGTGAAAGCAGAGGCAAGAGAAGAACCTGGTCTGAGGAACACCGACTGCTTCAAGGACTTGGCGAGGTGCCCCCAGACTGGCAGGAGAGTGGCCAGGATCTGGTACACACCTGTCCCCTGACTCTGACTGAGGTGACACACTCCCCACACACCCTGCCGTGGCACCAAATGGGTGTTCCTGCTGCAGCACCCACCTCCCCTTCCCTGCCTGCCTGCACACACTTGCCCACCCTTGTTTCAGCGTGCCATTTGTCTCAGGAGGGGAGCTCGGGCTTCATGAGCACCTGAACCAGCAAATGCTTCCCCCAGCAGCAGGAACACAAGGTGCTGTGGTGGCTGCATGGCCATAGGTGACTGCAATCCCTTCTGGACTCTCCATGGGGGCCACCTGGCACAGCAGGGGCAGCACAGGGCCAGCAGCAAGAGAAAATACAGCTGATCCTTACTGCTAAGAAAGTGCTGGGGAGGGCAGACTGGAACCCTGCAGCTCCCGAGGGAAAAGCAATCCCCTGAGAAAATCCTGTCCCTGTTTCCACTCTCTGCACAACTAGGAAGAGCAAGGCTACTCCTCACAGAGCCAAACAGACCTCCCAGTAATTAGAGATTTTGGGAGAAAACTCCCATTACTGAGATCTGGGGGGGATGAGCAGAACCAGCTCATGAATCCCATCTCAGTATTTCCAACTATTCTCTAAACAACCCCTAACTAAAATTCCACTTTTCTTTCTGCTGTTTGCAATGTCAAGCCCTCTGCTCACATCCTGGGGAGGAACAAGGCCTTGGAGAGGGACTGTTGGCAAGGGTCTGGAGTGACAGGATGAAGGGTCAATGGCTTTAAATTAGAGAAGAGCAGATTTAGATTGGATGTTAGGAACAAGTTCTGTACCATGAGGGCAGTGGAACAATGGCACAGGTTGCCCAGGGAGGTGGTTGAGGCCTCATCCCTGGAGATGGTCAAGGTGAGGCTTGACAAGGTGTAGAATTCTGAAAAAAATATTGGTCTCAAAACAGCCACCCTGACAAAGTGGACACTGAGCTCAGGTGGAGGCCTCATTCAGAAGCCACCTGGACTCTGTTCTCTCAAGCAGAGACCCTCATTTGGGGAACCACCCTGAGAAACAGGACCCTATTCTCACAAGAGCAGCCCCTCCTTTAGTGCCCACCCCAATAAACTGAACACTGGCCTGGCAAGGGGAGCTCTGTTTGATGCCACCTGATGAGCAGGACACTGTCCTTATTCCATAAGGGACAGGGGCAGGAGAGCTGCACCCTGTGGAGGCAGAGTGACATCTTGTGTGTGCCCCGGGTAAAGCCACTGGAGAGGGGGCACACACAGAATGATGATGCAAAGAACCTCTGATGCAGAGCAGAGGATGGGACTCCAGGGCTTCTCCAGAGGCCCTTTCCTCCTCCTCTCCTCCAGTTCCCCTCAAAACCAGTGGGCAGGGTGCAACTGAAAAGGGTGCAAGGATAAAACTGAACTGAAGGGTTGGCCTGGACTGCTTTGTTTTCCTCTGCTTGCCACATAGTTTTATTTTTCCAGGTCACTACCAGAGTAATAAATATTTAACCACAAGAGAACTGAGAGACTGGTAGCTTGTACTGCTGTGGCCATCACTTCTACCCGAGTATAATCACACAATAAATTAATTGCTGGCTAAAGTGTGAACTGAAGAGGATTACACCAGGACTGAACACTCCAGAAATGAAAGACATGGCCTGAGTGGTCAGTGGCCTTTCTCTTCAAACATACCCAAGACACAGACAAGAGAGACCAACTCACCTGGCTCCGTAGACATAGAAGCAGTAGATGTGGAAGGTCAGAAGTGCAATGATGTCAGAGAGGATGCAGAGAGCCACAGTCAGGCCCAGGCAAGCTGACAGACCCACATACCAGAGGATCATCTCAATGAATGGGGACATCAGGTGAATATAGCCTAGGGGATATTGCAGAATGTCATTTTCTGACTGAGACATCCTCCTGTTGACATTCTCTAAAGACTGATTCCACCCCCCAAACTGGATCTTTCCTTCAGAAATCATAGCCAGGAAAATATGGAATTAAAACTGGAAAGCTCCTTCAGGTGCCACGGGCCAACAAAAACTCTCCTTCTCCCCAGGTTTCTGACCAGCTCTGTGAGCAAGGGTGGGACTCACTGAGCTTGTGCAGAGCAGTCACCCTGCTCCACATGTGGTTTAGCTTTCTAGATGTGTCCAGCTGCACACATCAACCTTTACCAGTGGTGATTCTAAACTAAAAGTGTGGAGGCAAAGTCTCTTTCATCATTCAAGTGGAGCACAGTGATAGAAACAAGACCACACTTGACTGATGAGCAGAATAAATCAGTACAATCTCCACCATTGTTCAGCTTGGAGAAGACTCCAGGGGACCTTAGAGCTGCCTTCCAGTCCCTGAAGGGAACCCACAGGAAGGCTGGAGAGGGACTTTTCATAAGAATGTCCAGTGACAGGACAAGGAAAATGGATTTAAACTGAAGGAGAAGAGGTTTAGACTGGATCTTAGGAAGAAGTTCTTCAGTATGAGGGTGCTGAGACTCTGGAACAGATTGCCCAGAGAAGCTGTGGCTGCCCCCTCCCTGGAGGTGTTCAAGGCCAGGTTGGATGAGGCTTGGAGCAGCCTTGTGTAGATGAGAGGTGTCCCTGGGCATGGCAGGGAGCTTGGAGGAGATGAGCTCTAAGGTCCCTTCCAACCAAATCCACTCTATGATTATGACCACTCCTTCATCAAGACACTTATCAAGGACACAAGGGCTGTGTTATTTCAAGGAGGGACTGGGAATAATAAAATGGCTAAGTTGAAGCTAGTGATAAGACAGGGTCAGGATTTGCATCCCAAGAGGACAGTTCTCATCCCTATCCCATCAGCTGCTCTACATGGCAAAGCCTACAAAAGCCTACCCAGGACCTCCAGCCTTCCCTTGGCCACTCAGCACTAATGGCCCCAAGAGCCCTGTTGTGATCTGCACTTTTTGCAAAGCCTCACCAGAAGCTCCTTATTTAATATGCATGACTTCTTGTGTGGGAATCCATCTTTGGCTTGAGTTCCCACAGCAGGAAGACTTGCAGACAAGTTTGTACTTGCAGTAGTGCATTTTGATTCATTATTCACCTCTAGGCAAACATGAAACACTCAGGAGGGAAGAGATGAAAAGGGGGGGACTGAAAAGTTAAACAATTGCACTTACTAATCCACAGATGGATGTGGTAAAGGAAGAAACGGCCCAAAACCTGATCCAAAGCTCGGTTCATTTTCAGTCCAGCTGGTGCCCCCATCAGCCACTGGAGCAGGTTCTGGAGCTCTTCAGCTACATGCTACAAACACATGAGAGCAAGGAGATAAAAGACACTGAGCAGATCCACTGCTGCCCCTCCCCAGGAATTCTTACCACACCCCTCAAACCAACAGAAAAAAAAAAAATCCAAATGACGACTTCACAGGCAATTAATTAAATTAGAAATGCACCTTTGTGGGCTCTTTACTGAATCCAAACTTAAAGTCAGAGAGGAAAGTGAACTGCTGAAGTGGTCTCAGTGGTGGGACAAAGAACCTGGTGTTGGTTTATGGCCACCTCTGGTAGCTTGCACAGTCTGATTTCTTGGTGTAATGAGGGCTCTTGAAATAGGTGGCAAATGCTGAGCACAAATCAATTTCTTTGGAGAGTCAACTGAAAAGCCAGAACTGGCAAGTAATCCAAGTGTGGGGAAGGCTGCCAGGATTTTAAAATGGAGAAGGTGGCAGTGCACACAGTGCAAAAAGAAAGTGAATTTTTCCAAATAAATAACCTGTGTGTTTATAGCAGGCTAGAAAACATCATTATGTAAATGTACTTCATACATAAAAAAACTTTCTTAATATTCTGTGGTGTACAAGGCAAGATTAACCATGCCTTGCATGGGATGTACATCTTGTCCACCACTACTGTGTCTTTCTGCAGGTTCCATGGAGAGATACCCATGGCCTGCCAGTAAAAAAGAAGTCCTTTGAATGGCTGAGAAAAAGGCTTAATGGTGCTCATGCCCAAATCACTGAGGGCTTTGACTCACAATTTTTGGTGACTTAATCCAGACTGATGTTATTTACTGGTTTTCCCTTGCAGCTGACAGGGCAGAAGATGAGCTGGCTCTCTCTGCTCCTTGGTGGTTCACACCTGACCAACTTACCTGAGGTGAAACCAGCCCTGAAGTTCATTTACCAGGCTGGGAACTGAGAGTAGTAACCTCCAGCCAGCAGAGTTGGAACACACCTGGGAGAAGTGACCTCCTACACTGTCCTGTATGAGGAGAGATTGAGTAAAAGACTCCTACCTCTGAAAATCCAAGGCACATCCACTGAAGGGATCTGCACTGGAAATTGTCCATGTGTAGAAGAAAGGAGACCTAAAGCTACCTAAAGCTGATGCACTGCAGCCTACTTTCCCCACCATTCACATGGATAATTCCCCTAAGGGGAGATTATTTCCAAGGAATGATTCCCTTTTATTATTAACCAACAGGATCCTTGCAAAATGAGTTTCTAAACATTTGCTTTTAGTGTAGTGGCAAAATTAAGGGCTCCATCTTCAACTTCTCCATAAGAATTGCTTTTTTGTATCACCATTTTCCCTCTCTCTCTCCCTGCAAGTCAGAACTGATTTGAACCCCCTGTGGCTGAGAAGTGTTAGTTACTTTATATATAGGCTGGTTTTAATATTTAAAGTGTTGGACTGGTAACTTAGAAAAAGCATTTGGGGATTTTAATGAAATATTTAAATGCTTGAAAGCATTCCTTCAGCAAGGCTGTTTGGCAGCTCTGAATCTTTCTTCAGTCCCAGAGGTGCTACTGAAGTCAGAGAGGGGCATTTAGCTCTGGGAAGGTGCTCACTGCTGCTGAGCTGGGAGAGGCACTGCAAAACCTAACCTTGCAGGTTGTGTTTTCCAGCCAGGTATTTTAGGACTGATCAATAGGAAGCAGGAAAAGGTGAGTGGGAGGCCAATTCTCCTGTTGCAGGAATGAATATTGAATGTGGCCAGTATGAATAAATAAGACAAGGTGGATTTGGGTTGCAGGAAGGGGTGTAGGGACATTGCCAAGCTGGAGGCTGAAGCTAGCAGGGTTCAGATGGGATCACTGTGGAAATATTTGCTTTACTGTCACACTCCTCATTCCAGGCTGCACCTGCAGAGGGTCTCTGTGTCACTCCATGTGCCATGGATAGAGAAGGACACCCAGAGCACAGGGGGTGGGCACTGGGAAGCTCAGTGCAAACTTCCTGAGCAGAGCCAAGTCTGCTGCAGGCATTAGGGGCTCAAAGATGACCATTTTATGAATGAACACCTAGGACTATTTTCCAGGTAGTGTCCTCTCTACTTGCTTTGTTTATGGAGAAAAGGACTGAATAGGAACTTAAATCCAAATATCTCTAAGCTCCAATGCCATTTTTTGAGGCATGATGTATGATAAATATTTAACTGTTTCAAGGAGATAAAAGCTTAAGAAAAAAGGACATCAGCAAGGATGGAAGAGGTGAAGGAGAGGAAGAAAAAAAGATGGTTTATACACTGTTCTTATTTTAAAAACAGACAAATGTAGAACTTTGCATAAGGTATTTTTTAAAGCAAGGCTTGTCTTGTGGAAGGTAAAAACAAGACAACCATTGGCAAGCCTGGTGGGATCAAGAGGAACGAGGAGGGTACAAATTGTGAGGGCACCCACAGAGAAGAGATTATTCACATTTTCCATTCTTGGCTTTGAAAGCCTGCTCCACAAATCTGTCCTTGCATCCAGCTACTCATCACTTACTCCCTAGGTGTCTCTGAATCACATCTGCCTCACAGCACAAAAGCAACTTGTTATTGCAGTCAGCACGAGGCAGCTCATCAAGCTGTGAGAGTGGGAGCTGTAGGCAGGGATGTCTTGTGCACCATCAACAATTGCTGGCTGAGTGTTGATTTGAGAACCATTGTATCAGGGGATGACAAGGGATGGCCAAGGAACAAGGAGCAGGCTGAGCATTGTCACCCTGGCAGTTGTTGGGAGCCAAAATAACCCCACCTGGATCTGCTCCCTTCCTAAGAGATGTTGGGTGGGGGGGAAAAAAAAAAAAAGGGCACTATATCCAGTCCCTGCAGAGCTACAATTTTGTCAATGTTAAAATCAATCAATCAAACCCATGAGTTTATATGTTATATAACATATAAAATAGTTTGACAATATTAAAATCAACCAAATAAACTAGGTTAAAATAAGGTTAGGTACAGAATATTCTGTATATAATTCTGTAGTATGTAATTCTGTATATACAGACTTCTTATGTATTTTAATCCATAAGAATCTCATTATAATCTACCTAATGTTCTGTTTATTGACAGATGCAGAGCTGTAAGGTCAATGCCACCATCAGAGCTGGGGCAGATATCCAAAGCAGGAGAGCAAGGAACACAAGAGAAGGAAAAACAATTCCTTCTGCACATGGGAAAGTTTGAGTTACTGCACTTGGCAACACAGAAGCACTTGAGAAAGCCCAAGTGATGGGAATAATGTGGACCAGATGGACACTCAGCAGCAACAAGGAAAGCTACTGCTGAATGGCTACGGGGAGATTTTGCTGTCATACTGGAAAAGAAGTGGTGCTGGCTTGCAGACCACATGCTGAAGTCATTGGTATATTTTGGGATCACTCAGATCTGCATTTTTTTAAGGCCTGCACATAAAGCACATAAATCAATGCCCACTGAAGGAAGTAAAAGGGCTCCAAATGCTTTTAAGTCCAAAACCTAATACACTTGAAAGCAGAAAGTAAGAAGAGTTGCAAGTGGCCTGAAGTGATAAGCTTGGAGAAGCAGCCAAGAAAGGCAGGGACTGACTGCCAGGCCACCCAGAGGAGGAGGAGGAGCCAACACTTCCAGGAAAGTTGGTCACAGCCCCTGGTGACAGCAAGGTGATGAAGTCTGCACATGCAGGAGACAGGGTGATGCCTAAGTTGAGTGACAGTTGAGCTAAATTACTGAAAAAGGAACAAGGGAGCAACTCTGATGAGCAAACCTACCCAGGACAGGTGCTGGGACTGGGTACACCTTGAGCATGGAGAGCATCCATCTGCCAAAGACACCACGCAGATGGAACCCCTCCTGGAGCCACCTGTGCAATCAGGAATGCAGCCAAAAGCCACTTCCTTGCAGACTTGTTAAGGAAAAGAGATTTCTGAGAGCTGGGCACTTACAGAAATCCCACAGGGAGAGCTCTAGAGAACTTACAACTTCTTCAGCTGAAATATCTGAAAGGGAAAAGACCTAAAAGGTATTTCTAGAAATACTTCTTTGAAAAATATTGCACACCTCAGATACAAGAACAAGAGTACTGCAAGAACTGTGGTCCTTTCTAGCCCACCCCTGCTGCTGGATAGTGTCTGAGGCAATCCTTAGAACATGCAATCCTTAAAAGTTTGACTATGAAAATGGTAATAATCATCATCCACAACTATGCTGGACACTCCACACACATGTTCTGAAAGCACAGGATGTACAAGAATGATCAGAGACCAATGGTTTGTAACAGTTAAGAGGTTAGACACCAGCCAAGCATCAAGAAAAAAGATGAGAAAACTGACTTTCCCAAGAAAGTCAGGATAAATGGGGAAAAAAAATTGCTGCTGGAATTCTCTCATCAGAATAAAACCCCTCCCAATCAAGAAACTAGAGGACAAGCAGAGGGAGGATGTTCTCCAGATGCTAGAGAGAAACCAATGGAAAGATCCACCTTCTCTCCCAGAAATAGAGAGAGTGGGCAGAGAAAGGATCAGGCTGTGCAGCTGCATGGCAACGCTCAGCAGTGGCTGCACAAGTACTCCCAAGGCACAGAAGCTCTTAAAATGGAGCTAAATACACATCAGAGGCTTGGTCTCCAGCCTCTGCAGTGCACCAGATGTTCCTTACTGCCACTGAACAGCCACACTGGAGCACTGCCCCCAAAAGGAGCCACCAGAAAAGCAGGACACACTTGTTCTTCATGGATTTAGGCTGGTACTGAGGGATCTTACTGGACAAGAGTATTTATGCTTGAGAAAAATCATAGGACACAGGAAGTTTTCCTGGTTTACCACCTGTACACCAGAGTTCTTAGCCAGGATTTCAAGTGTTTGTACCCTGCTTAGTTAATGCCTTTGGATTTCCCCATAAAATTCCTCTTCACAAGCACAGCTGCACTGCTTATCAAGTTTGACTTTGCAGCAGTTTAGCAGATTAAACCCAGGCTACAGCTTTTTAATTTATTTTTTTTTTCACTAAACACCCCATATAGCAACAACCTGAGGCTGCTGCCTGTTGCCTCCAGAACAAAGTATTCTGGCTGGATAACTGCTCAACCTGAAGCTGCAGAGCTCTGTCCAAGCTACAGCTGTGACTTTAGGAACTGGAGCAGCCCTCCAGTAAACACCCAATTACTATTCACTGCACATGCAAAGCAGGGCTGGGCTCCTTTTGAGCAGCCCCAGCAGGCTGGATTTGAAGATTCTGCAGTTCTTGAGGAGCCCTAATTTGCATGACTTCAGACAGGACCCTCTGCAATCCTGTGGGTAAGGCACTGCCTCCTTCCAACTATCCCAGGCATCAAGAACTGGTCAGTACTCAGAGCAGGTGGAAGTGAAACAGCTCTGGGCAGACTTACATCAGCTGCAGGGATGAGAGTGTCAGCAAGGTGGCCAATTTGGTTCTTTCTGTACAGCCAGGACATCAGCAGGATCCCCAGAGCCACATCAATCAGCAGAGAGACAAAGATATTGGCTTTCCTGCAGGCAGGATGAAGAGAAACAGTGTTACAGGAAAAGGAAGGACAACGTTTAATATTTCAATGACAACTGTCAGCTCCTGACATCCTTTAATGTCCCAGGGACACGGGGACAACTCACTGAAGAGGCAAAAAGACTTTCAGGGGTGTGCTGCTACTTTTGTGGCCAAACATTGAGCTACTCAGAGCCTGCCACACCACACCACCTTGCTCAGGAAGGGGACTGAAGAGAGGGATTGAAGATACAAAGAGGTACAGTAGACAAGGATGCATGGAAATACTCAGGGGGCATTGACTAATGCTAAGAGCACCAGTCCTTGGAGCACCCACACTGAGATCAGAGGGTTTCCCAAGAGGCAAACTTGAGTTGAACCACTTTTGATGTAAAAAAATAGTTTTTTTGGGTACACAGACACACCCAGAAGGGCTGCTGAGCTGCCCCCTCACTGCTAAAGTTTCTGAATTCAGTTCCATGATGAGTTCTGAATTAAGTTCCTGAGTTATTCAGGAAATCAGATTAAACAATCACAGCTACTTTTGGTGTTCAAATCTGCTGATCTGTTTCAAGTGTTGCCTGGGAGTCTGTTCCTGCAGGATCAGAGAACCACAGAGAACACAACTCACTGTGTAATGGCCACAGGGCATTCAATATCTGTCTCAGATCTCTGCCTCTCCCTGTCCCACTCACTGTGCTGCACGTTTGCTCTTTCTGTTCCACTGACTTTATTACTGCTTGTTGGAGTCTCTGCTCTGCAGTAACTGTCAGGAAGATTCCCCAAAAGAGGGGGTGAAAGAGGGGAGCAGGAAGACCATCCTGTCCTTATGGGAAGTGCTGCTGAACATGGATTTCAGGTTTTGGTTAACAGCAGCAATGAGCTGGTGGGAGTACTGACAGCAAAGCACTCCACACAGCAGTGCAGGACAAGCTTTCCATGGGCAATATCCTGTGTGCCTTCCCCAGGTTAGGGAAAATAGATGTACATCTGGAAAAAAGCATAAATAATAAGGACAGATTGCAGAGTCAAAACCTGCAAACTAGCAGGGAAGGCAACAGGGCATGGTGCAGTGAGGAGGCTGTGGTGCTGTGCAGGCTGAGGATCCATGGGTTGGTTCCCCAGAGGACAGAGAGCTAGTGCCAAGGTGTGTGTGGCTTTATGTGTACTCCATACCTCATCAGCTGAGTCTGGTTTTGAGCCTTCTTGTTGCTGCTGATGACCTGAAGGTGCTGCAGGCGATGGCCCAGCTGCTCACAGGTTGAGAGTTTGCTCCACAAGAAAGATGAAGGCCAAAACTTCAGCACCCTGCAGAAAACACCCCAGGAATGTCCCCTTTTGCTTTTGCCACAGAGCAGGTTGCAGAGGGTACCAACTCCAGGCAAAACATTCAGTGCAAAGCCAAGGTTGTGCAACCAGAGATGGTGTCAACATATTGTCATTAAATATGAGATGTTATCTATCCTCCTCAAGGTTAACAGAACAGAGGCAGCTTTTCCAGGTTAAGGCACCTAAAGCAGACAACTCAACCTCTCATTTTCATTCTGTAAATCCAATCTCACTCTTCTAAGGAAGCCAGAACACAACCCTGATTCCACCTTGGGTTTTGGGGTACATCCCTGGAATTGCACATTGCTCTGAGTCTCCAGCAGGCTGGGGTCAGGGCAGTTGTGTGCAGAACACAAGATGGTGAAACTGCCCCACAAACCCCCCTGCTGTGAACACAAGTCTATCTAGTGTGAGCTTGGTATAACTGCTGGGTTCTCCCTGCAGTTTCTGTCCCTTTTCCCCTCTTTTCTTTTTCCTTTTCTTCTTTTTTTTTCTTTATTACCTCCAAATTCCTTCCTCAGGGTCTCTATTTCTGTCTTCTTTCCACTGTCTTGCCAAGAGTGACCAGCAATGTGTGAAAAATGTGACATTTAGCAGTTAATTGGGTTTCAAGTTTAACATCCACATTAGGCTTGTAGGAGAGAAAATATTCAGAGTTCTTTTTGTATGACTCAGAAGAAAAGTACTAAACAATGGTCAATAATTTTGGGGAGTTGCTTTCATGACCATACAGCCTCTAAAGAAAGGAATGATGGTGATTTGTGTAGTCTCAAAGTGCACAGCAGTGCAACACCAAGCACTGTGTTTGATGTGGGGAATAAAATCTGATGTGGACATAATCTGGATCCCTTCTTTCCCAGGCACAGTGGTTGTTCCACTATTCTCAGTCTTTCACTGTTTCTCATTCCAGGCCCAGGAATCTAAATTAACTTTCAGTCATTTAATCTCTCTTACAGCACGGGCCTGTTCCTTCAGTTCATGTTCATTCCAAACTCTAAAATGATTCCTGGTATCCTGCTTTGCTTTTGAAGCTGTCCAGCTGTTGGGATCATTACTGAGTAGGCTTCTGGAGGACCTCAGCCTGTGGGCCAGCAGCAGAGTGGCTCCAGGGCTGGCCAGCACAGTGTGCAGGATGGGCAGACTGGGGCTCCAGCTGATATTTATACATTTTACACAAAAGGCAAGGATATGGCTTTAGAAAATCCTGCCTGTTTCACTCTGGTTGCTATCCCCATCCTCCTGAGCCCTTTCCATCACCCCCCGTGCAAGGTCTGCCTGCTGAAAACCCAGAGAGCTGAACTTCCCCCTCCTTCCCCCTCCCCAGTCAGATTTCAGCCACGTTGGGTTTGAAGCACACGCAGTGAATCACCCTTAATTTGAGGCCTCTGAGTTACTCAGCTCTCTCTCTTCATTACAGCCTCCCACCTTTGAGACAAACACATGCACTGTGCTCCAGCTGACTTGTCAGGAGGTGAGATCCAAAGCAGCAGAGGAGAGAGGGCTGTGCAGGGGAGGGAGACAGGGGGGAGACTGCACTGGCCACTGATCTCCAAGACTTGGGTTTGTAGATTCATCCAGGCACAAGTGCAGATGAGTTTTCTCTTCTGATTTTACCCTAGCCCAGTGGTTACAAATTCTGCTGTGGCAAACCTTTGCTAGAGCAGAAAATTGCACTTGAAATGCAAAGGAAGGGGGAGGAGAAACACTTTACCTGTGTGGCTGTGTACAGAGACCAGGAAAGAAGTATTTCTGCCTTTCTTCCTCAGCACTCCTGGAGATGAGTGTTACCATATCACATCATACAACTATTATACTGAGCTTTTTGCAGGATGTTTGTATTTTTATTTACTTTTAGGTATTTACTCTTCCAAGGAAGTACATAAGTGGACTGGAGGTTTTCCTCTTGATGTTAAGTAAAAAGAGAAACAGCTGTAGCCCAGACAAGCCCAGACCTCTGATGTGTTTTTGGACCCCTCCTGTTCAATTAGGAGATGTGTTTGCCTGTTGGGGTGCTCCTGGGGGTGAGGCTCCTTTGGAAATCCCTCTTGCTTGTGCAGGATGCACCTTCAGAGAACTGAAGGTAAAAAATGCCTGGTCAGCCCAAGAGCTGCCAGAGCATCAGAGTTCAAGCAGAAAGCAACAGCTCCACGGCCCTGGACTGAACACTCAGGGGGCTGAAAGTGTCCCCATCCTCTCCCAGCACCATGTGTCTCTTACCACCCATTGCTGCTCCATAACTCCTCACACTGGAGGCAGCTTGGGGGTCACCCACCAGACACCCCCAGCCAAAGGAAAGGACTCCCTGTGGCTCTCAGATCTCTGAGGTGCATCCTGCACAAGCAAGAGGGATTTCCAAAGCAGCCTCACCCCCAGGAGCACCCCAGCAGGCAAACACATCTCCTAATTGAACAGGAGGGGTCCAAAAACACATCAGAGGTCTGGGCTTGTCTGGGCTACAGCTGTTTCTCTTTTCACTTAACATCAAGAGGAAAACCTCCAGTCCACTTATGTACTTCCTTGGAAAAGTAAATACCTAAAAGTAAATAAAAATACAAACATACTGCAAAAAGCTCAGTATAATAGTTGTATGATGTGATATGGTAACACCCATCTCCAGGAGTGCTGAGGAAGAAAGGCAGAAATATTTCTTTCCTGGTCTCCTACCCCTCTGCATCCCAACCAAAAGTGCTTCCACTTGTTTCCTACACAGTACATAAACAATTTTCAAAAGTGCAATGGAAAAGCAACTAAATTATAAAACCAAGCAGACACACAAACAAAAAAATCATGATGTTGTTTCATTGCATTATTTAAGCATCAGGAGGCTTTGGGGTATTCCCAAAACACAAGGAATTTTAGCAGTGCATTAACAGAGCCTGCATGACTAAATCTTGATTTTCCAACTAATGTTTTTTCCTGAGAGTGAGAGCAGAGTTTTCCAATACCAGATGAAAAGCAATCTTCCTCAATCTGGCTCACATGCAAATATTAAAGCTCCACTAAGCAGAACCTCTCTGGCTGTCTCTATGCTCCTTATTAGAACCTGCAAGCATGGTGCCTCCCTTGAGAAATCAGAGGCCATGCTGTTTCTGAAAGCCCTTCTTGAAAAGGAGCACACAGAATTTCTTGTCTCAACACTAAATCATCCTGATGAGCCCCAGCAGCACACTCGAGACCTTCCGTGGCCACAGAAACCTGGCACAGAGATCCCTCTGAAGAGAGATTTGCAATGGCCACCCCTTAGCACAAGGTGGTGCTGAAGAAATGCCTGAACGCAGGATGGAAAGGACTTGGGAGGCTCAGAGAACTCAGGGAGACGGCAGAGCCCCTGCCTGAGCTTCCCAAAGCTGCTGCCCCAGCAAAAAAAAGAACAAACCCATCAGAAGTGTGTCCACCAAAGCCCCAAGCCTCCATTTGTCCTTGGAGGACATCACTGGTCAAAGCTGACTATCCCTTAACCACAAAAACCTGGGAAAGAAGGAAATCCTGTGACCAGAAGCAGCAAAAACCTGGTAGCCCATATTTTATGGGACCATCCTGTCCCAGCACAGGGAGGAGGGGACTGGAAGGTGACACCTTGAACCCTCTCTTACCAGCAGCAGGTCAGCCCTTCTGCAGCACAACTCTGTGGCCTGTCCCTGACAGCCACAAAATGTCCATCAACCTGACCCACAGTCTGCTGGACTCTGAGTGCTGCAGCTGGGACCACCTGGCAAGGTCCTCTTCTCAGAGAACTTCCTCAGGAGGTAAATGGACCTGCAGCCAGAGCCCTGCTCCACCTTCCACAACTATTATGTCACCTGCTGGACCCTCTGAAGGCCCTTTTACACACTGGTGAGCTCAGAGATGAGAAGGTACCCAAAAGGTACTTGAGGTCCAGTGGTACCAGATTAAGGAAAACATTTTGTACCAACTGTATTTCTCACTGGGGTTGAGCAGGAACCCTGCAAATGCCTCGAGATGAACCGGATGACCCTGCAAACCCCAAGTGATGGTGGCATCACTTACCTGCTCCTGCAGACCCCAGAGATGAGTGAAAGCAGGAAGGTGAGCAGCATGCAGGCAGGCACAGAGGCTTGCTTCAGCAGCTCCATGATGATACTGGCTTCCACACCATCTGACTGCCAGTGGGTCAGCTTGATGGGTCCATCATCATACCGGTCAGTCATGAACAGAATCTTGCTCCTGGCAACTGTGTCAAAGATGGCAGAGAGCTTTGAAGCATCCTTTACCTCCTCTTCAGTGGAGGTGTCCAGAGGGGGATGGAGATGGGAAAGCATCACTTGGCGTTGGTCGTAGTAAACCAAGATGATTTCTTCCTTCTTAGGGTTGTTGGAGTGTTTCTGCAGGGTAGAACAGCTCCAGAATTTGCTGTCTCCTTCTTTGCTGATCTGAATCCACGGCTCATGGGGGAATATTGTCCCGAGGTCTTTCAAAAACTCACTCAGACTTTCTTCTTTCTCCTCTTTGCTGTTGCTCCAAGAGCCAAGCACAGAAATGTTGACTTTAGTCACCTGAAGGACTTCACTGAGATAGTGCTTCACCTGGGCAGGAATAAATGGGAAATGGACCACAGCAAGGATAACAGCTGAGTTCTGTTCCGAGATCCAGCGGCCGATCAAAATGCCACTTTCTGCTGAGGAGCAGCACGATGGAAAGAAGACCTTAAGTACCATGGCACCAGTCCTGGAAGAATGGTATGGCTGCAAATCAACACAGAAATAAACCTTGAGAATTGTGATTAAACACAAGGAGGGTTTGAGCTGACCAAAGTCACCGGTGAGGAGGCCCAATCAAGTTCTAAAATACTAATTCCAGCCACTTGTATAATGACAGCCAAGAGATAAACACACATCAGGAATATCTGGAGGTTCCTGGTAATCTGCAGTCTTTGATATGAGGGATGGTGAGCCTGGAGCTTCTCAGCAAAGCTCTTCTCCCAGTCCTGGAGCAGCCTTTCATGATGGTAACTGATAAGCACAGCCTGTCAGAGCAGCCAAGATCAGCAATCCATCCTGCCTTGTTTCTGACATGGGATGTGCTGGAGCACTGCCTAGGGAAGGGACTACACAGCAGCACACTGTGATGCCCCTGGGGAATACTTCCTCCTATTACCAACAATCAGATACTGGTTTATGCCAGAGAGCCACAGAATTTCAGAGGCTCCTTTATCATCCAGGAACCCAGACCTGTGCTCTCCAACAACTACCTGAGCCACCTTGGTGAGATCACTCAGCTCCTCATCATCTGGAAACAGAGACAATAATTTTGTCAAAAGGGACTACAGTGATTTGGGGCTTATGTAGTAGTTTGAATTATTAGAATGGAATCACAGAATAATTTGGGTTGGAAGGGACCTCTAAAGCTCATCCAGTCCAACCCCTGCAGTCAGCAGGGACACCCTCAACCAGATCAGGTTGCTCAGAGCCTCTTCAAGCCTCACCTTGAACATCTCCAGGGATGAGGCCTCAACCACCTCCCTGGGCAACCTGTGCCATTGTTCCACTGTCCTCATGGTACAGAACTTGTTCCTAACACCCAGTCTAAATCTACTCTAATTTAAAACCAATGCCCCACATCCTACCCCTCCAGGCCTTTGCAACCAGTCCCTCTCCTGTGGGCAGGATTAGTTACAAGACCCTGGAGAAGGCGAAGCGTCATCTCTGCTGTGTCTGTGTTCTTTATCCACGACGTTTTTCTTCCTGTCATTAAGCAAACACCTCAGTGGCTCTGTAAGGCTTGTACAGAAAGGAGCTGGGAGGCAGTTGACAATGTCTCTTTAAATAAGGTGGAGGTTTCTAACAGAAATATAATTGCAGTAAGGAGGGCGCTGGCGCAGAGCACCCGGCGCCCGTTGTCCTTCCCCGTCCTTCAGTGCTTTGTGAGGGATGTGGAAAAGTCTGCAGGGCCCCGGGGCTGCCTCCTCTGCCAGGGACCAGTCAGCTGGAAAGAGGAGCAGGGGCTGTGTTTGGAACGTGTGGAGAGGACGCAGAACCTGGAGGTTTGGCTGGTTTGTTGGGATTTTTTTTCAAATCTGGGACAACGGAGCCGGAGGATCTGTTTGCTGCGGGGAGGAGGAGGCTCTGGGGAAGCAGCAAAGGTGAGAGGTGAAGCTGCTGCCGACCCCACAGCCCTGCCCAGCACAGCAGGAGGAAATCTCTGCTCATGGATGAGTTCCCAAGCCCTCCAGGCAGCAAGGTGAAGTTTCCCTGCTGCACAGCTCACTCCCCCGACAGGAAAAGCACCACGGCTGATGCGATACAAGGAAAAATGTAGGGGTTGTTTTGGTTTTTGTTTTATTTTTTTTTTTTCCCTGGGACTAAATTTTCCCTTTCACTGCAAAACTACAAAGCACACTCCAAGCCTTCCCCTTGCACAGATGGGAGGGTGCTGGTGAGGGGTTTGTTGGCACTAAGCTGCTGGGAGCAGACAGTGCATCCCTCACTGCCCCACAGATCCTCCAGCCCACGGCTAAATTTGGAGGCCACAGAGGGACTTTTCCTCCATTCCTGACCAGAGGACCAAATTTTCAGGCTCTAGAATATATCCCAATAATTGAAAAGCAGCCAAGGAGCAGCAGGAACCAGGGAGCCAGCCTGGAAACTCAGGCAGCAAAGCTGGTAATTCCCAAATCCATCACTGGTTGTGCATCCTCCTTGAGTCGTGTCAACAGACTGTTTGAAAACTAAAGCTGACATTTTAAATGTCCCAGTCAACTGTTTCACTGCTGCTAATTTTAACAGCAGCCAATATAGAATCATAGAATTGGGTGGGTTGGAAGGGACCTCAGAGCTCATCAAGTCCAACCCTTGCTCCACTCCCCCCGTGGTTCCCAGCCCATGGCACTGAGTGCCACATCCAGGCTCTTTTGAAATATCTCCAGGGATGGAGAATCCACCCCTTCCCTGGGCAGCCCATTCCAATGTCTGATCACCCTCTCCATAAAGAAATTCTTTCTAATATGCTAAATTGTTGCTCCTAAAGAGCCCAAAGTCTTCCAGATATGCCCATTCCTCCTGGAAAGCCCCAGCTTCTCCCCCGAGATGCCACACAGCATCAGCACAAAGACCTCAGGTGCAGCAAAACCAGCAATGGACACCACTTAAAATGCATCAGTTCAACCAGCAAATGAAGGAAGGACCCCAGGACCCGTTCCTCAGAACTTTAGACAGAAAAACAAGGTGAAGACCAAGACATGGCCTTGGTCTCACCACCTGGGCTGCCACCAGCCATGCCAAGGGGTGCTGAGCCCTTGGCAAACCCTCACCTGAGCATCTCCAGGTCTTAGAATCACAGAATGGTTTTGGTTGGAAGGGATTTGGTTGGAAGGGACCTTAAAGATCATCAAGATCCAACCCCCCTGCATGGGCAGGGACACCTCCCACAGCCCAGGTTGCTCCAAGCCCCATCCAACCTGGGCTGAGACACTGCCAGGGATGGGGCAGCCACAGCCTCAGGGCCACCAGGCCGGGAGACACAGAGTGCAGAGCACAGCAAATCCCTACAGATCCCACCGGCTTCTAACTCGTCCGGTTTTAAATGTGATCTCAGGGCACAGTAAGCTGGAAGGCAGCAGCGAGGTGACGCCTCCTCCTCCCCAACACCCCTGGATCACAGCTACGGCAAATGTAACCAACCCCACCCCGGCCCTCGGGCCGCCCCCAGCACCCACAGGACCCCCCAGCCCAGGCTGAGGCCGCCGGTGAGGCGGGGCCGGGGGTCAAACCCCGGGCCGGGCCCCCCGCCCCCCGCCGCCCTTCCTACCGCCCGCTCCGCCTCGCCTCCCGCTTCCGGGACCGGTTGCTCGGAGACGCCGCCGGTGCCGGGATGTGCACCGAGAAAGGCCCGGTCGGCCCCGGCAACCGCCTTCCCGCGTTCCGCCCTACCGGGCTGCCCCGCGTCTCCTCGCCCGCCCTCCGCGCTCCCCTCCCCGCCTTGGTTTTTATGGCCACGGAAAGGGGCCCGGAGCAGCTCCTGGGCCGGGGTCTGCCCCGCCTTACCCGGCAGCGCTGCTCGCCCGTCTGTCGCTCGCCCCAGCGCCTTCCCGGGGCCGGCAGGGAGGGAGGCGACGGGGCTGAGCTGCCCGATAAGGAGCTCCAGCCCGCCCAGCCCTCAGCCTGCTGGCACCCGGGCCAAGGGCTCACTTTTCCTTAGGTGACCCCATTGTCCCCATCGCCAAGGTCCAAGTCTCACGGGACCCTGTTGTCCCCATCCCTGCAGATGCCCATGGGTAGGGACATTGCCATCCCAGGGCCACCCGAGAGGGTCCAAGGTGCTGGGGAGATGGGAGTGCATTCCCCCCGGAGGTGGGCTAGAGAAAAGGGTTTGTTTATTGTTTTTTGTCGGGTGCCACAAACTTGGAAATAAAGCGGAGATTGATTTTTGGGGGGGAGCTGACGCCAAGAAGGAATGGGTTGGGATGGGCTCATCCCTGCCCCGCAAAACCCGCAGCCTCGCTCCCTGCTGCCGGGATCGCTCCCGGGGCTGCCTCTCTCCGCAAGGAGATGGGTCTGGGGGTGGGCGATCGCTCCAGGGTCCCCCATGGGGTTCGTTCGGGGCGGGCGGGAGGTGCTGATTGGGCTCTGGGATGGACAGGGGCAGCGGAGCTGTGAAGGGCTGAGCCTGAGCAGGAGGCTGGGGCAGGAGACCCGTCCCGCTGTCCCCACACCCCTCCTGCTGTCCCTACACCCCACCTGTTGTCCCTACACCCCACCCGCTGTCACCCCACCCTTCCCGTTGTCCCTACACCCCAAACCCGTCCCTACATCCCACCCGCTGTCCCTACACCCCACCTGTTGTCCCTACACCCCTCCCGCTGTCACCGCACCCTTCCCGTTGTCCCTACACCCCAACCCCGTCCCTACACCCCTCCCGCTGTCCCTACACCCCTCATGCTGTCACCACACCCCTCCTGCTGTCCCCACACCCCTCCCGCTGTCCCCACACCCCTCCCGCTGTCCCCTGTTCCCTGCTGATAAGGGCTGTGCCTCCCGGAGCCTTCCTTTCCCGGGGAGAACCGGACTGCAGAGTCAACTCCCCTCCCCGGGACGTGAGCTGCTCTGAGCAACCCGACGTGCCCGTCTGCAATGTTTTCCATGCAGTAGTTCCTGCTTCCCTGCAGAGGTCAGGAAAGCAGCACGGAACGGGTTCGGTTCGTTTTGCCCTTCTCCTGAAGTGTGCTGTGAAGCCAGCCTGCCGGAGAGCCCGTGTCTGCCAGCTCCAGCCTTACCCCGCCGGTCACACTCCGGAGTCAGGGAGGTGGAACCGTGGCCACATAAAAACGGTGGTGGGGAGGGGAGGAGAAATAATTATATTCACTTTTTAGAAGCACACAAGGATTTGAGGGCGTGGGAGACACCTCGTTTGCTAAAGCACCAAAGCACGGACAGCTCTGAGTAGCTCCGTTCTCCATTAGCTACTCCTGGTGGGCCAGAGAAACTCAGAGCTGGGCCAGTCCTTGCTTCTGCCATCTGGGGAAGGTGGGGAATAAAAAGGCAGTAAAGTATGGGGACAGTGCCTGGCTGTGGAGCTCACAACCCACCAGCAGACCCAAAGCTCAGAGAGGAACCAGCCCGGGTGCTAGGCTGGGTTTATGGGGCTGTAAGGGGCCTTTACGTGGTACTTAAAGACTTTGACACAGTTCTCCCCTGTGTCTGCCACAAAGAGGTGCCCGAAGGAGGAGCAAGCCACACCCGTGGGTCTCCTCAGCCCCGTGGACACCAGGCAGATGGGAGCCCCATTCTCTGGGAACAAGTGGACCGTACGGCGCTGCTCGTCTGCCACCAGGATGCTGCCATCCACATCCACACAGACCCCAGCTGGGTTCCCAAACTGGTGCCCGTACTTGCTGCTGAGGGAGCAGAGGAGCTTGTGGCTGCTCATGAAGACCTTGACATCTCCACACTCCTCGCTTACCACAAAGCCCCCGTTGGGTGCTGGGCTGACATAACGTGGGCCCTGCAGGTCAGAGACCGAGTGGATGTTGAGTATCCTGAAGGCATGGTCCAGAGCAAAGCTGTGCACTTGGCCCTGTGCATAGTCTGCGACCAAGATCTTGCCCGTGGAGTCCACTCCGATGCCCCTGGGGGAACCGACCTTCCTGATCTTTATCCATTCCCCCCTGGGGAGGGTGGTGTGAGGGTTGAAGACCCAGATGGCTCCATTCATCATGTCAGCCACAGCCACCATTCCCCTCCGAGTCAGTGTCACATCTTCTGGCAAGAAAGTGCTGCTTTCCTTCCTGGTTTGCTGGCAGGGCAGGGACTGCAGGGTTTGGCCTCTGCTGTTGAGGACGTGGACCCAGGGAGCACTCTCAGCTGTCACATAGATGGAGCCATCCAGGGAGCAATGGATCCCACTCACTCCTCCATAGCGGTTGCCAGTGGGGTTGGGGATCTGCTGGACCAGATCATCCTGGCAATAGTGGAGGAGGTTCTTGATGTTGTCCAGGTCTCCACACAAGTTTTTGGCCTTGCCTGCCAGCTCGTGGACTTGCTGCTGTGTCACCATGCCCATGCCACGCTGGCCTCTCAGTAACGGGCTGGCTGTCTGCAGTGTGGAGATTGACTTCAGCTGGAGGGTGTAGATGGTTTTCAGAAGCTTCTCTTTCTGCTGGCTGGTCTCCAGAGTGTAGTCCATGACAAATCTCTTCTTCCTGTTTGGGGAAATCAGTAGGACCATTACCGTCCCTGCCTGCTGCCATCCCTGGGGATGCAGCTTCTTGCTGTCCAGCCAGGGTGAAGGTGTTGGTGCTACTCTGGATTCACTCAGGTGCAACAGAGACCGGATTATAACCCTGCCAGTGAATTATATTCTGAGGTTATAAAGACAAACACAGACAGTGGCAGAAAGTGGAAGGATCTGCAGCAGGAGGAACCAGACCAAAAGATCTATCAGCTTCAACAACAGCTTGGCTGGTGCCAGACCTGGCCTGAGAATCTGTGTGTGGAGGAGAACCCCGTATGTGAGCACCTTTCCAGTTCCTGACATGAGTGGCTTCTCTCAGACCCTTAACACTTAACATGATTTTCTGTAGGCCTCATGTCTCCAGACCATGCTCAGTCCATGAGGCAACACTTGAGACCCTGAGGATGACAATTCCTGCACTCTCACCTGAGCCATACTTGCCCAGTCCCTGTTTTTGTTAAGGGCAGTTCCCTCCATACCCCAAAAAATCAAATTATTCCTGAAACAGCCAAACACTTGCCAGGAAGAAGAAGGGAGATACTGCTCTGAAGGACACGTTCAACCCACACAATTTTTTCAGACACTAGAGCTCCCACAATTTCTTTTTTGCCCACTCTCCCTCTGTTCTAAAACGATAAGGAATGAGTCCCCAAGCAGCAGAGGTGAAAACCTGGCTCTGCTGTGTGCTCTGCAGGGTTTGGCTGGAGCAGAGCTCATAGCACACAGCCAGGAGATGGTCAGAGAAATGTGAAGTGAAACGTGGACTCATGAAGTTCTCAGGGAGGCAGAAGTTAACTTGGCTTTAAATGTGTTTATAATTAATATTCTAATGGACACACGTGGCTGTTTGCAAGCCACAGCTCCAGCTTTATCACCTGCATCCTGTGATGGATGGGATCATGTGCAACCTGCTCTAGGGGGGCACGGACCAGATGATCTCCAGAATTCTGTGATTATCTGGCATCTCGTTCTCTATGCTGCCTGCACCAGCAATACATCCCCAAACCACCCCTGAAATAGCACAATTGCCTGGGAGTCACCCCCTGAATACTTGCACAGCTATCAAATGCCAACACATGGTGGAGGAGGTGAGTGTGAATATGGAGGGTATCCAATTCCTGCTATTTTCAGGGCCTGAGAAGAGCTTTGCCACCTTCTTCCCCTGAGTGGTTGTGCTTTGTGCCTTGGGCAGCAGAGACCTGGTGGGTGGAAGCTGCTGGGTGGAAGCTGCAAGCCCTCCACTGGCCCCATGGCTGCTTGCTGGGGTCTTCTTTTACAGCCAGCTAGAGTTTAAAATCCAAGGAACTGGATTTACAGTCCAGTCAGGGGAAACTGAGTCACCACTCAGGGAGCTGACCTGGCAACATCCACACACCCAGCCCTAGGGAGTCTTCACCTCACTTCCAGGGTGCTGGGCACCCAAAGCTGCCTCATGCCCTTGGTGCTGTACCCTGAGCTAAGCCTGAGCTGCTCATCCACAGGTCTAAGCCCAGAAAAAGGCTCCTGATGCTGTCCCCAGCACAGCTCAGGACAGTGACCACCTCTGTGTGACCACGAGCCCAGCTCAACAGATCCTGTACCTCTTTCCTGATGTCCTGGGGGCTGCTCCTCCTTCCCTGGCAGCTCTGTCACCACCAGCTCCGTCCTGTGTCCTGCCAGGCTCGGGGCACAGCCAGGGATATTGTGTTGTTAGTGACGGGTGATTGCCCTCCAGCCTGGGTGAACACAAAGGCTCCTTGTGCTGACAACCAGAAGCAACAAGATGAGGGCTGATACACTCGGTTTTTATTCCCTCCTGGTCTCCTGCCCAGAGAGAAGGTGCCTTTCCTGCAGGCTTGGGCTGTTTCTCTTCTACCTGCCCCTGCCAGAGGGAGGAAAAGCCCCAAGGTGACCACCTGTGGAGACAACCCGAGGTTTCTATGTGGAGGCAAAGGCACTGATGTGCTGCACTTCACCCTTAAGGTGAGACTCAGCTGCTGGGGAGGGACAGGAACACTCTCACACCTTGTCACAGAGCTCCTGGCACTCGCTGTGCCCCAGTCTCCACACCCGCAGAAAGGACCTGGGTGATTTCTGCCATGTCAGGCTTTGAGGTCCAGCAATGGAAGAGGGAGATCAGTCAGGGCTCCTGGGCACAGCCCTGCTCTGCTTCTCCATGCTGCTCAGCCCTGGCTCCCCCCCAGCTGGACAAGTCTGTGTCTGGAGCTGACAGGGGTGTTTATCTGTTCAGCTCAAGCAAAGAGGCTGAGGATTAAAAGCAGAGTAAACCAGGAGCAGCCTGCAAGGGGCTGGTTGGACCTGCCCTTCCTCCCTGGTGTCCTTGCTTGGCCCACCCTGACCAGCACTGAGCTCAAAGCAGCTGCCTTAAAGCTGTCCAAGGCTTGAAGAAGTTTCTGTCACTTCATTCCTTGGATGATCTGAAGGTAAATGAAGTTTAGATCAGACTCCTCACAACTTCTGGGATGCTCAGAGGAGCCGTGTGTACCTGGCACTCCAGATGAAGGCTGTGGGTTGGGATCTGGTTGGCTGCAGGAGATGGGGAAAGGGATCTGCTTCCAAAGCCCCGAGGCTGGGTACTCCCTGTTTCAGGTCCTTCTGGTCCCATAGCAGTTGGTCCCCAAAGCTCACAGCATCTGGGAGGCTGCTTCAGACCTCCAGCCAGCCAAAATTACAAAAATAACTTGACATGACAAGTGCTGGGGCTGCTCCACCAGAGCCCCAGCAGGATGGTAGGCAGCTTCAAAAACCATCTCCCAGGGCAACAGGGTCTGACCTTTTGTTTCGCTGTTGTGTGCTCCATCACCAGGATAAACAAACACAGCCTGGCCCTGGGGCTCCCGTTCACCTTTCCAGGACTGTCACAACCTGTGACTGTGGCTCTGTCACAACCTGTTTGAAAGCCACCCCTGGACCCCAGGAGATGCCTGTGTCATGGCAGGGCTCTGGCACAGTCCCTGCCCACGCCAAGGCAGGGAGCTGCAGGGTTCAAGGATGGGGCCATGGTCCTTCTGATCCTTCTGATGGATGGGGGAAATGAGTTGGGGTCCAGTTCAGGCTTTCTTGGAGCACATCACTCCTCCCCTTGGGTCTTTTTCTTCCTAGGCCCAGGGACAGCTTCAGGAGGAACATAAGAGCTTGGAGTCTCTGCCAGTTCCCATGTCCAGGGAGATGGATGCAGCATCCACTTGGCACTGTGCATGTGTGCAGAGGAAGATCCCATGGGATGGGTTGCTGTCATTGCTACCTAGTCATGGACTTGTGGGGAAAAAAGATCCAAACTCAACCCCTGGGAATACTGAGGACAGATCACACCTCCACGGCTGTAGAGAGGGGGATGTGAGTGGCCGTGGCACCCGTGGATCATTCGTTGTTGTTGTGCAAGGAGCCCCCTCTGTAGCTCAGTTCCTGAGAACTCCAAACTTGAGAGTGCCAGCAGTCCTCAGCCTGCCCCAGTGCTCCTCACCAGCAGCACGGGGAGTTTTTAGTGCAGGGCTGTGACTGTTTGCTGAGAGCAGGAGCTCCATGGTGGTTGTGGGGATGAAGGGCAAATGGCTGGTCCTGGCTGGCCATGGGCTTCCCTTTTCCTTCAGCAGACACCAAGCAGCTCCCTCTGACTGAACAGCCAGGTGATGATTGGCACTGATTACCAAAAAGCTGCAATTTACCACGTTTGGGTGTGTGTGCAAGAGCAAGAGGTGTCCCAGGACTGCCACACAGGTGCTCCCGGGGCTTCAATCAGCATTGGAGGAACATTTCCTCCTTCCCTCTGATCCCTTTGACCCTCAGCATCTTCCCCCACACCCTAAGGGTGCAGCAGCAGAGAGCACCCAGCCCTGGTGGCCTTGGCCCTGCTGAGCATCTCCTGTGTGGCTTTGGTGCCAGCAAAGCCCCTGGTGTGCAGCCTTCAGGCAGGAGGAGATCAAACACCATCCTCACCCTGCCCTAACCCACCCTGCCCCAGGGAAACCCTCTCCCCACTCAGCTTGGCTGCCTTTGGGAAGCATCCGTGCTGTTTTCACCTGCCCCTGTTTTCACTTTTAAGTGCTTAAACCTTCAGAACTTCCCTCTGGGGGCCTTTGATCCAACTCCAAAGCCAGAATGGTTCTGCCCTGGGCAAATACCCAGGGAAACCAACGGATCCATTTCTCTAGGAGCAAGGAAAGGAAACCTTCAATTGCAATACCAGCTGAGCAGGGGGGAAAACCCAGCAGGAAAATTTTGTAGCTTTTCATACTCTTTTTTTTTTTTTCCTACGCTTAAAGCAGAGAAGCTGGAGTAGCTGCTCCTCCACCTTTGCTCACACTGGCTGCACACCGTGGGGGGATGGAGAAAACAACCTACAACCTACCTGAGCAGTCCTGGAGCTGCATTCCCTCAGGATGGCCCTGCAGGTCAATGTTGGGGTTCTTCAGACTGGAGAAGCCTGAGGGGAACCTTCTGGTACCTGGAGGGGCTGCAGGAAAGCTGGGGAGGGACTTTGGACAAGAACCTGGAAGGATGGGATGATGATGAACAGCTTTAAACTGGAAGAGGGGAGATTTAGGTCAGACATTAAGAAGAAATTCTTTGGTGTGAGGGTGCTGAGCCCCTGGCCCAGGCTTCCCAGAGAAGCTGTGCCAGATCTCTCTGCTTCCCTGGGGCCATGTCCTTGTGCTGATGGGATGGAGAGAGCCACAACCTGCACAAGGAACCTTGAAATCTCATTCCTTCCACTGCCTTGCGAGAGATAAGCCTTCCCCCAGGGTTTGCTTATTAGGAAACTTCTCCCTCCCCTTCCAATCCCTGAGCTCTCCCTTGCTCTTGAACCCAGAGGAGAAGGAATACTTGAGCAGGAGCAGCTGTACCCACCTGGGGCTAGCAATACATAAAAGTTGTGCAGCTCCATTGACCAGGACCTGCTGGGCTCCAAGCTTCCCTGGGGACCTGCTGTGACCCCAGATCCCCAAAGCCCTTGGAGAAGAAGGGGGGGGGGGGGCTGCTGGGCTGGGCAGGGGTTTGGCTGTGTCCTCCAGCTGGTGACTGGGAGTGGGCTTGGCTTGGCAGGGAAGGTGGGGGGGACATGTGAGTTGGGGAACTTTGGTCAACCATGACCAAGAAAGATTGCTATCGGGTGGGTCTGCTGGAAGGGGCAGGTAATGGCTCCCTAGCAGATGCCTTTGGGGTGACCAAATAGCCGTGTAATGGGCCCTGCCATGGCGTGGGCTGAGGGCCCTGGGGGTGCAGATTGCAGGCTGGATAAGCCACCCCTGTAGTTTGCCTCCCATCCCCTGTTTACATGCAAAGGTAAAAGCTTTCTTCTTTTCAACTGCAGTGCTGCAACCAGCTCAGCCACCTCCTGAAGGTCCCATCTTGGTGGCCCAAAGACAAGGGGCAGGGGCTGCCCTGGAAGGCCATGGCAGGAGAGGGAGGGGAACCATCCCTTCTGTAGGGTGCCACCAGCACTTCTAGGGTACAAAGGATGAGAGGCAGGGTGGCACTGGGGATGGAGAGCTTGACCCCATGTCCCCATCTCTGCTCTTCCCTGCACCCTGTGGCCCAGCCATGGGAGCTCATCAAGGGACTTGGGTGGCCTCTTCCCAAAGGAAATCGAATGCACCCTGTGCTGGGCACTGGGGAGGCTGCACCTCCAATCCTGGGGTCAGTTCTGGGACCCTCAGGACCAGAAGGACATTGAGGGGCTGGAGCGTGTCCAGAGAAGGGAATGGAGCTGGGGAAGGGTCTGGAGCACAAGTCTGAGCAGGAGGGGCTGAGGGAGCTGGGGGTGTTGATCCTGGAGCAGAGGAGGCTGAGGGGAGACCTTCTGGCTCTCTGCAACTGCCTGGGAGGAGGTTGGAGCCAGGGGGGGTCGGGCTCTGCTCCCAAGGAACAAGGGATGGGACAAGAGGAACTTTTGGCCTCAAGTTGTGCCAGGGGAGGTTTAGGTTGGAGCTTGAGAGAAACTTCTTCACTTGGAAGGGTTGCCAAACTTGCCCAGGCTGCCCAGGGAGGTTGTTGAATCCCCATTCCTGGGGGCTTTCAAAGCTGTGGAGATGTGGTGGCCTGGACTCGATAGGATTGGGTTAATGGTTGGACTTGATTTTTTCCAACCAGAACAATTCTGTGATTTTCTGAAAAGGTGGTCAGTGTGTGCAGAGACTTCTGTGGGAGAAATCAGGGCCCTCACAGCTCCTGTGAGGGCACTTGATGACTGCCTTCAGACACAGTGGATCGCCCCTCATTCCAGCACAGGACAAGCTGGTGGGGTCCTGGTGCTGATCCAGCAGAAGGAAGCAGTCAAAACCCACCCACAAAACTACTGAGCACCTGCAGCCAGTGCCTCATGGTGCTGATGGTTAATCCCAAAACTCTGAAACCTGGGGAGAGCTTGGCTGGGTGATGGAGACCCATGATGTGGGGCCAGGCTCCCCAAAGAGGACACCACCACAGACAGCAGCAACCCCTGCTTGGAGCTTTTCCCTTTAATGGTTTGGTTTTTGTTTTATACATTCGTTAAACTGTGAACAATAAATACTGTGTGAGCAGCCCCCACCTCCCACTTGCTCCCCCCCAGAGCTTTCTGCAGAGGTGAAGGAGAACAGGGGCTGCTGGTGCTGGCTCTGCTTGTGGGAGAGGGGCCCAGCTGGCAATTTGGGCCCATGGAGCAGGTCAGCATCCTGGTTGGGGATGGCAGGATGGAGTCAGGAGCTGGGGGGTGGAAAGGTGACTCGTGTGCAGGTAATATCACAGATAAAAAGGGGTGAAAAGCAGCACTGCCTGGTGGTCTGGCCATGGATCTCCTGCTGATGGTCCCAGAGCTCAGCTACCCAGGTGGCCAAGTTCATTTGAGGTTCTGCTAAGAAAAACAGCACAATGTTTGAGGCTGGGAGGAGATGGTGCTTCTGGGCAGGCAGAGGGACCTACCCACCTTCTGGTTCCTCAGAGGAGGTAGAGGCTGAGTGGGCAGGGAAGGATGGCATGGGAAAATGAGCTGTGCCTGTGGGTACCCTGCTGTCAGCTGGGTCCATGGGAGATGCTCAGAGAAGCTGACTTGGAGGAGAATTGGGAGCCCTGAGATAGGGGAACGGGGAAGGGATGGTTGGGGGGACAATATCTGCCAGGGCTTTGTGAACAAGGGACCTGGGAAGGGGTGGGTGACAGGGGCAGAGAGTGACAGAGCAGCACAGGGTGGCACAGGAGGCTGGAGAGAGCCTGGCAGGCTGCTGAGGGTGGGTTATGTGAGCAAAGTTCTTGGTATGGAAGGGGCTGATGGTGTTACAGCATCTGAAGATGAACAGACTATTCAAACCAAGAAAGAAATGTCCAGCACGCCTTCCCCTGAGCTCTGGGATCAAGGACCTGGCACCCAAGTTCTGGGCTATGTTCTGGTGGGGTCTCATGACCTTCACTTGAGGCTTCTGGGGCCAGAGCCATGCTGGGAAGCAGCAGGACATGGCCCACCAGGGATATCTGGAACTAGCTCAAGAGAACCATGGTGTTAACATGACCATTTCTCCTTCTGAATCCCACCCCACAAATATCTCTAGAGAGAAGAGAGCAGTAACTCCATGGGCCTGTGTTCTTCAAGTCCCCAAGTAAGAAATAAACCCCTTTGATGGGGTGGAAGCTTTGTCCAGAGGGCAATCAGGTGAGGAGATTCAGCTCTTCCTGTTGTCTGGGTCCATCAAGGTACCTGGGAGTCCCAGGTCCCCTATAAGGTTTGCCTTCTTGCCACCTGCAGTAGGATTGTCCACTTTGTGCCCAGAGAAGAGCCAGAGTCTAAAACTGTTTTGCTGTGCTGTGTAGCTCCCTTCTTTGTGGCTTTGCTTGCTGCCCTTTGTCCTGTCCCTCATCCTGACTCTTCTCAGTGCCAAGAACAACTCACCAGGTCTGCTGAAGGTCCTGGATACTAAAAGAGACCCAACCACCTCCTGAGCAGGGAGTGTGGATGGAAGAGGAAAGGTTTTTTCAAGCTGAGGAGAACACTTTATACCCACCACAGGGTGAGGGAGCCCAAGAAATTCTGACCCAAGCATGGGGACATCCTCAACAGGAGCAGATGCTGCTCAGGGGGGTGTCAGGGGACAGTGAGGTGTGACTGCCCTGTGCTGATACCAAATTGGCCAACAGAGCCTCCAGAGAGCACCAGGAGAAGGTGACCTTTCAAAAGACCAACGCTCACCCCACAAGCAGCAGGGACCTGCCTGGGGAGCCGTGTCCCAGCTCCTCTGACTGAGGGGTGCTTGTTCAGCATCATTCCAGGCCATCCCTTGATAGTTGTTTTTTAGGGCTTTTTCCCCTTGAGCAGTGGGGTTGTAGCAGCAGCATCTCACCCATTTTGCTGCCCCGTGTGCCATCATTTGGGGGATCAGGACTTGGGAGTGGGCAGGGGCTCACAGGAGCTGTGCTCTGCAGGACAGGGGACTTTGTGAGGGACATGCACTGTGTCTGCACAGGGACAGAGGGAGGGAGGGACCTTTCTGTGTGAAGGTGAAAGAAGGAGCCAGACTGGAGAACTGGTGGGCAGGAACAAGTCCCCACAGCCCAGCAGTCCCCACACATGGCAGGAGAGCTCAGGACCCTGCTATGGAGCTGTGGCAAGGTGGCTCCCAGGTCATCTTCTCCTTGGGTTCTTGTCTCCAGGGTAGAAAGTTCTTGGCCTTTGGGTCATCCGATTCCCTGCTATGACCACGGGGCACGGGGTGACCACGTCACCGTGGGGCAAAGCCACCATGCCTTTGCTCTGCACAAGGTGACAGCCACAGTTTGAGCACGACTACATCTGGACCAAAGCTTGGCCTTGAAGATACCCTGTCTGTGGCCCCTCCCTTGTCCACAGGTCATGGGAGCTGGCTTGCAGAAGTCCCTGAGTGTCTCTGATGAGAGGGCTGGATGAGCCTTCTGCTGAAAGCTTGGTGATGCTTTTAGCAGTTCTTTTTTTTTTTTTTTTTTTTTTTTTTTCCTGCTAGGCCCTTTCAAAGGGAGCTCCAAGAGCAGGGAGCTGAGGCTGTGAAGCATGCAGAGCCCAGGAGCACCATCCTTGAGACTGGGGTAGGACAGGGACTGTTTTTTTTACACCTTGTGGATTCAGCTGAGGGAGGTAGCTGGGACCCCGCACCACATGGCCCCAGCCAGTCAGGGGTTGAGCTTTCATCCAGGGGGAAGAGGAGGAGTGGAGAGGTGGGACTTGAGGAAGGTGAAGCATGAGGTGGTCAGTGAGATCCAGGAGCTTTCGAGCAAGGTGAACTTAGGGGTCAGCATGCAGGGGGCTGTGGACACACACTGGGTCTGTCTCACTGGGAAGGCTGCAGGACAGGGAACGCTGGATGGCCCGGCAGCTCAGGGACCCATCCTCGGTGCTGACCGGGAGCTGAGGAGCTTGGGTGGTGCTGGATCTCCCATCAGAGCAGAGCAGGACACTGGAGTCTGCCTCACACTTGGTGGTCCGGCTGTAGAAGGGTTCCATGACGTGTCTGAGCTCCAGGGGCATGGAAAGGGGCAGGAGCTCAGCCTTGATCACAGCCCCCAGGTGGGACTCGGAGGAGGAGGAGGATGCCCGGAGGTTCTCAGAATGGCTCATCTTGATCAGCAGGTCGATGGTTTTGTTCTCAGCCTCCAGGAGGCAGCTGGGTAACCCCTCCCCGTCCCCAGCCTCCCTGGTGGATGTAAATTTGGTGTGAGCACCTTGGTCTTTGCCATGGAGCTTCTCATTTCCCAGGCTCATGTTGCAGGGCTCCTTCCTGGCCTGCTGCACCTTCTCCAGTCCTTCTGAGGATCTCTTCACCGAGAGGTCCAGAGGCCCCTCGTGGGGTTTGGTGGCTTTCTCCAGAGCCTGGTGGATGTGGTAGAGCTCCCTACGGATTTTGACCAGCTGGTCCCTGAGCTCTTTTTGCCCAGGGGTGTCTTCCTGTGCTAGATCAGACAGTTTCTTTTCCACTTCTTGGTACTCCTCTAAGGTTTTGGACAGGTCCCCAATAAGCATGGTTGTGGCCTCAGAGTCTGGCATGGTGGCAGAAGTGTCTCGGGGTCTGCTCTGCTTGCAGAATGGGTCCAGGTCAGCACCCACAGAGGGAAGAACTTCAGTGTCATTGCCCCTCTCTGGTTCTTCAGGACAGCCTGGGAGGACCTCTGTGTGCCAGTGGTCCAGGGCCTTGGGGGCATGGCCAGGGTTGGCCCTTGAACCACTGCAGAGAAGAAGTGAGTACAATCAGTTAGGAAAGAAGCAGGAAAATCCCTGGGCATGTGTCCAGGACCAGCACACCTGGATCAATCCAGGGTTCCTACACTCTCTGCTCCCAGCATGAGACCCTTCCAGGAAGGGCTTTGGTCTGAGCAGACAGAGCCCTGGCTGGACCTTCTCCTGGAATCCTTCTCCCTGGAGGTCGATGGACCCTGACATGGGAGCACCCACGAACAAGGAGAGAGACCAGTATGGGGAGATGGTGCTGATTAGTGATCCCACCTCAGCAAACCAAACCTGGATTCTCTTTGGTGTGAGGGTGCTGGGCCCCTGGCCCAGGTTTCCCAGAGAAGCTGTGGCTGCCCCATCCCTGGCAGTGTCTCAGCCCAGGCTGGATGGGGCTTGGAGCAACCTGGGCTGGCGGGAGGTGTCCCTGCCCATGGCACAGGATTGGAACACGATGATCTTTAAGGTCCCTTCCAACCCAAACCATTCTATGATTCTTAGAACACTGGAAAAAAATTGATGCAAGTAGCCCTCCCACAGTACCAAAAGCCCAGTTGGGGGGCATCTCCCCAGCCTGCCTGAGAGCAGGGAAGAGGCAGGTGGAGACAGGAAACCATGGAGAACTTCTCCAGAGAAAGGTCCTCCAGGTGACAAAATCAGTGGGGTTTACAGTGACATTTTTCTTAGAGCCACAGCTGGGTTTGCACAACCAGGGGAGGGAGTGAAATTCTGTTCAGAGGAGATGTGCACATTTCTAGCCCCAGGTAAAAGGAATTGTTTGGGAACAGGCCCCTCCCTCTGGGCTTGGAAACCAGAAGGCAAATCAAATGAATGCAAATGTGTGTGTTTAAAAATAGGTGAGGAGAGTTCCAGGATACCCAAGTGGGGACCCAAGAGGAGATTTCCTGGTGTCAGGGGAGCACAGGTCCACACCACCCAGACATCACATCCTTTCTGGCTCCACAGAAAAGAGGGGAAAGTGAGGGAGAGCAAGTGGGGACATAGCTCAGGTGCTTGGGCACACCTGAAGGCTACTGGAGGACCAAAGCCCTGCTCTGAGCAGGAATGGACCACCTGGAGCCTGCTCAGCCCACCTGATGGATTAGAGGCAAGCAGGGGCATCAGTAATACATGGGGGGGTATGAAGATGATATTTAGGGCCAACCAGCTGTGAAGAAGAAGCAGAGAGATCTCAGGCACCTTACCTGCCCTGGTAGCTGAGTTTTCCAGGCATCAGCCTGTCAGATCCTATCCCATCCAGCCCATTGGCATTGAACTTCCTCTTCAGGGAGTTGCTTGGAGGGCTGCTGGTCTCCAGACAGTTCCCCACTGGTACCTCTGTCTTCTGGATGCTGCTGGGTGCAACAAAAGTGTCATCCTTCATCCCCACCAGGGTCTGGTAGGTGTCAGTGCTCGGCTTTTTGCGTGGGTTGCTGAGACCCAAAGGGAGGTTGTTCCCCTTCTCCTGGGACAGCCATTTCTCCTCTTCCTCCTGTCCCAGCGTGGCAGGGTGGCCGAGCTCAGAGGCCGACTCCTCTCTGGCACCTTTGGGCCAAGGAAAACCCGTCTTCAGAACCGGAACCTTCAGCAGCCCTGCTTTGCTTGGGTCACTGGGAGGTTTGGCTTGGGGTGGTGTGGGCATGACAGAGCCCACCAGGTGCTGGGCTTCTGGCTTGCTGGAGGACATCTTGCTTTCTGTGGAGCCAAAGGTGTGCTCGAAGAGCAAGGGGTAATAGAAACGGGGCAGGAAGGAGGAGGAGGAGCGCTCGGGGCTCTGGAGGGACTGGAAGTGGGGGGGGTGCGGGTGCATCAGCTGTGCCGTGGATGCCAGGAGGGGGAACTGAGCCAAATGAGGGTGGGCTGCAGCACTGTTGGTCATGGTGGGGCTCAGGTAGGAGAAGAGACTGGGGTTTAGTGGGTAGTTGATGCCCAGCAGTGAGAGGTTGAGGCCCTGAGGTTCGTGGTAGTCGCTGTAGGCTGGAGGGGGGTAGCAGGGGATGATGTTGCTGTCAGAGCAAGGTGGAGGGACTTCAGGTGTGCTCCTCCTTTGCCCGTTTGCCACCAGCTTCCACTGCTCCATGAGGATCCCGCTGCTGGCCAGGCATTTCTTTGGCACTTTGCACTGCTTTGGCTTAGCATCTAGGTCTGGGGAAGCCATTTCTCTGCTTTTCATGACGTGGTTCTTGAGGGAAAAGACATCTGTGATGATGAAGTCAGGCTCAACCTCCTTACAAGGCTTTTCCCTCTTGTTCTTGAAACCAAAGACCAAAGTATTCACTTCTGGTTCAGTCAGGTCTCCTTGGCAACTCACCTCTTCGTTCTTCCCTTTCTTCTCCCCTGTATCCATCTCCCTCAACAGGCCGGCAACGTCCTCCTCCTCCTCTTGGAAATGGCCACCTTCCTCACCAGCCCCTTCCACGGGCAGGATCTCCACCCCTGACATCACCTTGTCCTCATGCCCATCCCTCCCAGAGCCTTGTTTGGTCCTGACTGAGCCTCCTGGGGTGGCCGTGGGGTCAGAGCTCTCCTGCTCATCCCGTCTCCCACGCAGGCGGGAGCTCCCCGACGCCTGCAGGAGCCTCAGCTCGGGATGGAGCAGATTTCCCTTCTTGTAGGGCCAGTCAGACTCGATGAGGAGGGAGAGGGAGTTCTTGCAGAGGCTGTACTTCATGTGGTTGTAGAGGTGGGACTTCTCCATGCAGGTGAAGGGACACTGGAAGCATTTGTAGTTGTACGGCTTGCCCCACGGCCTCGGGATGTAGTGGGGCTTCTTGGGCTTCCTCTCCTTGTGCTTGTAGACTGAGGTCAGCTTGCAGCCCACGTCGTCCTTGGACATGGTGGTGGGTGCCTGGAGATGCCTCCTCGTGGGAACAAAGGCTCACGGTGCGTGGGGCTTCCCACACCTCTCCAGGAACCACGGTGTGCCCTGGAAAAAGGACAGCATGGAGGTGGTGAGATGTGCCTCCAGCTCCTGGGGGGGTTGTCTTGACCTGGGCTGGGCAACCTAGAGAGATTAAGATTGAATCCCCCCTAAACTCTTGCTCAGAGAGAGTTATATCACCACTGAGCAACTGGAGTTGGCCCCTCTATCCTGTCTTTATCTCTATCCTTATCTCTATCTCTATCTCTATCTCTATCTCTATCTCTATCTCTATCTCTATCTCTATCTCTATCGTTATCTATCCCTCTATCTCTATCCTTATCTCTATCTCTATTCTTATCTCTATTTCTATCTCTATCCATATCTCTATCCTTATCTACCCCTCTATCTCTATCTCTACCCTTATCTCTACCCTTATCTCTATCTCTATCCTTATCTATCCCTCTATCTCTGTCCTTATCTTTCTCCCTATCTCCGTGACCAGTCCCTACACCTCAGGCAGCCCTTTGTCTGGCAGAACTTTGGTTTGGTTTGAGGGTGGGGTGGTGGGAGGTGTCCCTGCCTGTGACAGGGGGTGGGACCGGATGATCCCTTCCAACCCAAACCAGTCTGGGAGTCCATGAGGAGATCAGGAGGAGCTGAGGGGGAGCTGGGTGCCCTGGCCCCGTTGCGATGCACGCCGCCTGTTTGCAGGTCTGTTGAACAAACATTTGCTGTTTCTGTGCCAGAGGCAGATTAAATCTTTGCTGGGAGACTGGAACTGGTTGTTCCATTCCTGCACACCTGATCTTCCTCCTCCAATACCAAAGCTGCTCCTTCCCCTCCCGTGCCTGTCGGGACCGAGGACATCGGGGAGATTTCCCACGCTGGGACGGGCATCTCGGCCGCTTCCCAAACAGTTGGGAGAGGCAAAGCAAGGGAGAAGAAGAGGCTAAAGAAGAAGGAGAGGGTGGGAAAAGCCCGGCGTGAGAGCCAGGCGGGGTCTAGTGGAGCGGAGGCATCCCGGGAGCCGGATCCGGCCCCCTGGAGCTGGGATCCAGGCGTTGCGGCTCCTGGTTGCTGAGCAGTTCCCGCACCAGCAGATCTTCGTGGTCTGCTGAGTCTCTCTCTGCCACAACACATTATTTCCAGTGGGCTGTCAGCTGCGGCGTGGGGGCCGTGCCCGCGGGCAGCGTGCGGCCGGGACCCTGCACCTGTGCCTGGGAATTGCCGCATCCCTGCTCGGCTCCCCGGGATCGCCGAGGGGAGATGAGGTGGGGGGGGGAGGGAGGCACGGTCAGATGGAGGGAACTGAGCTGCAAGGGGACGAGAAAGAGAGGGAGAGACAAAGGGAAGGAAGGTGGAGGAGATGCCCAGGAAAGAGATCTGAACTCTCTGGTGCTCTGGGATTTAGAAAATCCCAGCCTGGGCTCCGGGATGCAGGGATGCTCATGCAGCCAGCAGGGCATCACACCAAACCTCCATCCAGCTCCTGGCACCTGCCCAGGGTGCAGAGACAACATAGAATCACAGAATAATTTGGGTTGGAAGGGACCTCTAAAGCTCATCCAATCCAACCCCTGCAGTATCAGGGACACCCTCAACCAGATCAGGGTGCTCAGAGCCTCCTCAAGCCTCACCTTAAACATCTCCAGGGATGAGGCCTCAACAACCTCCCTGGGCAACCTGTGCCATTGTTCCACTGCCCTCATGGTACAGAACTTATTTCTAGCATCCAATCTAAATTAAGTCTACTCTTCTCTATTTGAAACAATTGCCCCTCACTCTGCTCCTATTTTCCTGACCCCTACAGCAGCCTGTGTGCAGCACAGGGCTGGTTCCACCCACCTTGGATCTGCACAAGCTTCTCTTGCAGGGGTGGATATGTTCAGCCCCCAAAGCATCCTGCAGCTGGGAATTCCCAGCATAGCATGCAGGGTGACTTCTTCCAGCTTCCCAAGCCTGCTGGTCTCCACTAGTTCTGATGTTCCCATCTCCTTGGCTGGAGGACCATTGGTCCCTGTTCACCCTCCCACCACATGGTTCCCCATCACACTCCTGCTTCACCATCTCCTTTCCAGGCTGAACCTGGACAAACCCCTCCAGCCCCCTTCTCCCTCCCTGAGCCTCCTCCTCCTCTCCAGCAGCCCCTGTTTGCAGACAGGGGCTCAGGCTGCTGGGTTTCCTCTGCTGACCCAAAGCATCACTGCAGCCATCTCCACCCCTACCTGGCTATACCTCCCCCACCACTCAGGGGGGGGAGGGACAAGCAAACTGCTGCAGTACAGTTGTCTGCTTCAAAGACTTCTACAGATCAGCAGGGAAGCTCTGCCATTCTCTGATGTCCTCTTTTGCAGACCCCCAAGAACTTTTTTGGCACCCCATTTATGCTGTCAGGGAGCTGCCAGTCTCCCATGGAAATTGGCCACCCTCAGCCTTCCCCATATGGCCATGAGACAGGACATTGAGAAAGAGGCTTGGGAGAAGCACTGAAGTTCTCCACTCAGTGATGTTGGGCTTAACCTCCTGCCTCACACCTCACCCAGGAGCTGCAGCCCCCCAGGGACTCTCTGGAGCAGAAGTTCTGCCCTGCAGAGGTGGGAATTCACTTGCAGTTCCCTACAGCCCCAGGCAACTCTTGTCTGCAGCCACATCCACCTTCAGATCTGCTCAGATGATGCTCCTGGGAACACTGTCTGTGGTCCCAGCATCCCTTCCTCAGCATCAGTTGCCACCCCAGAGGTGTCACCACCCTGATGACCATGCTGGCCAGGACAGTACAGTGGGGGGAGCAGGGGGATGGTGGCTTTTCTGTGGCATCTCACACCAGCCCCACAAACCATCCCTTTCCTGCATGTTCCCAAACTCACCTGGTCTGGTGCTTCCTATGGGGATTTTTCATAGAACCATAGAATGGTTTGGGTTGGAAGGGACCTTAAAGATCATCGTGTTCCAATCCTGTGCCATGGGCAGGGACACCTCCCACCAGCCCAGGTTGCTCCAAGCCCCATCCAGCCTGGGCTGAGACACTGCCAGGGATGGGGCAGCCACAGCTTCTTGGGAAACCTGGGCCAGGGGCTCAGCACCCTGAATTGAAAGAATTTTTTCCTCATGTCCAACCTCAATCTCCCCTCTTCAAGTTTTAAACCATTTCCCCTTGTCCAGAGGGTTCTTTATCACCACTTGCACAGCTCCATGTGTAGAATCACCAAACCACGTGCTCCACATCCTCAGGGGGAGTTCAAGCCACACTCATGCTCTACAAATCCATCAGCATTGGGCTTCCATATCTGGAGGGACCTGGAGTTTCAGGTTTGAGAGATTGTGGTCCCTTCACAGCTTTTGGTGACCCAAAGACAGTCCAGACACGAGGTGACTCCATCTTTGTGAGCTCTGCTACCTTTGGAAGCACGAGCTGCCTGGAATCACCTCCTCAGCCCTGGAGTATCCTTTGGGATGAGCTGTTCCCCTGCCACCTGCACCTGCACAGACACAAGGCTTCCCTGATTTTGTGTCAAAATCTCCTCCCGCCTGCACACTTGCTCAAGAAGCATTTCTGTGTCTCTGACCTCTCCTGGGCACCTCTGCCTCTGGCCTCAATCCCCAAAAAGCAGCTGTCTCTCCCTGAAGCTCATTTAGCCTGAAGACTCCCCGGGGCAAGCCCAGCATCCTTATGAAAAGCACGCGTGGTGGCAAGCGTTCAACCAAGTGACAAGGGGCTGGAGTCACCCTCTCCTGCCTGTGACACACACAGCACAACTCACAGGCTCCTTGAGAGATGAGATCAGGCCCTCACCCCCTCCAGGCTACTTTCCAGAGATGCCAGGGTCCTCCACCACAAAAGGCTCTCCTCCCACAGCCTCCCCTGCCACAAGCCCTTCGGGGGAAGAGGCAGGACCTGGTGAGGAGATGTAAGACTGTCTCTCCACATTATATCAGCCACCTGCACAAGCTTCTGCCTGGGCTCCACTGCAGGAGTTTCTGTCTCCTTCCACCTCCACTTCTACCTGCTAATGGAGCCCCAGGAGAGCACAGGCTCCCAGCTGTGGAGCTTAATGGCAAACAGACCTCCAAAAGCTGTAGAGAACAGAGCTCCCAGTGAAAATATGCAGCTGGGTAGAGGGGAAGCAGCTGTGTGCAAGCCAGGAGGGTCAACAGCATGGCTGGCACCCAAAAGGAGGCAAGAGAAGATGATGTCCAAGGCTGGCATGGTGAGCAGGGCAAGAGGATGAACTTCTGGAGAGAAACAGGGGGTCCTTGGATGGGGCTGGAATAGGAAGTTGCCATCCAACTCTCCTCTGTGGTAAAGTCTGTGGCACACCTCTGATGTGCAGAGCTCCTAGAGGTCCAAAATCTTATATTCCCTGTTCCCAGGGGCTGGCAGGGTGCCTGGTGCAGTCACCTGTGTGCTGGACATGATGTGCTACATGAAAAATTTCTGTAACTTCTTCCAGTTTCTATGACTTCTGAAGTTTCTTTTCCCAATTACAGGTTTCTCCTTCTCTTGCTGGTCTGACAGCCCAGGATGATGTCCCACTGACTGTCACCACCTATCCTGGGAGCTGACCTCTTGGCAGACCTTTGGAGATGATGGCTTTTTTCCAGAAGCCTTTTCCTCCTGGTCACCCAGGTCCATCCCCTCCATGTGCAGGTCAACGTGGGGTTCAGATCTGTGCTGGTTCCCAAAATCCACCTCTTCCTTCCACCACAGACCAAGCCATGAGAGGGTTCTCTGTGTGGGCAGTCATTAAATCACCTCCTGCCCCCTGAGAGCCCAGGTCCCCAGGCTGGGTACAGTGCATGCTGCCACCTCTCAGCAAAGCAATACCACAAGGTGTATTTTGTCACCCCTTGTCCCCTCAGAAAGCTCGATGACCTTCCCAAACCCCTTCAGTTAAATTCCTCAGCACCAGAGCTTGGAAATGCCCTCCTCCTTTTTGCTTCCCATTTTCCCTTGGGCAGTTTGTGCTCCTTTAACAGGCTGGGGATGGGAACGATCAGAAAAGAAGGGGAGCTTCCCCCTGCTTTGTTTTTGCTGGTCTTGTCACCTCTTCTAAGGCACCCCAAATGTCACCAAAGGTTCCTGTCTTGATAAAACCTTGTACTAGGTGCTCAGGTGCCCTTCTCCACTGAATCAGTCTCCATCTTGCAACCAGAAAATTCACCTTACTCCAGTTCTAAGCCATCCAGTTTCCTTTGAGGACGGGGGTAAGGAGCCTTCACTCCTCTTCTGCCCATCCTCCTCCTCCCTTGCAGTCCAACCCTCCTGCACACATCTGTTGCAGGACCCTCGTTGCCTTTGCTACAGGAGATGATGTCCTCAGAGGGAAACAAGCTCTTCCCTCACCCTTCCCCCTCCAGGTCCCCATCCAATGCTTCCTGCTTTCCTAAGAGTCTTTCCCATCCTCTCCTCTCTTGGTTCAGCTCCTGATGGATGTGGTTCCTTTCCTGCTAAGCTGCCTCTTAGCCAGTTGGCCCTGGACATGTCCTGCTTCACAGGTTTACTCCAACTCAGACACAGAACCTTCCCCTTCCCTTTGCTGAGCTCCAGCAGGTTCCTGCCAGCCCATTCCTCCAGCCAGGATCTGCACTTCACGTTGCTCAGCACAACCCATGAAGCCTGACAGCCCCACCAGTTTCTGACCCAGCTTGTCCTTTTATCTCCAGTTTGGCCATGAGGTTTGGACATAAACATCATCCCCTTAGCCAGGCAGTCAGAGGGCTCCTGGCAGGAGGCACTCATGCTGCTCCAGCATACCTTACCCCTGGTAAATCCATCCTGGCACCTTCTCCTCATTCTAGAGAGGACTTTGAAGAGGTTTCACAGCCTTCCCAGAGCCTGGGGTGGAACAGGTTGCTCAGAGAGGTGGGAGATGCCCTCTCCCTGGACACATTCAAGGAAGGGGCTCTGAGCAATCTGATCTAATTGAAGATGTCCCTGCCATAGCAGGGCAGTTGGACTCAATGATCATTACAGCCCCCTTCCAACTTGTACCAGTGCTTGGGGATGGTTTGGTTGTCCCACAAATGACCCTCTGGGACTTCCTGAGGTAAGTCAGTGTCCCCAGGGGCTTCTGAAGCAGAACTCTTCCCGTGGCTGCCCTTACTGGGGACGCCGTGGAGCCAAAGAGCCTTTCTTGGTGCATCCTCAGGACAAGGACCTGCAGCAGACACCTGCAGCAGACACCTCCACCCTGCAGCAGACAAGCTCATTCCCTCTCTCCCTTCCCTCCTCCCTCCCTGGACCCTTCTACCAGCCCAGAAGGGCAGAGATGGGCAGGGGAGAGGACCCTGGCACAGACAGAGCACATTGCCCTTCAACTTGGCTAAGATCCTGGCTCTCCCAGGGAAATTCCCAAAGGTTCCTCCCTCCCCTGGGTTAGAAATCAGCAAAACATGACCAGGATGGGCCAGTGATTTCAAACCTCCCCCCAAAAAGGGGGGGGGGACATAGGGCAATACAGTTTGCAGTGCTGCTCCCACCCCCAGGAGGACCTGGATTCATCCCTCACCTGCTCCCACCCCCAAACAGCAATTTTAGGAAGCAGCCAGTGAGGGAAATGTTTAAATCACAACCAGGTCTGCCCAGCCACTCAGGGTTGGGTACATTTAAGGTAAAACCCAACAAGCTAAACTGCTTGGGGGGGAGGGGGGAGGTTGGTGTGTGCAGCACAGACAGGGGCATTGGTGGCCTTTGCTGACCACAGCCAGGACATCCAGCCTGATGTGAAACCTGTTTCAAAATGACCCCAATTTGGAACCTCCCCAGCTTCTCCTTTCACACCCTTAGGTGAGCACAAGCAAAAAAAATGGATCAAAAAAAAAAAAAAAAAACACCAAAAAAACCAACCCAAAACAACAAACAAAAAACCCCCCAAAAAACCCAAAAAAGGAACAAAACAAAAAAAAAACCCAAAGGGATTTGGCTGGGGGAGGTTGGAAAGAAGAGAGATATTGCAGAGCAGGCGAGAGGTGGGTTTGATGGATTCCAGGGAAGGTTCAGGAGGAGCTGGGCCAGCCAGGAGTCCTCTGGCAGTGCTGGGATCCCCCTGAGCCCCGGCCACCAGCAGGGACAACACCTGCAGGACAGAAACTGCTTTTCCCTGGGGGATAACCCGCTCCCATCAGGGAGAAGGGAAGCAGGAAGGACACTGCCCGGGGAGCAGCGGCCAGGGGGGAGCTGGAGCACACCAGGCTCCTCTTTGCAGGCAGATTCCCCCACCCCAAACCCCATCTTTAGTCCCGGGCAGGAACATTTGGGAGGCTCCGGGCTCACCTGCAGGCAGCAGCTGCCCGGCTGCCTCCTGATCAAGGGGTTGGGGTGGGTTTTGGTTTTTTTAACGCAGATCAAGGGTGATGCTGCCTGGTGGTCTTGCTCCCTGAATTTCCACCTCTTTCTCCCCTATAAAAATCAAGCCAGAGCAGCTCAGCGTTGTGTCCCCCCTACTCTGGGCAGTGCTGGGGACAAGAGCCGAGGGGATGGCACCGGAGCGGGCAGGGAGCGCTCGGCCACAAAATCCCCCGGCGGGGGCTGCGCTGGCCCAGGAATGACCAGGAGGAGTGAAAACGGCCCCAGGCAAAGCCCCCGGGACTTTACACGCCGGGATGTTATTAGCTGGTGCCTAAAGGGGGGAAGGCAGCTCGTTAACCACATGAAATGGCCGTGCAGCCGCTGCCGGCACCCAGCACGGGCAGCTCGGAAGCGGGGTGCTGGGAGCAGCCCCTGTGTCAGCCCCCGAGATGCTGGGAAAGAGAGGTGGGGGGATTTTCCGCCTCCCTCCCCTTCAAACCTGCATCTCCCCAGCCTGCTGCTGGATCGGGCAGGGCTCTGAAATGCCAAGGAGGGGGCTCAATACTGGATTTCCACTGAGGGGAACCCAAAACTCAAAGAGGAGTGGGGGGACCCTGTGCAGCAACACCCTGAAGATGCCCAAAAAGCTCTGCTCGTCCCCATCCCAAACTTTGCCACCACTGTCATATCATCCACATTGGGACTTACTGGCCTGATTTTCTTGCCTTTTTATAAAAAAAATCAAACCCAAAACCTGTTCCATATTACCTAACCCCTCCATTTAATTGACAAAATTGCTGCAAATGCCATTCTCTGATGTGAGGAGGTCTGTACCTGGCTGACACCATTTCAGTAACCAACCTCCTCCATCAGTTCAGCAGCTCGGTTTAGGTTTTTGCTTCCACTGAGAAGAATTTAGAAGAAAAAAATATATAGCTAATACAGATAATATTGTCTTACTGCTGAATTTCCCCCTTCCCCTCTGCCTATATTCCTTTTCCCCAATTGCAGATCCCTATCACGTCTCCGAGCCTGCGGAAAACCATCGCTCTTCTTGATTATTATATCAACATGGAAGAGGTAAATATGTTCAAATTCATCCGCCCTCAGCTCCTGACGCCTTCCTTGGGCTTTTCAGGGAGAAGAAAAGTCAAACCCCTGGCAACCCACCACCCGGTGGTCCTAAAATCCACCACAAACTTCCTATTGTCAGGCACTCACGTGAGCGAATTCCCCGGCGAAGGCAGTCGGAGGCGTCATTAGGAGAGCAACCCAAGCAGAAAGGCCCCATATGACCTTCCTGGTGCTGAGTGCTTTTAATAAGAAGGAGTTTGGAGGATTGCAAAGAGAGTGGCAAAGTGGATCAAAGAGCATCTCTTGGAATCCATCCCATACCTGCAACCCAGCGGTTTCTCTGCCCGTTCCTGCGCTTCCCACATCCCGTGATCAGATCCCGGCTCCTGACCCGTGGCCAAACCCTCTGCGCTGGGTTTTGGAATGGCTGGGGGGCTCCTGGGGGTCAAGATGGGCTTATTTTTTGGAGAGGATTTAAAAGCAATGAGAAAAGGCAGGTCTGAACAGGGGGGATGTTCCTTCCCTCCCCTCCTTCTCCCACATCCTCGGTGGGTTTTTGTTCCGCTGTTCGGACCTGCAGCCAGACCCCCAACCACCCCGTCCAGCCCCAAAAGAGATGGAAATTTCAGGACTTACAGCTCGGCCCTCTCTCCTGGCTCCCTGCTGGGGGAGGCTGTCCCCCCTTTGGCTGGCACCCGGCGTCCCCAAACCCCTTGGAGGTGGGGGGCAGGTGGCTCCCAAAGCCGCTCCTGAGCATGGACGGGGTTGTTTGCAGGAAACATCAAACTCGGGAACAGAAGTGCCAACCAACCCAAGTCACTTTCCCCCCACCCCTCCTCTTCACCGTCCCTCCCCACCCTCTTGCTTGGTCTCATTTGTACCGATTTGCCCCGCAGGCTTCTCGCTGATTTGCCGTGTCCCTGGCAGGGCCCGGGCCGGGGAGGGGGAGCGGGAGCCAGACGGGGAGCGGGTGGGGGGAGCCACGGGGAGGGTGGTGGGGAGAGGGAGAGGCCAACAGGAGCCTGCCTTGCCAAAAGCGGTTCAGACCTAGAAAAAGCTTTAATGTGCACAGACGGAGCAGGCTGGGAGCAAAACCAGCTGGGCTGGAGGAGAACGTGCTCGGCGAGAGGCTGGTTTGGGGCTGGGTGCGTGAGGGGTTTGAGGATGCTCCTTGCTCCGGCCCCTTGGACCTCTCCGAGGGGGAGGAAGAGGTGGGAGGGGAGGGTTAGACGTGGAAATTCCCCTCCCGATGTCAACTTTTCCTCTCGACTAAATGAGGGGCAGAATGCCAGCCTGGTTTTCTCTGACATTAATCATTTACAGCTCCCGCAGCACATCTCATTCTTTGCATGACATGGTGGGTGCTCTCAGGCTCAGACAACCCCGACATTGTCCTCACCCCATGCCCATCCTGGAGCTTGTGCCATTGCTCCCTGGAGGCTGTGCTGTTATCCTAACACTGGAGTTTGTGCCATCCTCTCCTCCCGGTGACCATCCCAGAGCTCATGCTCTTGTCCCCATCTCATGCCCATCCTGGAGCTTGTGTCCTGGGATTGCTAAGGACATGGAGAAAGCCTGAAGCCCCTCCATGGTGACGATTCAGACACTGGGTACCCCCTTTGGCCCCTTACAGGTCACTTTTTTCTACACAAGTGATGCCCAGGTCACCCAGCTGAGGTGTCCTGCACCCACCTCAGTGCTGGTCTCGGCTGGAAGGACCAAGAAGCCCCTTACAAGATGCTGGGCCCAGATATCTGTGTCAGGCTGGCCCTGCACGACATGATTTAATACAATTCCTTAAAATTGGACCCCAAACTGCCTGGTGTTCTGACCCACCTCTTTGGGATTGTGCAAGGAGACCCCCGTATCCCCTTGCTGTTGACCCAACCATTCCCTGTCCCCAGGTTTTGCATTTTCCAGGACTCTCGTGCCAGATTCAGAGCAAAATCTGCCCCCAGTGCCCTCCCTTCCCCGTGCCATGCTTGGGGGGGAGTCTGGCTTTGCTCTTGACCCCGAGCAGTGGCAGGGAGGTGGCCCTTGCCGGGCACATCTCAAGCAGCCGTCCCCAATCTGCCGTGGCGCGGGGCCACCTGTGCTGGCTGCCCACACCATCTGCGAGGGGAGGGGGGCTGGGGACAGCCTGCTGCCATGCCCCCGCCTGGGTCAGCGAGCAGGGGGACAGCCGGGGGGGGCACGGCTGATGGCTCCATCCCAGGGTGCTGGCACTGCCACCCGCACCCAGCAGGGGGGAAGAGGAGGGGATGGAGGCAGCCCCCACGCAGGATCTGCTGCCCTGGCCGTGGGGAGGGGGGGTGTTTCCACCATCCCCTGATGATTCCCCCCCCGGATGGCCGCAGTGACACGCTCCCTGCTGTCCTTGGATGTCCCCTTGATCCCCTTCGTTCAAGGGAGCAGAGGTGGCCCTGTCCAAGGTGGGGTCTCTCAGATCTGGACCCCACAGCTGAGTCTGGGGGTCCCGTCCCGTCCCCTCCTTCCCAGGACTGCCAGAGGGGTGTCTGGCAGGGAGCAGCCTAGCAACATGTTCCTTCCAGGAATCCCCCCAGGCACTGTGACAATCACTGTCCCTATCACAGGTGACACAAACCGAGCCTGCCCGGTGCCTTCCTACAGGTAGCTGGAAAGTTTTATCCATTCCCGGCTGCTGGAAAGGTCACAGTGTCCTCCTCTCCCTTCTATTTCTGGCCTGTGCCCTTTCACAGGGAAACATTCCTGTCCCCTGGACCCCAGACCCACCACCTCCGTGTGGCCACGTCCCCAAGACCTGGGGGGAGACACATGGGAGGGACACAGGGACCAGTGTCTTCACCCCTGTGGGGACCCCGTGGGGATTTTGGGATGCAGGCACCATGCATGATGGTCCTGGAGATTCCTTGCTGGAAAACCCACAGGAGAGGGGTCTGGCCCTGGGGGTGATGGTCACAGGAGGGGTCCTGAGGTGACAGGGGGACAGCGTGGGTCCTCCAGCCCCACACCCAAGGGATGGGTCCTTCACCACATGTGCTGTCAGATCCAGGGGATCCTGGCACCCCCAGGCAGGCCTGGGTGGTCTGGAGATGGGAAGGAGAGGTCTGAGATATCAGCAGAGGATGTGCTGGGGGATGCTTCTTGCTCTTCCTGGTGCCACTCAAAATCGGGGAGCAAACAGAGCTCACCCCTTGCAGGCAACGGGAGATGGGAAAAGGAGGGTTCACCCTGAAATCTGTCTTTCCCCCCAACGCTGCAGGTTTTTTCCTAATTCTGGGAAACAACCAAACTTTCCTCTGAGCTCTTGTCTCCTGGGGGTCCTGGAAGGACCAGCCCAGGGATCCACTGGGCTTCCCAGTGGCATTGCCCTGAGATCCCTCAGCCCCAGCTTGTCCCAGTGGAGCAGATCGCAAGGAGATGAGGAGCCCTGGAGACCCTTTGCACCCTGGGCAAGGGGCAACTCCAGATGCCCATTGCCACCCACTTCATGTCCTGGCACTTCTTGGGAGGGTTGTGAACCCAAATAGAGAGGCAGAGGTTCCCATTTACAGCCTCCCCAGCTTGTTAGACCCCACCATTTTCCAGCTCTGGGCCAACCTGAAGAAGCTCAAGAAAAGACCTAGGGAGCTTCTTCATGCCTTTTTGTTCATGGAGCAAAGATATTCCCAGCCCCAAATCTATAGATTGGCCCTTAAACTAAAACAACCTCTGGGGACCAGAGAAACAAAAGTAGGTTTTGGTTGAGGGTTTGTTGTGGTTTGTATTATTTTTTTTTTAAATTTTTTTTTTTAAACCTTCCTTTTTCTTTTTCCTGCATAGACAGCCTTTGCCCAGGAGGGGTTAGCATGAAAAATGCATGTGGGGATTGGGGGAATGGAGAGGGAGGGAGAGGGGGGTAGTGAGGAAGAAGCTATCGATCAAGTAAGATCTCTGAAAGCCACACAGCTGTGCCAGCCCCTCTGCCAGCCCTTCCCAGTGCTGGGGCTGGGCTTGGGCTGGGGCAGCTGCTGCTGGTGCTGATTTGGGGTTTGGTTTGCCCAGGCAAACATCCCAAGCACCTTGGGCTGCCTCTGCTTTCCTCCCCTGCAATTTGCCCCTTGCTGTCAGCAATGGGGTCAGTCCTTTTTATTTCCCCTTCACTCGAAGGGTTCCACCTCTCTACTGCTCCCAAATAATAAGAAGCTCCCCAGTCCCAAGCAAAGCCAGATTCCAGCACCCAGTACTCTGCTGCATGGCACAGAAGAGGGAGCTGAGGGATTCCTTGGATCCAGCCTGGTGGTGGCAGGAGGCTGGGGGTACAGATCCTACTCACAGCTCTGGAACTGCCCTTGCTGGGGTCCCTGCTTTCCTCACACTGGCAGCTGTGCCATCAAGGCACCTGGGGTGGGCTCCCTGAGGGAAAAGTCCTTTTTGAAAAAAAAAAAACCTTCTCCAGATGGTGTTCTCCAAAGCATCACGAGTGGGGGCACCAAGGGACGGTGCTGGGAGAGATGCTGCGTGCATCATCCCCACCAAAACCAGCACCACCAGCTGAAACCAGTCTGGAGGCTTGGAGAAGGGGCAAGGCTGGTGTTAGGTTTCAGCCCAAGGTCCCCTGAAATTTGAAATCTGGGAACGGTGGGTGAGGAGTAAAGCAGTGAGGAGGAAAAGCAGTGGGATCGGCTGATCCCAAGAGGGGGGGAAGGAAAAAATCCCTGCCATGGGTGTGGTGCTGGGCACTGGGATGGGGGCACCCAGTGGCATCTGCTGTGTCACCCCTTCACCTGATTTTGCCCTCTTTCCTGTGGGGAAAAGCTGAGCACGTTTGCCAGCAGGAAGTGTTTGGAAAAGCAAAACCTTCCCAAGGACCTGGTGGTCCTTCCCTGAGCTGAGGGCAGCCACTGGTCAGTGTCCTCTCCTCTGGAAGGGACAACGTCCAGGCCATGGGCAGGGCAGTCCCCAATCCCCTGCCACCTCTTGCTGCTCTGCCTGATCCCAGAGATCCTCAGTAATTTTTCCCCCTTTTTCCAAGGAAAAGCTCATTGCAGCGGAGAGAGCTCGACCCAAACCCAGGGACAGTCCCCTGGGCACATCTCCAGCCCCCTGTGTCCTTGAGGCCATCCCCCAGCTCGGTGACACACGCTGACCTTCAGTGTGGTGCAAGGTGCCACCCAGATGTCCCCTGCCCTGGCTCGGTGTGGTGGGGACACAGCTGTCCCTCTGCCACTCGTGTCACCCCACAGAGCTGGCTCTGCTCGGAAAGGTGCACCCGATGGTGTTGCAGCTCCTGCCAGTCTCCTCATAGGATTAATTCTGGATTCTGATGCCACAATCAAAGCTGCTCCCCTGGGCAGATCCCTTGGGATGTGCTCTGGGGGGGCTGCAGTGACTGCCAGGGCTGACAGGCAGGTGAAGGGCACAGATAGGGAAACTGAGGCACAGAAGATGGGAACATCCTGGCCTCCCCCTTGCACACACAGAGGGATTTTTTTTACCTTTCCTGGGGGTGTATGAGCAAAAATGACCTAGAACATTAATTTTAATAATTTTTCCCCCTTCTTAACCAGTTTCTGGTTCCAGCCACCCGTTCTGCCTGGGACTGCGGGGGTTTGCTCAAACCTGGGGCTTCACAGAAGTTCCCATCCCTCCATCCCCACCCACATCACCATCGGACACACTTGATGCCCCCCAAAAACCCCACCAACCAAACAATAATAATAATTACACACCCCCTCCCGAAGCAGTGAGCACATTGCTGCTGGGAGGGTCGTGTCAGCAGGACACGAACTATCCCAGGCACAAAGTCTGTGTGTCCCCCCCCCGGCAGGACAGGCAATGGCACAGACAAAACCACAGCCTGGGGGGAGCTGTGAGAGCTCCCCAGACACGAACCCCCCCCAGCCCCTCATCCCGGGATTTCTTTCCCGAAGCCCCCAGCCCAGGTCCCCCCGGTTCGGTTCCCTTTGAGCAGGAGCTCTCAGCCCGGGAGGGTGAAGGCATCCGAGGGGGGGAGGGGGGGGGAGAAGGGGGCTGAGCAAAAAATGTCTTTTTAAAGTTGTTTCTTAATTCTTTTGCTCTTTTTTAAAAGGTGAAGGCAGCCCGGACGCTGCCGGGCGGGACGGGGTGGTTGGTGGGAGATGTCTCGGAGGAGTCAGGCAGGAGCCGGGAGCTGCCTCCAGCACAGGGCAAGGAATAAGAGGGAAGAAACTGCAGCCGGTTTGGGATGGGTTCACAAGGAGAGAGGGACATCCCCACGCACCCCTCTGTTGTCCCCAACTCAGAGCTGAGCATCCACCACCAGCACCCAAAAGGGTTAAACACCCCCCCTCTCCCCCTTCCTCAACTAACAACCCCATAAGTGCCCCATCCCACCCAGCAGCTCCGCTTCCCTCCCACCTTCCCCCTCCCTGGACCAGCCTCCTGGGGATGGGGCCAGGCAGGACTCACCTGCAGGCAGAACCCTCCTCTTCCTCCTCCTCCTCCTCCCTGGGCTGCGGCTCGGCGCTGCCTGGTGTTGGCTCTGTGGAAGTGGGAAGCGTTTCCGATGGTGCAGGAGGTTATATATTGTCTGCAAGTCTGGCCCTAGGGCGTCCATCCCTTGGTCTTGCTTTGCTCCTGCCCCTATATGGAAGATGCATCACATGCTCGGCGGCTCCCAGCGATCAGCCTGGCGAAGAGGGAAAAGAAGGAGAGGAGAAAAAAGGGGAAAGGAGGGGAAAGGGGGGGGGGGGTGGAAAAAAAAAACCCTGTGAAAAGGCTCTTCATCATCATGAAAGAGGCAGAGAGGTTTTTCTCAGTGGAAAACCCACCTGCCAGAAATCCCTGCCTGACCCCAACTTTCCCCGCTTGCCTTTTGTTATCCCAGGCTCTGAGAGGCCCCTTTCACCTGCTGCTCGAGGCCACTGAGATGGGAAGGATGTGAAGGCTCCTTCTCCTTTGAGCCCCAAACTCCATCATCCATCCACACCTCTCCAGCTGCACCACTTATCCCTCTCCAGTTGTGCCCCTGATGCCACCAGGGTGGGCAGAGGTGGGCAACTCCTGGGGGCTTCCAACCACCCTTCCCCTAGCTTGGAGGCCAGGTTTTGGGCCATCATGCTGGGGTGAAGCTGCTGAGATGGCACCTTCTGGAGCAGGGGCCTGGGGACCACAAAAACTTCATTCACCCATCCAAGGGACAGGGGATGGTGAGGAGGGGCTGGCACACGGTGTCCCAGCTCACACCAGGGTGGGGACAGCGAGGGTCATCAGGAGGTTCCTGCACCTCCTGACCTGCTGGATAGTTTGAGGAGACCTCTCCAAGGTCTCCTCAAATGGTTTGAGGAAACTTCTCCTCTTGAGAAGAGAACTGCCTGAGGAGAAGGAGCAGAGTTCCTCCATCTCCAGCTTCCCCAGCAGCAAGGCACAAATCCCCATTCCAACACTTTCTCCACCAAGTTCTCTCTGCTGGCTTCTCTGCCCTTGGTACCACCATCCCACCAGCTCTCCACAGCAGAACACCAGTCCTCTGATCACCTCCTGCCAGCAAAGTGAGGCACATCTGTCTCCCATTTTGGGTAGGACATTCCCAGCTGGAGCACCTCCTGGAAAGCACAGCCCAAGGGATGTCTCTGCTTCTGCTAAGGTTCAAAAGCCTAAAAACTCTTCAATTCTTCACCTGTTCTTCACCCTTCCCTAAAAATCCCAGCCTGGGCTGGCTCTGGCTGGATGAACCTTGTGCTCCCAAGGTCCAAGACCCTGCCCCCAAATCTTTATCTTTTCCTGACCTGAATTTCCACCTCCTTCAAAAATATTAACAAAAAACCCAAACAATATTGCACTAAACTACTTAATAGAAATTCTGGAACCTTGGGAGTGCTCCCATGGAAGTGAGACTCCCCATCTCCAGCTGACTTTGAGTTGGCATCCAACAGGACCATCTAATGACATGGCATCTGGGTCTGAGCCCCAGGAGGTCTTCAGCAAAGATTTCCTAATAACCAACTTAGGAGCCAAGAGTGGCTGCTCAGAGGAGTCTGTGTGGGCAGAAGGCATCTTGCAGGGGTTGTGTCTTCTGCCTTTGGCTAAAGCTCCTTCTTAGGCAACCCAGTCTCACCAGTTCCCATCTTTCTGAGCATTTCTAAGGGAAAGTCCTGGAGAAAGTCCATGGTCTGACCATGCTTTATCCAGATGGACCATGATTTCCCCAGAGATTCATGTTCTCACATGATTGCTTCTCATGTCCCTGCATGTTCTGGAGCCTTGCAGAGCCACTAATGTCACTTGGAGAGGGGCCTGATGCCTGCTCTCCCAAACCTCCTTTAAAATAGCACTGCCAGAGTGAAGGTTGTCACCCTGGACCACCAGTCAGTCCCTGGGGACTTGCTGCTCTGTGACAGACCAGCTGAGACCAGAACATCCTCAGACTCTGTAAGAACCCATAGTTCCTAAGTTCCTTTTCTCCAGCAGAGGAGCACAGACCCTCTCATGATCATTTTTCACAGCTGCTGCTTTTAACTTATGACCAGGGAGGTCCCATCTGCCAAGTTCAGACAGCCCTGTTTAGAGATGGCTTCATGGAAAGGTCCAAGTGAATTATTTCAGAGACAGAGCAGGTCCTTTCCTCCCTGGGGGGCTCTCATCAGAGATGATGCTGGGGTAGATGGGTGGGGGGAAATTAGCATGGTAGAGTAATTACCTTGGCAGAGGGGAATTACCCTGTTGCTGTGTGCATGGAGACCACCAGAAACCATCACAGAGCCATAGAACCACAGAAAGTTAGAAGTTGGGAAGGGACCTCTGGAGATCACCCAGTCCAACCCCCCTGCCCCAGCAGGATCCCCCAGGGCAGGACACACAGAACACATCCAGGGGGGTTTGGAAAGGCTCCAGAGAAGGAGACTCCACAACCTCCCTGGGCAGCCTGGGCCAGTAGTCACAGGTGATGGAGGCCAGAAGAAGAGATGGGAAAGACAGAGAGGCCTCGAAGGGGCTGTGAACTCTGTCAGGTTTTGCCATGACAGGGGAAGTGAGGAGGCAGCTGCTCTGCAGAGCCCACATCCCTCCCTCCTGCAATTAAGAAAGGTGGGAAAGAAGAAAAGAGCAACTCGGTTGGTGACCTTTCCCTCTCTCAAATCTCATCCCTCCTCATACTTCATACACCAGCATCAGGAGCAAACAGCCGGGCTGGGACCTGGCAGACCAGTAGTGGCACAGAACTACCCAAGGAGGTTGTTGGTGGTGGTTTTTGTGTGTGTGTGTGTGTGTGTGTGTGTGTGTGTGTGTGTGTGTGTGTGAGAGAGCCTTTCCTTCCCTCCAGCCCGCGGGCTGCTCCAGGGAGGGGAGGTGGGAAGGGTTCTCTTGCCAGCTTCTCCTGAGGTCCACTGAGAGGTGTCTGTAGGGCTCATCTCGAAGAATGTCAGAGTGCATGTGCTGGGCGAGACGGCCTTTCAGGGAGCATCAGTCCTGCTGTCACACAGCGGGCCACAAATCGGGAGTGACAGCTGTCTCCGTCTGCACCATCCATCTGTGGCAAATGTGTCAGCAAGCTGAACACTCCCGAGGAAACTGCTACGGAGCTGGGGAGGAGGAGGAGGAGAGAAAGGGGGAGTAAAAGAGAGAGAGAGAGGGGAAAAAAAGCAGCAGCAACAGGGGTGAAGAGCAGCAACAAGGCTTTAAAATGGTCTTGCGGGGCTGTCGTGTGGTGGGCACCTCAGCTGCTCCGTGGAGATGCCCACTGAGGAGAATCAAGAGAATGGTTTTGGTTGGAAAAGACCTTGAAGGTCATCAAAATCCAACCTTTAACTCAGCACTGCCAGGGCCACCACTGACCCATGGCCCTCAGCACCACAGCTCCACAGCTTTGAAACCCCTCCAGGGATGATGGGGACTCCACCCCTGCCCTGGGCAGCCTGGACCAGGCCCTGACAACCCTTTCCAGGGAGAAATTGTTCCCAAGCTCCAACCTAAACCTCCCCTGGCACAACTTGAGGTCATTCCTCTTGTCCCATCCCTTGTTCCTTGGGAGCAGACACCTTGTGTGTGTGTGTCCCCATCTCCAAAAGGTGACATTATCAGTAATGTCACCACAGCAGAGGGAAGAAGACAAATGGACTTTTGTCCATGAGTGAAGATGCAGCAGAGCTGGGAAGAGGCTGCAGAGGTCCCAACACCCACCCCCAGCTTGTGGGCCAACAAATGGGTCAGGTATTGAGGACACCACAGTGAAGCTGTTGTTGTCCTCCTATGGATCCTCTATCACAGATTTACCACGAGCACAAAACAACCTTGGGTTGTTGTACCAAGGTCAGGGAGCTCCCTACTCAGTTATTCCATGAACTGGGGTCTTCCTGCTGGAAAACTCCTTGGAACATTATCCATGCAACCCCAGAAACCAAGGAACAGGAAACCCCAGGCCAGCAGCCACAGCTGCCCCAGCAGCCACACAGCTCTCAGCATTGAGGATCAGCATCACCTGAGTCCTCCTGCAGCTGAAAACCCAGTTGTCACTTCTAGACAAAAGCTCTGTGCCGGCACCTTCAAGAAGGGGGCAGAAAACCCCTCTTCCTGGTAGAAGGACAGAATTAGAAGAAGGGTGCATGGTAGATCAAGCCATGGGTGATTTTCTGTAGCTACCTCTGCATTATGGGCTCAGCTATGGACTCCAAATATCATCTGAGAACAGTAACTGGGCTGTTTCTGGCCACGGAGGGGAGCACAGTAACAGTTTAAATTACAGTCTGATTTTTTTCCATCATGACATCCATGCTGCAAAGAGGAAAGTTTACCAAGACCTGGGCCGTGGGTTGTGCAATGATAAAAATATCAGTTTCCCAGCCCAGGTCCCAAACTTGAGCCAGGTATCTCCTGAAAGCTGGGGGGATTTTGTGGCTCCAAGTGCTGTCAAAATGGTGATAAAGAATTTTGGACATTCTTGGGAAGGGAAGGAAGGGAGAAGGAGAGGAACAAGAGTTCAGTTGAAAGGGACCCATAAAACCGAGGGAGAGGGAGAGGGAGAGGGAGAGGGAGAGGGAGAGGGAGAGGGAGAGGGAGAGGGAGAGGGAGAGGGAGAGGGAGAGGGAGAGGGAGAGGGAGAGGGAGAGGGAGAGGGAGAGGGAGAGGGAGAGGGAGAGGGAGAGGGAGAGGGAGAGGGAGAGGGAGAGGGAGAGGGAGAGGGAGAGGGAGAGGGAGAGGGAGAGGGACAATAGTTCAGTTGAAAGGGATCCATAAAAACCTGCATCTAGTCCAACTGCAGTCCTGTCAAACCTTCAGTGTCAGGAACTGGGAATTACAGCAAGGCAAAGCTCGTTTTCCCTCTGAATTCACCAGAGTTTCGAGGAAAACTTTCCAACAAAGACGCATGAAATCCCTGGCACCAGTCAGAAGAAGCTGGACATGTCCCTCCAGAAGCCCCCAGAGGGCAGGCAGTGACATTTCCATGTTGGCAGCTCCATGCAGAGGGCTGGAGATGCTCACGGGAGCGGAGGAGAGGAGCTGGGAGAAGGGACCACCAGCAGCACCAGGATCAGTGATCTCAAAAAACTCCAAAACTCAACAGAACTGGAGCTGATCACAGATAGTTCTGGTTGGATTTAAATACCAAAAGAAGCAACTCAATGCTCCTCCCGTTGGATTAAAAAAATAATCCCTCTAGGAGTGCCCATTTATAGCATCACTTCTCACCAAATCATGCAGTGAGTGTAGCTGCAATCACTTGTCTTGGAGACAAGGATTTATACAAGAACAAGGTTCAGGGAAGGTGTTTCCATAGGGAAAACCCAGCACAGGCACTCAAATAATTCCCATCTGGTTTCCAGAATCCAGGGTGGTTGGAAGGGGAGCTGCAGACCAGCCCAAACCAGTCAGTTCAGTGCCTGAACCACCACGTTTGGGTGGTGAGCATCTGCTCAAGAGTGGAGGGGACAAAAGCACTGGAAAAGCAAGTTTGTACAAGTGTTAATTTTGTGTCTTTTAGCCAGCTCAGGACAGCTGGAAATCAGGGCAGATGAGTTAAGGAAAGCTGTGGAAGAAAAACCATTCAAGGAAAAGTGGAAAGGTGAGAGCAGAAGCAAACAAAGTCCCTGCATCAGCTGCCACAGGTAATAGAGCATCAAAACTCAGGCTCTAAACAAGTGACTTCTTCCATATCAGTGAAATGGCAGCTTCTCTGCTTCCCTCACTGCTGTTCAGGTGCTGGAGTGCTTCATCCCCATCCTGTCTTTGTTTTGAACATGTACAAATGACAGTGTTAGGAACACAACACAGGACAGCCAGGTTGGGGCAGGGTGCTGCACTCCTTGGTTGGCTCCTGAAGACATTTGGAAGCAGAAAATCATGGATTGTTCCAGCTGGAAAAGGCCTTTAAGATCATCAGGTCCAACCTTGAACCTAGCACAGCCAAGTCCACCACTGAGCCATGGCCCTGGGTGTATGGAACTTGGTTTTTGAATGAGGAACCAAGCTGGGGTCTCACCTCCCTTCCTCAAAAAAAGTCCCCATGCTTGGGGACATCCCTGGGTGGATCCACACACCAGGGACCTGTTCCACATGCTCATTTCCAGCCCCTTCTTTCAGGGATCTCCTCAGCATTCCCACATCTGAGAGAAGAGCAGACCAAGGGCTCACACTTCTGTGTTCCCTTCCCTCCAGCCTCGTCTGGAACCTCTGCAGCATCTCCTGTCAGCTCCCTTCTTCTTCCGTTCTCCTGCCCCACACCCAGCTTTCTGGGGACCACTGCAGGATCTGCAAGATCTCCAGCCAAAGCTCCCCAACCCAACAGAAGGAGCAGCTGATGGGTTCCTGGCCCCAAGCAAAGCAGAAATGAAGTTGTGAGCCCTGCGTGCCCACCCCAGACCCCATCTCCCCCTCTCACCTGCTGCCACAGACAGAGCCTTGGCCACCAAGACAGAGCCTTGAGATGTTTTGTGGTGACAGCAGGAAAGCCCCTGCAGGCAGGCAGGTCCTGCCCAGGGTCAGGGTGTCACCTTGATGCTCTGGTCACACTGCCTGGCCCTGTGGAGTCACGGCTGCCTTCAGGAGCCATTAACACCACAACAGGGAGAGAGCAGCAGTGAAAAGGCTCCAGCACCATCCCTTCTGCAGCTGGGAAGGTCCTCCCTGGGCTGGGGGTGCCAGAGCTTGCAGAGAGAAGGTTCTGGGTATGGGAGAGATTCTTAGGGATGAAAAAAATAAGACCAAAATGAAATCAGTAGCAGAAAAATGGCAAGAACCCCTTCAGCCTGCCTGGGACAGTTTTATCACCCAGACAAGCAGCAGCAGCAGTCTCAGAGGACAGTGATGGTGGTGATAAAGGATTGAAACTGATGTGGTGTGAACCCACAGCTGTGGTCTCACCTCCTTCTCTCTTCCCATGTCACTTTTGCTCCTCAGCTCCTGTGCCTTGGGACACCTCTGATCCTCCATCCCCATCCGCCCCACCTCCCCCAGCTTTCAGCAGGACCTTTCCAGCACTGTCCCCTCTCATATCCTCTGCTGATGGGACCTGAGGGAACCTGGGGTTCTGGTGCTGGTTGGTTGGCCCAGTGGTGGTCTCAGAAGACAGTGGTACCTTCATGGGGCAGCACTTTGGGTCTTTTCCTCAGACTAAGCCAAGTAGCTGCACAAAACCTGTTACCGCTTTCAAAATCTTGACTATTTTGTCCAGTTTTCTAGAAACAGGACCAAGAACTGGGGAAGCTGAAAGCTGGGACAGGCAGCAGGACCCCCTGACACAGTTAAAGTGGAAGAGGGCTCAGTGGAGGAGCAGGAGGTGGGAGCAGGGATGAAGTGGCAGGAGCTGCTGGGTTCCTTATTGGATGTCAGCACTTGGAGAAGTCAAGAGATCCTGGAGCCAAACAACAAGAATTAGAGATGAGTCCACATTGGGTGGGGGGCTCTGGGGAGAACAGGGTTCAGAGGGTGCAGTTTGGCCAATGATGGGAATAGCTCCATGGCAAGCTGCCTTGGAAGTGTCAGGTCTGGTACCACCCCGTGGATTGACCCAGAATAAAGGGAGAGAGAACAAGAATGTGTTAACAACCCAAACCCTGCCTTGGGAACATCTCCTGAGCAGGGAGTCAGCCCTGATCCCATCCTTCTGGTACTGCAAGGTGCTCAAGGTGGACAGCAGGGAAAGGAAAGGGTCTGAGGACCCTGTACCCCCCTAGCTGGGCTGCTCTTGGTGCTTGGTGGGGCCAGGGGAGCCCCTGAGAGTGTCCTCAGGGTGCTGGGAAGGATTTGGAGAGCAAAGTGGAGAGCTGTCACCCTTCTCTGTCACTCACCAGAGGGGACCACAGGCTGCACCCCACAGAGCTCAACTTGATGGCAGAGCCCCAGCAACTTCAAAGCACCCAACAAGGCAAGAGTGGCAGCCTGAGGAGGACCAGGAGTTTGAGCATCCCTTCCACCCAGCCAGGGAAGAGAAAAAATAATTAAAAAAAAAAAAAGCATGTTGGCTAGAAGGTGCTTTACAAAGTATTCATGAGCCGTGCTCTTTAAAAATGGATTAAGATGTGCAGTGAGACTGCAGAGCTCCTGTGAGCACCAGGACAGGCAGCTCTGCTGCCCAAAGGAGGCTGGGATGAAGCCAGGTCCTGCCTGGGGAAGCAACATCTACACTGTGGCCTTGTTTCTGGGGTAAATCGGTTGACTCAGGAGCTGGAAATCATCTCCCAGCTCCTTTCTCCAGGGGATGGAGTAGCTCCTGACACCAAGCTCGCATCCCACCCATCTTGAGGGGCTACTGCCTCCAGGCTGGACCTCCTGCTGCCTCTGGAATAGGCTTGGAGATGGAGGTGAGGAGCATGGGACACCCTCCATCTTCAGCAGCAAGACAGAGGCCAGAACTGGGCATCTGCTGGATGAGTCAAAAATTCCAAAAATGAGGAGCAGTGTGCTGAGAGATTAGAGCATTAGAGCCTGGATGTGGCACTCAGTGCCATGGGCTGGGAACTGCAGCGGGAGTGGATCAAGGGTTGGACTTGATGATCTCTGAGGTCCCTTCCAACCCAGCCCATTCTAGGATTCTATGATCTTTGGGAGCGGAGGCTGAAGAGGTGGGAGGCAATTCTGCAGGGCAGGAAGGTCCAAGAGAAAGGTTGGGTCCAGTGTATTGGGCCAAGGCAGCAGCTGGCTGAGGTGCCAACATCTTCCTGCTCTTTTCACCATCCTTTCTGCAGCTCCTTCTCCACCCCCTGCCCCGTGTCTTGCTCCCTCTCCATGCTGCCCATGCTCCCCGGGCACATCCCCACCCTGCTGGGCTCCGGAGCTCTCAGCAGCTCCATCAGGGTGTGGGTGCCATGGGGTTGGGACACATGAGGTGATGTGATGTGGAACAGCTGCTCCCTGCCAGGCTGCTGCCCCGGGGAGGACGGGCTGGGGGGGTGTCCCCCCTCACTGCCAGCCAACGGGGGGGTGAGAAAAAGAGCAGAGCTGTCAGGGCCCATCAGCCAGCACGGAGCTGACGGCCAGGAGGGAAGCGGCAGCGCAAGGAGCCGGGTGGTGGGACCCTGGGTGGTGATGGTGGTGGTGGGAGGAAGGGCTGAGGGGGATGGTGGAGGCTCCTCCCCACGCCTGGGCTCTGGAGTGGAGTTTGTAGACTCCCAGCCTGGGTTGGAAGGGATCTTAAAGCTCATCCATGCCAAGGAGTGGCAGAGCGGGCAATGGAGAAGGTGGCTGTGTTCAGCCACAGGTAACAAGGGCAAAGGGGAATCACAGAGCAGTTTGGGTTGGAAGGAATCATAAAAATCATCAAGATCCAACCCCCCTGCATGGGCAGGGACACCTCCCACCAGCCCAGGTTGCTCCAAGCCCCATCCAACCTGGGCTGAGACACTGCCAGGGATGGGGCAGCCACAGCTTCTCTGGGAAACCTGGGCCAGGGGCTCAGCACCCTCACACCAAAGAATTCCTTCCTAATGTCCAACCTAAATCTCCCCTCTTCCAGACTGAAACCCTTCCCCCTCATCCCATCACTGATGGATTTGTCAGAAGTCCCTCCCCAGCTGTCCTGGAGGTGCCACACCAGGATTTGTGCTCACACGTGGACAAACACAGCTCGTAGGAGGAGGAAGGTGGGGAATGGAGTGGGTTTTACCTGGGCACCCTGTGTCCATGGGGGTGGTGGGAGGGCAGCAGCCTTGCCTGGCTGGATGCTCCCAGCCTGCTGCCAAGCAGAGGATCACATAGCCCAGGTCTCTCCTGGAAGGTTGGACTCCTGAGAAGGCTTTGGGTCAAACCCCACACCATGTCCCATTCAATGAGGCACAAACTCACCATTTCTCTTTGCTTATTCAAAGAAGCTGCTTCGTATGGGGCAAGTGCTCCAGAAGAGCTGTCAGAAGACAAGGATGCTGGTCAACAAATTAGCTGAAGATCTGGCTCAACCTTCCAGCAATCTGAGCAAAGAAAAGAAGAAAATCATGTATCAGTGGGTGAGATCCTGCCCTCTTGCCCTCTGCCAGTGCTGTGATAGTGAGGAGGAGTTGTTTCAACAGCTGCTGTAGCCAAGGTCTGGAGAAACCACCAGATGGGAATAGATTTTTGGAGCTGGAGCTGGTTTTCTGCAACCAGAGCTGGAGCTGGGGCCATGCAGAGTGTGAGGGTGTCCCTTGCCAAAGCCACAGGAAGAACACCTGGAGGAACCAAAGCAGTGAGAGTGCAACTAAGGAATTGGGAGTAAATGTTGGATTGTTAGCATGTCCTTCCACCTTCAGACACAAAGCTGTCCTGTCCCCCAGGAAGCTCCCAGTACCTTCATTCCAGCCAGTTACCACCAGCTCTAGCAGCAAGCCACCATCTCCTCCACCCAACCTCTCCAGAACCAGGACCTGAGATGTGGAGCTCAAGTGACCTGTGGAGGGCTGACATCCAACCACAGAACCTTAGGTCTCTGCAGGACCAGTTTCTCTTGACCATAACATGGTACTGCTGGGGATACCTTTGTGGGAAGCCCTCACCTTTCCAGACACCTCTCCAGGACTTTGTTTCAGAGCAGTTCAAAATGAAACCCAGAAACTCCCCAACAGCTCCTTTCTCACCAGGCCAAAGGCACCCATCACCAGGGCACCCATCACCCAGGGTGTGTTACTGCACTGCCAGGTGGTACAGACGTGGCAACAGACACAAGGAACATCTCTTTTTCTCTCTCATCTGGTGTCAGAGAAAAAGAAAAAACAGCCTGAACCTACCTGCTCCAAAGGAGACCTCCAACTGCTGCATGTCTCAGAGGAAATGGAGTAATTAAGGCCTCATGGACTGAGGCTCATTAAACCCTTAGGTGTTTCCACCTGGGGAAATCAGCAGAGACTCAGCCCTCAGGCACCAGGTGTTCTCTGTCAGCTCAGGGACTCCCATCCCTCCTCTGGAAGCTGAAGAGGTGACAGCAGCTCAGGACCCTGCTTTCTGGGGACAAGGCTGTGGCTACGTGGAGCTGGGAAGGGTGGTCAGGGTGGGTGATGGGATGGGTGCTGATGGGATGGGTGCTGGAGTGTTGGTGGTGGGCACTCTGAGGGAGGGCACTGAGGGTCTGGGGGAGGTGGGAGGGGTTGTCCCATGCCTTGGTAAGGAACAGTTCTGGGGTCAGTGCTGCCATGTCCCTGGACTTCAGTGGCCTTCTTCCTTCCCACTGTGGCCTTTGTGGAGAGCAGGTGAAGGTAACCCAGGTGTGTCCCACCATAAGGAGGGGCAGAGGCAGCTCCTGGGGACTGGCAGAGGGTGAGGGAGGTGGGGATGGGCCCAAGGGTGCTGCAGCAGCTGCTCCTTCTCAAAAGGCAAAAGCAGAGGGTGGGGACCAGCAGAAGATGAGGGAGGGGAGGAAGGTGATGCCCTCCTGTGTTCTCACAAGTCCAGCCTTGCCTGGGTGTGTATTAAACATCTTCCTTCTGCCCTGGCTGTTCCTGAAGGCAAATGGAGAGGGGTTGCCAGGTGGTGAGGGGTATCATCCAAAGCAGCCAGGCTGCTGTTTCCCCAGCCAGCACACAAGCAACCTGAAAAGAGCCTCATCTCTTGACTTTAACAAAGAGAACCCCATCTCCAGTGCCCTCCTACTGCATCCCCAACCTCCAGCCCCTTTAGCTTGGAGGTGAGGAGCAAGCAGGAAGCTCTCTGCTTGGCTGACCCCATCTCTCCGAGGCACAGGAGGTGCCTGGGCACCAGGACACTGCCTGGTTCTTATTGTCCTTGCTGCTTTCTCTGCTCTTCTGCATCTTTCTCCCTGACTGGTTGGGTGGCCCTGTCATTACCAGGTTTCTCCAGCTGCCTCTCAGGGTCCTACTGGCCTCAACGTTGCCTCAGGCTCTGGGATAACAAACAAGGCACCGAAGAGTTCTTGGGTTTCCACCAAGCCCTAATTAGCTGGTGTCATTTTTCGGGATGCGTGTCCTGCTGGCTGCAAGGAGGCAAAGACAGCTCAGGAGGCATCTTCAAACGTGGCCAATTAGAGGGGGCTTTAGAGATGAGCACTCAGGTCCTGAATGTACAGGAGGATCTGCCAAAACCCCTCATGTCCTGACTGGTGGCTGGTGGCGAGTTGTTCTTTCCCTGCTGAACACGATTGTCCCTTCAGTGTGGCTTGTCCCTCCTGTCACTCTGATGGCCTTTGTGGTGCAGCTCAGAGAGATGGGAGATGCCCCATCCCTCGGAACAGTCCAGGTCAGCAACCTGGTGTGGTTGGAGATGTCCCTGCTCACTGCAGAGGGGTTGGACCAGGTGACCTTCAAAGGTCGCTTCCCATCCAAACCATTTGGTGATTCTCTGATTTGGCACCAGCACAAATGGCAACAGAACCAAGAAAAGTCTGGGTTTTCTCTGACCACTTCACACCAGTCCTCCATCTCCTCCTCCTCCTCCTGTGTCCCTTCTTCACTGGCAGGATGTCCCTGTGTGATGTCCCTGTGTGCTGTCAGGCTGATCTGTCACCTTCTCAGCTGTTTTCTTCATGACCACCAGCATCTGTTGCTGAGATGCAGCCCCAGGAGATATTTCCTTTGTCAGGAGCCATCATACACGAATGCCCTGTGCAGGCTGTACACTGTTGAGTGGCCACCACAACAACAAGCCCATGCCCAGCAGGATCAACAACTGGAAAACACCTCAATGTGCCTTGAGTGTTGGTGGCTGCCTGATGTCACACAGGCAGCTCCAGTGGCATTGATGTGACCCAAGTGACTTTGAAGCCTAATGAGATACCAAGGGTGGAGCAAGGGAGGTAAAACCCAGGTATGTTACAGGACAGATTCTGAAATGTTTGTTTTCCAGCAGCTGGATGCAGGTGTCTGCCAAGCCCTCGTGGGGAGCACCATGAACACCTCCAGCCAAACATGGCCATGCCCAGATTGCCAGCACCCTCCTGGTTAGAAGGGAAGTTCATCCCTTCTCCTTACCCATGTCCTAGCTGTCACAGGTTCCCTTTGGCACCTGCCCTTCTCCCAGGTCTCTGAAGAGGTCCAAAGGGAGATCCCTTGGAGGCACCCATCCTCCCTGAGCCCTGAGCCCTTGCCTCCCCAGCAGCACCCACCAGAACCCCTGCAGCCTCCACCCCTCTGCTCTCCTCAGCAGGAGGCACCTGGATCAGCAGGATCACAGAACTGTTTTGGTTGGAAAAATCCTTGAGGATCACCAGACCCAACCATTCACCCAGCACTGCCAGGGCCACCACTGACCCATGGCCCTCAGCACCACATCTCCACAGCTTTGAAACCCCTCCAGGGATGATGGGGACTCCATCCCTGCTCTGGGCAGCCTGGGCCAGGCCCTGACAACCCTTTCCAGGGAGAAATTGTTCCCAAGCTCCAACCTAAACCTCCCCTGGCACAACTTGAGGCCAGAAGTTCCTCTTGTCCCATCCCTCATTCCTTGGGAGCAGAGCCCGACCCCCCCTGGCTCCAACCTCCTCCCAGGGAGCCAGAAGGTCTCCCCTCAGCCTCCTCTGCTCCAGGATCAACACCCCCAGCTCCCTCAGCCCCTCCTGCTCAGACTTGTGCTCCAGACCCTTCCCCAGCTCCATTCCCTTCTCTGGACACCTTCCAACCCCTCAATATTCACCTTGTCATGGGAGACTCCAGAAAAAGAGCCTCCCCCAGGGCTTGAAAACAGGTGATTAAAGCCTCCTGGAAACAGGGTCACTCATCACCCATCCCACCTCCGTGGAGCTCCACTGGGGGGTGTTGGTGGCCTGGCTGTGGCCTCTCAAAGAGTTAACTCTGAGCAGCAGCCATGAATATTCTCAGTGCTGACCCCCGAGCCCATCCCTGCACGGCTGTCGCTTTCATTAGCACTGAGAAAATGAGCCCTTCAAAATAGGACAGGAGGCAGCAGGAGGGGGGGTGGGGGGGGGGGGCAGGGCTTTGGGGCCAAACAAGCCATTTTCCGTGCAATTGGTGGTTATTAAACCGCCTTCCAGTGACATCAGGGGTGGCTTAGGTGATGGGGAAGGATTCCCCTGGCCTCTCCCCCAAGCCCTCCCTGGCTGGGTGCTCCCCACCCCAGGTGATGTCCCCCCACCCGTCGCCACCGGTGCCCTGGCAGCGGGGGGTCCGGGGTGGCCGTGTCCCCAAGCGTTGGCATGAGGGGAGGTGTGGGGGGTGGCTGTCACATCACATCAGCATCCTGGCCCTGTGAAGGTCCTTCCACCACAGAAGCCACCGAGGAGCCAAGAGATTCACTCACCCGTTTGGGCAGAGCCCGAGGTGGCACTGGGACCTCATGGGGACCTCCAGGGGTGTAGGGGAAGAGGACTGATGGGGGTCAGAGTTGTTTGGGGTTTTTTTTTCCTTTGGAAAGGATGAAGGTCCCCTCTAGGTGTGTGGGGAAGTTCAACTCCCAAGCAACCCCTTGAGGTGGTGTCAGACCTGTGGCACCTCAGAGGTCTGGGATTTGGAGTCCCTGGGGTGGGGCTGTCACAGCCTCCAAGGGGACCCTGGGGAAGCTGCTGGAGTCTGGGTTGCTTTTTTCAATTATTTCATGTTTCAGTTGCACTTGTCCCCTTGGCATCCCATCTCTCCACATCTTCAGGGCCAGAGAAAGGGATCTGCTGTGATGGGGAAACTGAGGCAAGGGCGGATGCTTGAGCACACGTGCTGTCTGAAGTCGTGACTGATGGATTTTAGGACTGTCATGAACCTGTTGGCTTTGTTTGCACCTTGGGAAGCCAAAGACAGAGCTGCTGTGGCAATGGGGAGCAAAGCCCACAGCTGGCCACACACTGGTGTGACAGCCTGGAAGGATTAACCCAAGCTGTGGCACTGTGTCCCCATCTCACTCCCACTGTCCATGGTGAGGAGCAGAGTCTGTGCCCAGGGCCTTTTACCATCTTGCACCTGGGAGGCTTAGCTGGTGAGGACTGGGGACACTGGGACTGTTCTGGTGACAAAACACCCTTCTTGCCACCAGCAGCCATCAATATATGGGCTGAGGAGGCCAAAGGGACACTGAGGCAATGTGGCCATTGGGATCATCCTTCCCAGCAGCTTGTGTTGTACCCTTGGCAAGGGTACCCTGTACCTTGAAGATCCACTTTGACCCATGCCCAGGGAGGGTAACTCATGGCTTTTTCGAGACAAACCTCCCTGCCTCAGTGTGACATCTCTGAAGGTGATGAGAACCTGTCCTGCTTTGAGCTTTCTGGTCTACATAGTCCTGGAGGACACGAGGACACCAGCGTGGGTGTTTGTTACAGGGAGAGGCCTGAAGTCACTGTTGTGTTTTGGAGGGCACTGTGGGGTTGTATTCTGAATAGACCTGGGACTCTCCAGGCACAGAACTACCTCCTTCCAACCCCCAGCTTTGTAGAATTGTGCCCTGTCTTGTGCCTTGTGTGTCTTCTTCAGGGCCATGGTCCCCTCCCTGCATCCTTACAGACCTGGGGCTGGAAGGGGCCCCTCTGGAGAAGGTTTGGTCCAAGCAAGGTCCCTGATCTCCAGGGTGCTCTGCAGAGCTTCTCTCCTGCTCTAGCCAGGCAGCAGCTGAGCTCAGGGAGTCTCCTGGCAGGCAGGAATGGGAGGAGGGGACCTTCCTGCTGGTAAATCTGCTCAGGGGGACTGAGATCTTCACACCCGTCCACAACCAGGTGGAGAAGTGGCACCCAGGACAAAGTGTCAGCGAGGTGACACACGTCCCCCAGGAGATGGAGGGGATGGGGGGGAAAGAGAGGGGCTGGCAGCTGGCTCCCCATCTTCTGATGTCCCCAGAGTGGTGAAGACCCCAGCCCAAGGAGCAGGACCCCCATTCCCCAGCAGCCCCTGGCTGTGTGCCAGGGTGGGTGACGTGGTGGCTGCAGTAATTACCCTGCTGCCCCCAGCTGAAGGGGACCATATGGTCAGGAGAAGGAAACTCACTTGTATTTTTTCCGCCCCCCCGGGCTCAGCCTTTCTGGGGCTGTCACAGCCGATTTGTGCCACCCCAGCTGCTCCAGCAGCAGCAAATCCAGGGCTCAGCTCCTGCTGCTCCAGAAGCTCCCTGGGGTGCCACCAGCACCCTCCTGCTCCCACTCCCTGCTGGGACATGGCCAGGGTGGTGGTGGTGGGGAGATGGACCGTGCCTGGGGGGTGGTGATGGGTTCAAAGAGCACCCTGGGGGTGCAGAGGACCTGAAGGACCCTGGCTGGATGCTGGCACCCAGCCTGGCAGGAGAATGGGGTTTGAGGAGGTCTCTCCCACTGCCCTGGGGTGTCCATCAGCTCTGAGCTGTCTCTCAGCCACATCAGGCCTTCTACTGGGGGACTGGGCCCCACCAGAGGTCCCTGCAGCCCCTAAAAGCCACCATGGGTCCTACACAGAGCCATCCCTGAGCTGCTCCCTGTGCCAGCAGCAGTGGTTCAGCAGGGTCACTCCAGTGCACTGAGACCCTGCCCTGATGTGGCACCTCAGGAGGCCTGGATTTGGCTGAGAAAGCTTAGAATCAGAAGAGTTTTAAGGTTGGAAGGGACCTTAAAACTCATCCAGTGCCAACCCCAGCCATGCCCAGGGACACCTCCCACCAGCCCAGGTTGCTCCAAGCCCCATCCAACCTGGAATTCAACACTGCCAGGGATGGGGCAGCCACAGCTTCTCTGGGAAACCTGGGCCAGGGGCTCAGCACCCTCACACCAAAGAATTTCCTCCTAAAAATCTCATCTCAGGGTGCATCCTGGAGGAGTTGCTCTTTAGGAGTAAAGTGGATGAGAAGAGAGAGCTCAACCCCCAGTGAAGCTCCCAGCAAACAATGGTAAAAAGAGGGGTGATGAGAAGAACATGGGGTTTCACAAGCAATGCAGTGGTGGTCACCTTCCCAGCTTTGTTTCCAGCTCCTGGCAGCCACACAACCAGGGGACCTTGGCTGGAGGGAGCAGCCACCAAGTGCCTTTCCTCCCTCTGGCAGGACCATTGCCAGGAGGTACCTGAGTCTGTCCACCTCCATCCTGGCCCAACTCACTCCCATCCTTATTGCTCTCAGGGTGACATGAGGAGAGGCTGGTGACTTTTCCCACATGTCCTGCAGAGCCCAAAGAGCTGCTGACCTCCCCAGCACAGTGTGAGGTCCATCTGTCCTGTAAACCTTTAGCTCAGGGGGACAGATTGCAGGACATGGTCCTGAACATTGCTCAATGCTGGGGCTGTGTCTCCTGGGCACGGCCAGCTCTGGACTCTTCTCTCCACTGCCACCATGCCCAGTGCCTCCAGATCCCCCTCCTGCTGATTAACACCCCAAATAATCTGATTGAGAAATCAAGGAGGGGGTTGTGCAGCCCTGTGGCTCAGCAATAACCATGGGGTGGATGTGCACAGGTCAGGTGAGGCTCAGTTCTTCTCTAATGGAGAAGGATGGGAGCTGTTGGGGGGCAGGGGGTTCACCTGCAGAGCTGCAGTCCCAGGAGGGATGAGGTTTGAGGAAGGTGAGGATGTCACTGTGTCCACCCCACGTTGTGCTGGCTCCATCCTGCCCTACACCTCTGGTTTGCCTGCAGGACCCCAAAGGCATCGCCCTCACCCCTGGGCTTCCACCCCCACCTTTGAGGCGGAAAAAAAAACAACCGAGCAACCAACCATTTCTTTATGTGGGAGAAAACAAAATCCCAAAGCCAAGCTCAGCTCCTCCAGCCACAGCTGACTGGAGGGGTGGGGTGGGCTGGGAAGGAGGAGCCCCCTGGGAAGCGGTGGTTTGGTGCCTCCTCCCTCGTGGGTCCCTGACCTCCCGTTTGCCTGTCAGGAGCGAGCTCCGGTACCGCAACACCCCTTGTCAAATTAGTGAGTCAGAAGACGTAAGAGAGACCACCGCTGCTAATTTGTACATTAACTGGTTCTGACAGAAATATTTCACAAGTGAAAAAACAGAAAATGTGCCTCAAGACAATGTGCAACTTCCGTACCAGCAAACTTCTGCTTAACTGTGCGGTGCCCGAGGAGGGGGGACCCCGGCCCCGACCTGCCCCGACGGGGGGCACGGGGATGGTTTTAGCCCCAGGAGCTGCTCCTGGAGAGCCCGAAATGGTGTGGGGGGCAGTGAGGGGTGGCAGGTCCCAGCTCTGCTCCCCGTCAGGGGGAAGCATCTGTTGGGGTGGAAGGAGCTGGGTGACAGCCCCCTCCTCACCTTGGGGACAGACCCTTTGTGGCACCCCAGCATCACCCGCCGTCCCCGGGCTCTGGGGGCTCTATTCCCCCCCACGAACACCTCAGAGACAACCAGCCAGGGCTGTCCCCATCGGCACCGGGTGGGACGAGCTGTAGGATGTGGGCTCCTGCCACCCTGCTGGGAAAAGCCACCCGCACAGGCAGCTGCCAGCCCCGAGCTGTGCCAAACCTGCCCCCTCCCCAACTCCCCCCGACCCTGCTTGTGTCCCCAAGGTGTCCGAGTCCTCCCCAGCCCCCATGGGACCATCCTGTTCCACTCCCCAAGCCATCATCTCTCCATCATGCACCCATCACGGCAGAGGCCAAATCGGTGGCCAAGCCCTTCTGCCAAGTGCCCGGGTGGCAGGACCCCGCCCTGCTGCTGGGGGTGCCCCTCACCGTGGCCTCTGGGTCTGCGCGGGTTCTGGCCGGGCTGAGGGTGGGAGCCGGCGTGGGGCTGAGCCGGGTCCTCAGGCCAGCAGCATCCAGCACATGATGCGTTGTGGCAGGTTCCCTGCAGCCTGGAGCCAGCCCCGAGCGAGCGCTGGTGATGGCTTTAATTGCTTTCAGCCTCGCTAGCCCAGTCCGTGACAGCCCGGCTGGGGTGGCCACCACAGCCCCAGCCGTGCTAGCCAGCCCCGGACCCCTGCCCAGCTCCTCACCTGCCCAGCTACGGATGGAAAGGATGGACAGGAGGAGGAGAGGAGCTGCCTGGGATCGGGGCTCTCTTTGTCATCTGGCAAAGTCTCCTCCATGGCCTGCCTGTGGTCCAGCTGGGGCAAATCTCCCCATCACCCCTTGAACCCTCCACCACCTGTTTGCCACCGTGACCCCTGCAGGTGCAGGGGTGCAGCTCATTTGGGGTGGGAGATGCCAGAGGACTCAGCTGTCCCTCAGTGATGAGGAGAGGGCAGAGCTGGAGACAGAGCAGGGGCCCTGCTGCAGTGGGGGCCCAGGCTGTGTCGTGTCCCCCTCCCCCAGTTACTGCCTGCATGGCTGCCTGGCCATGTTGGGGGCTGCCCCCAAGGCACTTGGGGGTGACCCAGACCTTGGGGGAGGACCACAGCAGCACATCTTCACCCTGCTGGGTGATGGGTGCATGGGGACCTGGGGGTCTCTTGGGGCAGGGGGGATGAGGGGCTGCTTGGGCTGGTAACCCAAGGGGTTCCATCCTTCTTCTCCTGGCTGACTCCCCCAGCCTGGCCTGCAATCCCTCAGGGCCCCCTGCTTGAGCTGGGGGGAGGAGGGAGGGCTGGGGGGTGGAGAGAGCAGGGCCAGCACCCAGCACTCCCCCCATCCAAACACAGGGCTGGGTGTCCCCCCCAGCTGGCACAGGGTGACACTGTCCGTGTGTCCTTGCTGGGTGGGGCTGGCCGGGAGCAAGCATCACCCACTCCCTCTGGGGGTACCGAGGTTGGGGTGGGGGTCCCGTGCAGGCTGCTCCCCCCCAGCCCCCCCTTGGCAAGTTGTAAGGTGGGCAGCAGCGGGCAGCAGGCTCCACGTAGGAAGCTGAATGTGGCTCCTCCACCACTTTCTGAGTCCTGGCAGAGCATTTGGGAGAGCATCGGACTCAGCAGAGGATGAGGAGGGGTTTGGGGGGCTGGGGGCGCACAGGGGGGGTGCAGGGCCTCCCTCTGGAGGTTGGTTTGCTAACATCCCCTCTCCATTATTGCGGGCAGAGCCGGCGGGCGATCCGGGGCAGCGCCTGCATTATTGACGAGGGGGAAGGCAGAGCCTGGCGCAGGCAGTGGGGGTGCAGGCGGGGCCCCCCCTCACCCCCCCAGCCCTCAGCCCCGGGCAAAGCACTTTGCCTGCACCACGGAGCCGCAGAGCAGGCAGGGCTGGCCCGGGGCGGCCGCAGCCACCCCAGAGCTCTGCCGGGAACACCTCGGCCTCTGCTGGCACTGCGCCGGCTTTGGGGCACCCATGGGCACCCCCAGGGCGGGTGGCAGGGGTGGGTGGCCCTGTCCCTGTCCCCCGCTGCCCCCTGCTCCAGCCCAGCAGCTCTGCTGCCTCCAGCCCGGAGCAGCGCTGGTACCGCTCGGTTTTGTTTGCTTGGTTTTGGAGGCTTTTTTTTGTGGTTTTTTTTTTTTTTTGGTTGTTTTTTTTTTTTTTGGTTGTTTTTTTTTAAGCTTCCCTCTTGTCTCTAGGCGGAGATTTGTGGCGTAAAATGCACAATATGTTCTATCTGCCCTGTGGGAGCCATAAAATATTCACCAGCAGCTTCCATTATAGTCAGAGTGAATCACGGAGAGCGCTGGAGCCCTCGCTCCCCACTGTGCCCCCTCCCTGACTGTGGCAGTGCCAGGGATGGTGCCCACCCAGAGACACATTGCCACCTTGGGCCCTGGGAGATTCCCCCCTGGGTGATGGTGTTAATGGGATGACAAACACCTCCACTTGCCCCAGCATCTTCGTGGCTGAGGAGCAGGATCAGCCCCATGCTGGAGGGAACAGGGTGATGGCAGCAGGAGGCAGAGGGCTGAGCTCGGGTGCCCACTCACCCTGTCCCACCACACACAGCCTGGAGTCCCCAGGGTGACTTGTGCTGTCACTTGGCTTTCTGTAGCCACAGGCTCACGATCTGAAGGCCTTACAGCCCCACCAGGGGTCAGGGGACTGTCCCTGCCTGCTTGCTGCCTTCATTGTCCCACAGGACTGACACCTATAATACAGTCAGAGTGGTTTGGGTTGGAAGAGACCTTAAAGCTCATCGAGTTCCAACCCCCCTGCATAGTCAGGGACACCTCCCACTAGATCAGGTTGCTCAAGGCCCCATCCAACCCGTCCTTGAAGCCAGGTTGTCCAGGTCAGGTTGCACAACTTGACCCTGTTCATCCGGGTTGGTCCGACAGAACTCTGCCACCATCTCCTGCCATTCTGCTGTGCCTCTGTCCTTCTGTCCAGCCTTCCCTGCTCTCACTGCCTGTCCCCACTTCCCCCCTTTAAACCCAGCAGAGCCAAGAGCCAATGTTCACTGGTGAAGCCCCACACTGCTCCAGCCCCAGCCTGTCAGGTACAATATCTCTTTTGGTTCTATTTAATGACCCAGCAGCCAGCCCTGGCTCAGCCCTCACATTCACACCCCAGCTACAGCTTCACCTCACCTTGTCCCCCTCCACACCTGCCACACTCAGCCTTTGCCCACGAGGTGACACTGGGGGTGTCCTGAGGGCTCCTGGTGGCCCAGGGCCATGGGCAGGATGGGTGCCATCCACTGTCAGCCACGTACCTGCTCCTGGGTGATGGTGACTCCTGCAGGCAGCAGCCCACAGGTCCCGAGGGTCCCTGGCTGCTCCAGGCACTGCTTTGCCAAGCTCCTGGCATGGCAGGACTTGTCCCAGGCTCCTTGACTCACTAGGAAATGGCTCAGGAGACACCATGGCTTGCAGGGTGTCCACCTGCGCTGGCCGCATGGCCACCATGACTAGGGCACCGTCACACCCCACAACACACCCCAGCACCACATGAGGTGACACCACAAAAAGGGCCATCACCAGGAAAAGAGACACTACCATCACCACAAAGGCCACCACCATGACAAAGGTCACCACCATGAAAAAGGTCACCACGACAAGTGCCACCACCATAACAAGGGCCATCATCACCACAAGAGCCACCATCACAAGAAGGGCCACCACCAGGCTGAGCTGAGTGAGTCCATGGCACTGAGCGACACAGAGCTGGTAGGAGGGGACCAGAGGGTCCCCGTTGACACAGGGGACATCTCTGGGTAGTGCCTAACAGCAGTTTTAACGCCCCCAGCCCACCCAGCACCCCAGAGGAGGTCGGGGTCAGGCAGGGTGCTGCCCGCAGAGTCTCGGGGCTGCGAGGGGTTAAACCCTGCCCGTGCCTCGGCAGAAGAGGAGGGGAGCTCGGCAGTGCCCTCCCCGCCAAAATTAACTCTCCATCTGTTTCTCCCCGGCTGAGGCTGATGGCTTGTGACAGGGCCTCCTGAATGCAAAGATGTTTCGCCCGGGAAAAAAAAAAAAAAAATCTATTACAAGTTGCTGTAAGAAAAGAGCGAAATCCTCCCCTTCTGTCTCTCCCCGCTGGTCCCAAGGTGCACACCCCGGGCGAGCACGGGCTGGCGCCCAGCCGGTCCGCTCCGCTCAGCCGGAAAGCTCTGCCCAGCGCCAGCCGGGGTGGCCGCGGCCGGGGGGTGCCCCCGGGGCCGGGAGGGGAGAAGCTGCTCCGTCGTCCCCAGCCTGGGTGACACGCTGGGTGACACGCTGGGTGACACGCTGGGCACGGTCCCGGGGGAGCCGGATCCCTTAGACATCCTCGGAGCGCGTCTTGGTGCTGCTGGGGAAACTGAGGCAGGAGGTGCCCGAGCCAATCGTTGGTGCCTGAGCTTGGCTGGGACGTGGAGCTGATGCTGGGGAGATGAAACCTCTATCCCTGGTGGGCAGAGTGCGGGCAGAATGGAGGAAGAGTGCGGGCAGGGGGGGTTTGCGGGCAGGCAGGCGACAGGCAGCGAGCAGGCAGCGGGTGCCCTCTCCCGGCCGCACCGCAGCCCTGGCAGCCGCCTCGGAGCTGACAGCAGATCCTGAATTTCGCTTTATTTTAGCCCCTTCCTGCTGTCCCGCTCGGCCCGCTCCGAAGGAGACCCTAAACTTTGCCTCCCCCTTTCCCAGTGCCCAGCCCCACTCCCAGGGCTCTGCCGGGCACCCCCGACACCCAGAAAAGGCTTCAAGGCTCTTTGTTTGTACGCCAAAATTCCTCCCCAAGAGCAGGGAAATGAGGCAGGTTCTGTAGAAAACAAAACTTTATTTGGTCCACCAGAACCTGAGTTGGAAAACCACCCATGGATAATTCATATCATACAGGGATTACTGATCTGATTTACAGTTGATAAAATATCCTATGTTTCTTAAGAGCTGAACAGTATTTACAGGGCTAAAAATATTCACAGCTCAGAAAGACAGAGAGAGAGAGAGAGAGAGGGAAAAAAGTGAAGGAGAAATCGTCTGGGGGAAGAAGGAGCAGGGAAAAGAGAAAACAGATCAACAAACAAAACCACAAACAGAGCTTGGCTCAGCAGCCCCAGCCAGGGGGGTCAGGAGGGTGCTAGGGCAGCCCACCCCCCACTGCCCATCAGGGTGGGCTCCCCGGGGTGGAGGGAGGGACAAACCCCAGGGCCCACAGACCCCTGCCCAACTGGCTGAGCATGGGGGGGGTAGGCAGCCCCCCCAGAACAGTCCCCACTGGAGCAGGGCTCAGCATCTCCCACTGCACCCCCCCAACAACCTGGGAAAGAGAGTGAAACACCAGGGGATGCCCAAAACACACACACACACACACACACACACACACACACACACACACACACACCTGCCCACACCAAGCCACAGTGCCCCAAAACTGGGGGGGTCAGCCCTGAAGAACCCCTGGGGCCAGCAGCACCCCAAGGCCCTGGGCTCACCCCCTTCCACGGGACTTGATCTCGGAAAGGTGGGGCTTTGCTTCTCCCCCTCTCCAAAATCATCCCCTCCCTCCCTGGCACACGGTAACGTGGTAATGCTGCTCCACAGAGCCCCCCCTCTGTACCTGCTGCCCCCCCACCCTGAGCTGGGAAGAGGGGGGGCTTAGGGGGTGAAGCCCTGCAGGACAGAGTCCGGGGTGCTGATCCCAGCTGGGACCCATGGCTTCCCTCCAGGCACTGCTTTCAGCGGCCGCCTTTGCATAGTAACAGTTGTGTGATGAGTTCAGAGGGGTCCCTGCTGCCCCAGCCCCCCCCCCAAAATTGCCCCCTGACCCTCCTCCTCTCCCCACTCGGGGTGGCAGAGGGAGGGCACCTCTGCATTTCAGCCCAAGGTGTGAGGAAACCCAGCAGCTACAACTACCCAGAGCCCCCTGGCTCCCCCATAGGCATGGAGGGTAGGGGGGCAGCCCTGACCCCCAGCAGGGGCAGGGTGAGTCGGGGGTCCCAGTAGGACAGCAGATCCCACCCGGCACAGATGGCACCACAGCAGGGTGACCCCAGCACCCCCCGGCCCGGCTGCGGTACCTCGGTGCCACACTGGTACTGGTAGGGGACAAGGGGGGTAACAAGACAGGGGGAAAGGCCTGGGGACAGACAGGGGTCACACAGACGGACAGACATCAGAGGTATATTCTTTTTTCTGTTTGTTTTTGTTTTTTTGCAGCGCCAGGGCCCGGGCGCCACGGGAGGGAGCAGAGTCCTGAGCAGGGTGGCCCTCCCTGCCCCACAGCCCCCCCACTGCGTGCGTGGGGTGGGTACGGGGCAGGTGGGATCCTGAGATGGCCCCGTGCCCCCAGCAGCTCCTCATAAAGTGCACGGGGGGCTGGCGGTGCCAGCGTGGGCTGCTCAGGGCTCACCTGAGAGCTCAACCTGGCCACACAGCGTGGGGCGAAGCCTCGGGTGTGATGCCACAGCCCTGCCCCACAGCTCTGCCCCACGGCTCTGCCCCATGGCTCAGCACTGACAACCCCAGGCCAGAGGCCGGGTGACAAAAAGGGGGGAGCGGAGGGGGCTGGGGGAGGCGTTTTGTCATAGGGGACGGGGCCCGTGGAGCCCGGCAACCTCGGGTGTGAGCAGCGGGTTGTGGGTGCCCTTGGTTGACATCCAGTCGTTGAGGAAGGCCTGGGTGGCTTTGCGGTGCGCCAGGCGGTGCGTGATGGAGAAACCCGCGTTGCCCTCCAGCTGGGAGAGGATCACCAGCACCTGCCTGTGAAAAGAGCAGGGGGGCTCAGGGCTGCTCCCCCCACCCTCTGCCCACATCTCCCCCATGTTCTGCCTTGCTCGGAGCCCCCCCCGGAGGCCCCCCACCCCCCTGCCTACCCCAGACCTGTGCAGGGGGGGGACGCTGTCCTGCGTTTTGAGGCTCCCGCGCGTGGAGACGACGTTGAAGCTGTCTGTGCAGTCACACTGGACGTGCAGGTAGGACTTGGGGTGCCGGTTCTCCACCACCACAATCAGCCCTGCCCAGCCGTGTGTCAAGTAGTAGCAGGTCATTCCCTCACGGCCCTGCAGCAAACACCAGGGTCAGGGGTGGGTAGCCTCCAGACACCCCTGCCTCCAAATTTCAGCTTCCCCAGCATCTTCCACCAAGGGCTGCCCGTCTGCTGGGGTACCCCGAGGAAGAAAAGGGATGGGAATCCATGGTGTGGGAGGGTACAAAGTGGCAGCCGGAGCTGGTATAGCCCTGCCTGCTTGGCAGAGCAGAGGCAGGAGGTCCAGCCCTGCCCCGTGCCACCCACACTCACCTCGTGGCGCTCGCCCTTGTTCTCGGTCAGCAAGATGATGGCATCTGCCAGTGTGGTGGGCTGTGCCTCCACCTGCTCCACCATCACCAGGCGGGAGCTGTAGATGGCCAGGATGTAGCTGGAATAATCAGCGGCTGCTCGGCTGCTGGTGGGACTGGATGCTGTGCAGACACACAGAGGGAGAGGGAATAAGTGCGACCGTCACCAGTCACCAAGCCCAGAACCCTCAGAGAGCAGGGCTGCAACACACACAGGCGACCTCCACCCCCAGCGAGATCCCCACGGTGAGGATGGAGGGTTTTGTCACTTCAGCCTCCCCCAAAAAGCCCTTACCCTGGGGGGTGGCAGGGCCTGCCAGGGCAGTGCTCCAGTGGTTGAAGGCACAGCAGACCACGGCGTACTCGCCCGGCTCCAGCATGACGTCGCAGTTGACGAACTTCTTGACGGCTCTTTTGCTGTGAGCCATCAGCCTGCCCAGGCTCAGCTTGTTCCCACTGGTGAAGGTGGCCCGGAACACCATGATGCACAGATCCAGCAAGTGGCTGTCCACCGTGTCCGACCTCCTGTGCCAAGAGGTCACCGTGTCACCTGAGCACCGTCCCACAGAGAGCACGGAAGCCACAGGAAGAGTCCTCCTGCTGCCCCGGGCACCCAACCCCTGGGACCGGGTTTGGCTAAACCATGAGCACACCCTGAGAACTGGAGAGATGGTGGTGCCCATCCCTGAGCTCTGCCACCCCACGAGGTGGTGTGGGGTGAGAGGGCAACATGTTGGGGGGGACTCCAGGGTCACTGCTCACCTGCTGCCTTCCTGGAAGAGGGCGAACTCCAGGGCAGCCCGTTCCAACACCGTCAGCGATGTCACCGTCACCGGCCCGTTGGCCTTGTTGGGGAACATGCCCTGCACACGCACCTCGTGCCAGTCTGAATGGAGCTTGCAGATATCCACGGAGTCAAAATACCTGTGGGGAAGCTGGGCTCAGCCCTGGTTGGGTCCTCTGTGGGTTCACTGCTCTGTCCCACACCCCAGCAGCAGGCACCAGGATGACAGAATCACAAAATCGCCACAGTTGGAAAAGACCCCTAAGATCACCATCTCCAACTTTCAACATCCCCTCCCCAAATAAAAAATACCTATCAATATCTGTATCATCCACTAGAGCATGTCCTGAAGTGCCCCATTTACAGTTTTCAAATCCCCCCAGGGATGGTAACTCTACCACCTCCCTCGGCAGTCTGTTCCAATGTCTGACTGCCCTCTCAGTAAAGAAATTCTTCCTCAGATCTGGTCTGCTCCTCCCCTGGTGTAACTTCAGGCCATTTCCTCTGGTCCTGTCACTGTTCACTTGAGAGAAGAGGCCAGCACCCACCCCAACACAACCTCCTTTCAGGGATTTGTGGAGTAACATCTCCTCTCAGCCTTCTCTCCAAATTAAACATTCCTGGTTCCCTCAGCCTCTCCTCACAGGATTTCTTCTCCAGACTCTTCCCCAGCTTGGTTGCCCTTCTCTGAACTCACTCCAGCACCTCAATGTCTTTCTTGTAGTGACAAGAACCGAACACAGCACTCAAGGTGTGGCCCCACCAGTGCCAAGCCCAGGGACACCATCACTGCCCTTCTCCTGCTGGCCACACCATTCCTGATACAAGCCAGGATGCTGGTGGCCTTTTTATATAACCAGGCACACTGCTGGTTCTTATTCAGCCAGGTGTCCACCAGCACCTCCAGGTCTTTTTCTGCACTGACAGCTTTCCAGCCACTCTTCCCTAAGCCTCTAACATTGCCTGGGATTGTTGTAACCAAAATGCAGGACCTGGCACTTGACCCTGTTAAACCTCAATCACCTGCACCACCCTGGAGATGCCAGGCTCTGCCTGCCCCCTCTTTACCCCCCAGTGTTCCCCGATATCCCCTCCCTGGCCTTCTGCCCCACAGCCTCTGTCCCCTGGGCACTTCCATACTTAATGAAGTCACTGTATTCCATCCAGAAGACCCCCTCACTGCTGCCATGGGGCATCAGGTCGTGCCGCAAGGGAGCCGGCCAGTGCGGCCACTCGTCGGACCAGCTGCCGTTCCAGGAGAACCGGCCCCAGGGGTTTCGGAGCCGCAGTAACCTGGGGGAAGGGGGAAAAAATAAGTGTCAGAGGCACAGAAGGCAGGAAAGCCCAAAGAAGATCACCTCTAAGATGCCCTCCCAGCTCTGCAGACCCAGCCAACCCCCCCCAGAGCGCCTCACACAATTTCTGGTTGGACATTTTAAGCAGGTGGCAGCTGCTTTAGGTGAGAGGAGGTAATTCTAAACAGAGGGTGGGGAAGAAGCTGTGGCTGCCCCATCCCTGGCAGTGTCTCAGCCCAGGTTGGATGGGGCTTGGAGCAACCTGGGCTGTGTGGTGTCCCTGCCCATGGCAGGAGGTTGGAACTAGATGGTCTTCAAGGTCCCTCCAACCCAAACCAGCCTGGGATTCTGCCCTTGCTTCTCAAAGCCTTCACAGCATCACAGACATAAACCTGTCAACCCTCACTGTCACCCCAGATGCCCACATCCTGCAGCTCTGAACCTGCTGCAGCTCCCTGTCCCCTTCCCAGCCCAAGGAGCCTCCAGCCAGGTGCTGCAGGGAAGGGGCTCAGCAGGGCAGGGACTGCAAGTGTGTGCCTGGAGCTGCCCAAGCCCAGGGGTGACATGGATGAAACTGGGGCTTCAGACAGCACCCAGGCTGTCAAGGGCAGCATCCCTTTCTAACCCCCCACCCTCCAAAGGTGAGAAGGATGCCCTGATTGTCTCGTTGAGTCGAAAGAGCTCAACTCAATCCTCTGCATCTTGTGAGAAGACTGTCAGAACCTTTCTGCACCACAGGGTGCTCTGGAGCAGAGTGACCCTGGACATGAAACCAGTGCCAGGATGGCTTCTATGACAATAGCATTTAAATGACACCCTGCCATGGAGAAAAAGCTTTTGTTGGCTATGAAGATGGGACTCCAGAGTCCCTGAGGTCTTGTCCAGCATGCACTGAGTTATCCATGCCCAGATTTGGCAGGAAGGTACCTGCTGACCTCACCTGAAGCCTTGGACATCCCTCACGTCCAGGATGGAGTATGCGTGCCGTGGGCGCAGACCCATGCTCTCATAGGCCACATCATCCACCTTCATGTTGCCTCCACCACAGGAAGCACCCATGAGGAACCTGCATGGGGGACAGCAAAGCCCTCGGTGTCCTGCCAGGCCTGGGATGGGGGGAAAGCTCAGCCCTACTGCTTGAGGAACTGGAAAGACTTCCCCCCCAGGAAGCTCCTGGATATTCCCTCTCTGCAACCCTCCAAAAGTCCCTGGAACAGTGCCCAGGCCCCACCAGCTCTGCCTGGGCAGCAGTGAGCTCCCTCCACCCAAACCCAGGGCCTGTGGTGAGATTCTCTGAGTCCTCACCTGCAGTGCTGAAAAGTCCTGCCTATCCCTGCTGGGCTCAGCCCTGTGGAAAGCCACTTGCCAGGCAGCTGGTCCATCCCACAGGGGTGAGGACAAGCTGTGTGGAGTGCACCAGCCAGGCTTGGAGGGATACCACATATCCCATGGACACACACCTATCCCATGTGGCCCTATACTGCAGGCTGGCAGGAGCCACCCTGCCTACAGCCATCCCAACAAAAATCCCTCTGATTTCCACCATCTTTGCTTTTGCTTTGACTCCTCCAGGCTGCCTGTAGTCATGCCCAGCAAAGATACCACATACAGGTGGGACATAAGAGCAGGGTCACACACATGACAATCCAAACCCACTCCAAGCAAAGCAAGCAGGCTCTGTGCCAGCCACCTCAGAACTGCAAGGCAGCAGTAAACATGCACAGGGAAGTTCACTGAGATGCCCCCTCCCTGGAAGTGTTGAAGGCCAGGAGCAACCTGGTCTAGTGGGACTAGAGGGACTTCGGACAAGGGCTTGGAGGGATGGGATGAGGGGCAGCAGTTTTAACTGGAAGAGGGAAGATGGAGATCAGATCCGAGGAAGAAATTCTTTGGTGTGAGGGTGCTGAGCCCCTGGCCCAGCTTGCCCAGAGAAGCTGTGGCTGCCCCATCCCTGGCAGTGTCTCAGCCCAGGTTGGATGGGGCTTGGAGCAACCTGGGCTGGTGGGAGGTGTCCCTGCCCATGGCAGTGGGGCTGTAGTGAGATGATTGTTAAGGTCCCTTCCAACTCAAACCATTCTATGATTCTATGATTTTAATTTCATACAAAAACTAAACAAAGGCAAAATTACTTCTTAGAGCTCAGAGGGAGACCTCTTGCCAATGCCCCAGGTGAATGCCATTGCTGGTGGTCTCCACTCTAGGCAGTGCAATAACCCCTCTCCTCTGAGCCTCTCTAAGTGTGTGCAGCCCCCCTCGCCCCCCTCTCTGAGCTTCTCTGCTCTGGCCACGGCGTCCTCCTGCCTGGTCTTACCCAGCTTCCTTAGAGCTCAGCATTTTGGCCCAGATGAGGTCAGTGTCAATGGGCTCCTCCCGAGGGTTAGTGGAGCTGACCTGCAGCATCAGGCTCTCGCAGGGGGCACCCGTTAGTGTAGCCAGGCCTTCAATAGCACGCCCTGCCTGGAGGGCAAAGTACGAACCATGGAGCTTGGCCAAGGCCTTCTCAATGAGGGCGACCCACAGCTGCTTCCTCTGGGCCTGGGGAAGGAGGGAGAAACACGTCACCAGCTGCTGCTAACAGGAGATGGGGAAGCAAAGGGGCAGAGAAGGCAAAGCCTCGCTCACCACCATCCCCCGCCAGCCCTCCCGCTGCCGTGGGAGAATGAGGAGCAGGAGCAACAAGGCCACCAGAAGCTTGTCCACACAAGGCCAATTGATCCCCCCCTTCACTACCTGCTTAGGGTTTTGTCAGCACAGTTTAATCCCCCTCGGGAAACCATCCTGGAGTGATGATCCGAGAGGCCTGGATGCCAAGAGAGCTGCACCCTGGGGTGCCCGGGCAGTAGGGATGGCAGTGGTTGGTGTCCACCTTGAGATCTAAAGGTCACTTTTCTTCTGCTACAAACTGGATTTTAAAAGGTTTAGTAATGGAAACGGATATGGAGAGCATCTGGAAGAGCTGTCTTTCACTTGCACACTGCTGCAAACCAAACCCAACCCAGCTCTGGCTGCCTAGAGCACAGGCAGCCATGGGACCAGTCAGATTTAATCTCTGGAACAGAGATGTTGTTTCAAGGCCAAGCTCCAAAACCTCCCAGGTGGATGGACAAAATCCTCTGCCCCAGCACAGGGACAGTGGCAAGATGGAATGAGAAGCTGCAAGTTTTGCAAGGGGTGGAAAACTCTCCCTGGAGCTGCTTTGCCATGGTGCCAGGCTGCTGCTCTTGGCATTGTGAGGCTGGTCAGGGAGTCAGAAAGAAATTCAGAAGCTGCATTAATGCACTCAGAGGTTTGCAAAGCCTCCATTGGCCACAACAAGGTGGGCTGAAACCAGATTTGGTAGCCAGGACTCAGGGGAAAACACCAAGACATGGGGACAGCAACTCGCAGGTGGCAGCCAAGAGCTGAGAGAGGGAAGGCAGCTGTGTAGACTTCTTTCTGATGGATAAAGAAAGCTTACAAGTGCTTTCCATTTTTTTCTTTTTTAATCCTTCACTCAACAAAATCCATGTTGTTTATTTCTGCCCGAGCTGCAGCCAGGGAGCTCTGATTTTCCTTTATTTTTAAAACTCTCTTTCTCCATTTTTAGCCCCACATCCCGCTCACACAACTAGAAAAATCTAGTCATGATCAGATCCCCTGGAAACAAAGGGAAGGCAAACCCAGCCTGTGTGAAAGCATTCAATCTTTAAAAAAAAAAAAAAAAAGAGCAGACTTGAACTTTGTAAGAGATGAAAGACAAATGAAAAACAAAAGAACCAAAGCAGATAAATCTTAAATGTGCATGAGTGGAACTGCTCTGTCTACTGAGGCAAAATGTAGACACAGATTCCTTCTTGCTTCCCACTTCAAGGTTTCTCCTTAACAGGACCAGCTTGGCAGGATGCTGGAAGGGCTGGAGCAGCTCTGCTCTGGAGCCAGGCTGAGAGAGTTGGGGGTGTTCAGGCTGGAGAAGAGAAGCCTGCAATGGGGAGACCTTAGAGCACCTTCCAGTGCCTGAAGGGGCTCCAGGAAATCTGGGGAGGGACTTGGGACACGGGTGTGGAGGGATGGGATGAGGGGGAAGGGTTTCATACTGAAGAGGAGAGATTGAGATGAGATCTTAGGAGGAAATTCTTTGGTGTGAGGGGGCTGAGCCCCTGTGCCAGGTTGCCCAGAGAAGCTGTGGCTGCCCCATCCCTGGCAGTGTCTCAGCCCAGGCTGGATGGGGCTTGGAGCAACCTGGGCTGGTGGGAGGTGTCCCTGCCCATGGCAGGGGGTGGCACTGGATGAGCTTTAAGTTCCCTTCCAACCCAAACCAGTCTGGGATTCTCTGAATTGGCAGCTGCACCAGGACTGGGCCACCTCTGTTCTGTTGAGGGCACAGGTTACCCAGCCCACTCAAACTGTACCAACATTAAGGTTCCCCAAAAACTCATCTTCAGGCCTCAGTTCCCCAGCCAGACCCTTCTTTGAGGCTGTGCTATATTTTAAAACAGAGAACAGGGACTTGCAGAACCAAGTCCAACCCTGCAGTCCCTTGTCTCCTCCCGACAGCATTTTTGTTTCGTTTGGCAGATTTCAGCTCCTGAGTTTCAATAGAGATGTTCTCAGTCTCCTTCATGGCCATGATCCCAGCAAGTGCCCCAGGGCCTGGCAGCCAGGGCAGGTCACAGCCATGTCCCCAGCTCAGCCACTTTGTCACTCCCAGCAGATGCCACATGAGTGTGCTCAGAGCAAGAGAGAACTGGCTCAGGACAGCCTGGTTTGTTTTCCTCTCCATGGCAAAGCCAAGCTGCCAGCCCTCCCCACAGAGGAAAGAAACAGCTTTCCCTCATCTCCTCCTTGCAGGGAAAAACACAGGGGTTAAAATATTTCCCTTTTGCTGTGAAGAACAAGGATGGCTTCCCCTGCAAGTGAAGAGGCTGTGGTGTGGGGAGAAGTGAGGGCAACGTGAATGAAACTTCTTCATTGCAGCCTGGAAAATGCCAAAAGGGGCCTAAATAGATTTCTATTATGGCCTCAAAGAGTTCAGCTGTCCTAAAGGTGCAGCAGAAAGCAGGGTCCTCAGCTGTAAACTCCCTGTGCAGCACAAAGTAGGGGCAAACAAACACAGCCAAACCTCTTCATACGGTCTCCACCAATCTTCTCTACTGAAATAACCAGGGGAAAACCTCCTCTTGCCCTTGGAGCACTGCCCCCCACTCCAGCACCCCTGTCTCCCTCCCCCAGGCCCACTGACCTGTGAGAAGAGGAGGTATCCACACTCATCACAGGGCAGCATGTCATCCACCAGCACCGTGGTCCAGGTGCCATCCTTGCAGAGCCGCACCTGGTAGGCACCCTCAGGGCACAGGGTCCTGGTGATCATCACCCTCTCCACCAGCTCTGGCCTCTCAGCCAGCACAGCCAGGGCACTCAGGAACCTGCCAGGGGGATGGGACATGGGCAGGACTCAGCAGGCCACGGGCAGGGAGCTGCCCAACCCCGCAGTGCCAGGCACCGGGGGCCGTGGTTGCTCGGGAAGGGGACGGGGCACGCGTCTGGGGGTTGGAGCTTGGCTGAGGGGGCTGAGCTAGAGGAAGGTGGAAAAAGGGGCTTGTTCTCCCTTACCAGCAGTTTCCCAGCAGTCCCTGCAGGATATCCGAGGGCCTGGGTGTCCGAAACACCGACCACTTCACCGTTCTGTCCTTGAAGATGCTGCAGTTGATTTCGTGAGGTCGCAGCCACTGTTTCACCCTCTGCTGCACGCTGTCGCCTTCTGGGAATCCCACTGACTTAGGGCCAGGGTGGAAACTGTCATCTACAAAATTCACTTTGTTCTGTGAGAGCAAAAGGCAAGGAGAGCGTCAGTGTGCAGCTCTCCAGGGCCTCCTGGGATGGGGCTGGCCAGGAAAACATTCCCCTGCACCCCAAAACGAGAGCAGAGCCCCCAGCCCTCCTGCCTGGCTCGGGCAGCCCCTTCCAATGCCATGTCAGGGAGCAGGCCTGGCACCATGTGTCTGCTGGCAAAGGCACAGTTGCATTTTTTTCCTCTTCTTCCTCTCCCTGGAAGTGTTGGAGGCCAGGTTAGATGGGGCTTGGAGCCAACTGGGGCAAGGGAAGGTGCCCCTGCACGTGGCCAGGGGTTCGGTCTTTAGGGTCCCTTCCAACCCAACCCAGTTTGGGATGCTGTGAATCAGGTCCATCATCCTACACTGCCATGAGCCAGCTCATCTCTCCAGGCCCCAAGCTCTGTACTCTGTGACTCAAAATTTGCTTCATTCTGTTTCACAGGAACCTGCCGAGGCAGGGATGTCTCACACTTTGTGCTGGTGTTAAAAGCTGAACAGTGGGGGACCTTGGCTGCCTCTGTAAGTGACAAAGCACACAAACAGCAAGGTTGTGAGGAGCCAACTGGCAAGGAAATGCTCCTCAAGCCAAGGGCTGAGCTGCTCCAGAGAGGACACGCTGGGCTTGGCTGTCCTGTGCCACCCCCAAGGCACAGAGGATGTTAGGGACACGTTTTGCAACTGGGTTCAGCCCCATCACAAAGAGAAAAGCAATTCTGGAGTGAGGATGTCTCAGATCCCAGCCCCCTGCTGTAGCTGCTGTATAGGAAACAAAGCAGGATGAAGGATAATCCCACAGGTATCAGCCACTGACATGGGATGGATGCACGGAACTCCCCCAGGGGGAGAAATGAGGCTTTTTCAGTTTAACCCAGGGTAAAATAAGAACTGGGATTTCTTTGTTAATGTTAATTAAAGGAAATTAAATTCTTTCAGCAAAAGCCAGCTCTAATTTCAATTAGCTTTTACGCACACCAAAGCAGCAGCTGTCCTTCCCCTTGTGCTGCAATCCTACACGACTGCTTTTCATGTGGTGCCTCAATTAGCACTTCCAGCTCCTCTTCTGCAGAAGGGTGATTTTCAGCTCATTGATGTCTTTGTTCAATCCATAATGTGGGCCAAAAGGACATGTCCCAGAGCTTGCTGGCTTTCCCAAGGGGACCCTCTAATCACCAAAGGGAAGTGTGAGATGGGAAAAGAGGGGACAGGATATGAGAGGGATGCAGATATATGGTGCAGAGGCAGCTAGAGGTAGCTGGTGGTCTCTTCCCACATGGAAGAGAAAGAGTCAAGTTAAAAGTGGGTATCACACACTGAGAAATGTTGGAAAAGACACCCCTGGAATAGTAGAGGAGGGAGTGCCCATGACAGAAATCCCAAATCTCCCAGCAGTAAGGTGGGCTGCTCCCTGCAAATTCAGGCAGTGGGACAACAGGGGAAGGAGACCTTGGCCAGCCTGAGACTCTTCTGAAGGGGAAGATCGAGCAGCCTGGGAAACACCAGGGACAGAAGGAAGCTTGAAGGCTGCCAGCCTGAAAAGGAGCATTGCTGGGAAGCTGCAGGCACACAGGGAGCACAGGGAGCAGGAGGAGGGGAGTAGCAGTGTCCTACTGCCAGTCCATCCCTCAGACCTCCAGAGCCCTTGACTTACCATAAAGCATGCCAGAACATAGCAGGGATTTAGTTTTAGGGTATTTTTCAGGCCCAGACAATAGCCTCTTGCTGCTGGTTTAGTGAGCAGAATGGGCTCATCCAAGGCTCCAAGTGAGAGCTGTGCTGGATGGGGCCAGGCTCCCCTTCTCTGATGATTCAACTTGGCCATCTCTCCTAATTCATCCTCCAGGCCTGATTCCACTGGATGTAACAGATGTTCCCTGCCTACAAAAGAGGCTATTCACTTGTTTGAACAGGGGGAAAGAGCAGAACCAGGGTCTCTGTTGCCATAAAGACACTCACATCTACATCTGGAGATGTAGGAACTGAAAAAACCCACAGCCCCAGAGCAGGATCATTCTCAAAGGCTTCCTTCCCAAGCCAAAGATCTCTGTGGTCCCCTGGTCTGGGCAGTGGAGGCACAAGCCTGGACACACTCCTCAGACCTGGCAGAGGTCTGGTCTGTACGTCAAAATGGGACTGCAACTCCCTTCCCATCTGGTCCAGAAGGGCTGGAGGCTTCTCCCAGCAGAAGGATAATAAGGAAGAGAACATTCACAAGAGTGACTTATGCCACTCGGGGAAAATATTGGGGCCACCAGAGTGGTGTTTGAGACTGAAACCCAGAAGCCAGAGAGTTGGCAGAGGAGGATGCCATGCACTCCTGAGACCCTCACCTGGAGCCAGAGCACAGCTAAACCTCAGCTGTCCTTCCCAAAACAGGAGCAAACCACTTGCAGCTGCAGCTGTGCATTCACAGACACCAAGAACACCAAGATTCTCGTGCTTCTTGGAACACTTGCATCTGCTGGCAGTTCCTCTGCCTGCATTCCTGCCTGTGCTCTGAGGCCCTGCCTGCTTTCTGCACCCACACAGAGAGCAGTGCCACCAGCAAGCCTGGAGATGCTCTTTCCCAGCCTTTCCCACTCTTGGACAGGGAAGGACCTGCTAGGAATGTCTCTTCAATCCAGGTGTGCTCATCACTGGGTTTCAGAGTTAACTCAGACTTCCTCACCCTTGGACCAGGAGGGAACTGGATGGATCACCTCCACCACAGAGGTTATTAAAATATTCTAGTTCAGTGCTAACAACCAGCATCCAGCTGTGGCAGGTGAAGAGCCACTAAAATGCACAGAGGGCTTGAGCACCTCTTCTATGAAGACAGGCTGAGGAAGTTGGGGTTCAGTCTGGAGAGGAGGAGGCTCTGAGGTGACCTTAGAGATCTTCCATTATCTGAAGGGGGACTACAAGAAAGCTGGGGTAGGGCTTTTTGCATGGGAGTGTAGCTAGACGACAAGGGGAAATGGTTTCAGACTTGAAGAGGGGAGATTTAGGTTGGACATTAGGAGGAAATTCTTCGGTGTGAGGGTGGCGAGACCCTGGAACAGGCTGCCCAAGGAAGCTGTGGCTGCCCCATCCCTGGCAGTGTCTCAGCCCAGGATGGATGGGGCTTGGAGCAACCTGGGCTGGTGGGAGGTGTCCCTGCCCATGGCAGGGGGTTGGAACTGGATGAGCTTTGAGGTCTCTTCCAACCCAAACCATTCTATGATTTTACAATCTTCTCTGGAACCCAAGAGGCAGCTTGTTTGTTCCAAGCAACACCCTGACCCTCAGGAGAGTTGTGGAGAGGGCCAAGTGAAGGCAGGAGCAAGCACTCACCTCCCTGCAGAAGGTGACAATGTTCTCCCAGAGGGCTTTGGCCTCTCCCTCGTCCGTCTGCCTCCTCTTCTCCACGTGCATGCTCTCCCTTCTCTTCAGGGGCTTGAGGCCCTTGCGTTGGGCCACGTACTGCTGCGGGGTATGGCAGGCCAGGCAGTGCTTGGCCTTCAGCTCGTTGAGCAAAGTGCAAGCGGGACAAGCCCACTGGCCTGGCTTCTCCTGGCTGCTGGGGGGCAGCTGGGACGGGAAGAGACGGGCGACCTTGCGGGCAGAGGGGACTTTGCCAGCACAGGAGGAGCAGCCAGCTTTGTCACAGGCCCCGCAGTCGGGGCAGCGGGGGGAAGGTTCTCCTGGAGTCCCGTGCTCCTGGAAGCCGTGGAGCTTGGAGGAGCCACAGACCTTGCACTTCTGAGCCACGGTGGGGTTCTTGAGGGTGCACTTGGAACAGGACCAGGTGGTGAAGTCAGGGCTGGAGGGGCTGCAGGGGGTGAATCGCACCGAGTCCCCCACCACGTTGATAGTGTCGCTGCCTTTCTGGGTGTTGCAAACCTCACATTTGCTGGCCCCGGCGGAGTTAAGGAGGGAGCAGGAGCTGCACTTCCAGTGGGAGGGACTGACTTCCATCTCCTCCTCCAGCACGCTCAGCCTCTTGTTGGCCAGCAGCTCCTGGTAGCGGGTGGAGGCCGGGGCAGATCTGGACTGACCCTGGGGAGAGCCCTTCTGCCCCGCCGTGCTCTGAGCCACGGGCTGGGAAGCTTCTGGGACCGGTATCTGCAGCTGGGGGGGAACCTCCCGACGGCTTCGGGGCACGGGGTTGTTCTGGAGCCCTGGGGAGAAGGGACCGAAGGCCGGGATCTTCTGGGCTTCTTGTTCCATAGCCACTGGGCCCTGGGCGGCCACGGCGTCACCGTCTGAGACCTCAGCGGAGACCGAAGGCTGCGGGGTGGAGGGAGCCATGTGGAATCCTGCAGGGGTGATGACTTCAGGGACGACCAGCGCCTCTGGGGGGATTTTGGGCAGGGAGAGCTTGCGTGGGCCACCGCAGGCAGAGCAGGAGTTGGCCACGGGGGTGTTGTGCAGGGTGCAGCGCTGGCAAGCCCAGCCGCTCTCCGGCTCCGCTTCCTCGGGGCTCTTCCCCTCCGAGTCCTCGCTGCTGCTTTCTGCCTTGGCAGCCTCCTCCTTGGAGGTGCCCTTGGGCTCCACCAGCACGGCGGGTTTGGGCAAGATGCCGTTGATGACGGGCAAAGGGGAGCCCTGGCTGGGCCCTGGCTCGGGGGTGAAGCCGCACACCTCACACATCTCCTTGCCCAGGAAGTTCCTGAAGGTGCAGCGGGCACAGGACCACTTCTGCTCCTCCACGCTGAGGCGCAGGATGTGGTTGAGGTCGGGTTTCTGGCGGGGGGCTTCACATATGGAGCACTGCCTCTGGCCAACGGGGTTCAGAAAGGTGCAGCGGGTGCAGGACCACTCGTGGACGGCAGCCATGGAGCCAGGAGAGTGGGAGTGGCTGGAAGGAAGAAGGAGACGGCGTCAGGTCAAGGCCACCCAGTACCAGGGGGTACCGTGTGTTCCCTGGTCTGGACCTTGTTTCCAGGAAAGGGACGACCATCAGGCCACTCACTGCTCTCCAGGCACTTGTTCCTCTGGCACTGACAAACAGTTTCTCTGAGTGTGCAGCCAGGAGCTGGATTCCACCCAAAACACTTCAGGAAGGGCACAAGAAACAACCCTGCAACCCCCCCTCTCATTGCAGGGATGAGACCCAGCAAACAAGCCCACCCCCTCTGCACCCAACCTCCACCACTTTGTGTGTCTGCAGCTTGTCTGTAACTCTCTGGAGAAGGTAACACAGCAGGGTGTCTGCCTTTCTGTGCTCCCAGGACCAATTCTTTCCTCCTTGGGTGTTGCTCCAGCCCACTCTGTTTCACTTTTTATTCCTGGCCCCTCTCCTCTTGGCTCAGCATCACCATGTCCCAGGTCCAGCTCTTGCCCTGCTTACCTGGGAAGCAGAGAAGTCACAGAGCTCTGCCAACAGCACCAGCCCTTAGTTCAACCTCTGGTGTTGCTGGGAAATGCCCAAATCCCTGATGGGGGGAATGGGTCCAACACACAGCAGGTCCAACCTCACTGCAGGGCACAAAGTCGTAATAATATTTTCTAAGCAGGTTCGGCTTTCAGAAAGCAAAGTACAGCAGCAGCTGTACAGGCCATAGCAACCTCTAGGCTTGCAGGGAGCAGGTCTTCCTCCCCGTGCCCTTTCTGGTGCTTTCAGGAAGGTGATTCCACACTTGCACACGTGTGGACCAATGGCAGAAGGAGTCCCAGCCCTGCATGGTGCCCTTTGTCCCCTGCTTGGGGTCATTTCCTGGAGCTTTGAGAAAAGGTGGTGCTGCAAAAGAGCTTTCTGCTTCCTCCTCCTTCACACTAGGATAAAACAATTCTGGTAAACCTGCAGCATGAGCCCAGGGCCCTCCCTCTGTGCACTTCTGCTCCTAGACTAAAGCCCCAGACTTGCACCCAAGCTCAAGGCCAGCTGCACCTCTCTCCAGCTGAGCTGGTCCCCTGCCAAATCTTTCCACCCCTGCCCTGCTTGCCTGAGACCCCAGGCAGGACCAACTCTGCAGGAAAAGCCTCCACATCCACCCCATGCCCTGAGCTCTTCCTGGGAACAGCAAACTCAGGCCCTCCCAGAGCAAGGAACACGCAGCCTAAAAACCATGGGAGCTGCACCCCAAGGGGCTCCCCACCAGCACCCTTCCACAGCCAAGTTCAACCACAACACCTGCTGGAACAAAGAAGGGAAAGGAAATGGTTTATGCCATAGAGGGCAGATGCAGAAAGCCAGGAGACACTGGTGCAGTCCGTGGAGGCAATCAGGTCCTGGCTACTCTCCAGCATCCCAAGCAGCAGCAGCTGCAGACCCCAGCTCCCAAGGCAGCAGCACAGCCTGAACTGCAGCAACGGGGCTGAGGGGGACAGGGGGTGCAGCCAGAACCACCCTGGAATGAAGGAGAGGGACCTCCTGTTGGGCTGTGTCCAGAAGAAGTTCTCCTGGGAATTCTTCAGCAGCAGCAGCAAAATCTGAGCACATTTCCACACCATGCTCCCAAGCCACTGGAAGAGCAGCTCCCTGGCACACTGAGATCAGCTACAACCTTTGAGTCTCTTCTTAAGTCCAAGGTTTCTCTAAATAAAGCCTGAACTCCAGAAATCCATTTTCTTACCAGGGAACACTTGGAAACTCATTCTGGTTCATATACCATAGTTTGAACTTCACGAGGTTGGATGGGGCTTGGAGCAATCTGCTCACTTCCACTGAGCAGAGAAACCTGGAGGATCCCAATAACCCTGAGTAGGCACACCAGGTGCTTCTTTAGGGTGAGCTGTCTGATCACAGACAGCAAGAGCAAGCCTGGAGGATCCCAGGATAACTTGGGTCAAAAGGGACCTCGAGGGGTCTCCAGTCCAAACTCCATCTCAGAAGGGATCACAACAGGTTGTTCAGTCTGGTGTCCAAAACCTCCAAGCATGAAGATTACACAACCTCTCTGGGCAACAAACTCTACTAACTGGGGTAAAAACTGCTCGTCCTTACACCCAGTCTGATCCTCTCCTGTTTCATCTTATGCTTGTTGTTTCCTGTCCTTCCACCACATAATACTGTGAAGAGCCCAGCTCTGCCTCCTGGATTATGTCCCTGGAGGTATTGGTAGATCTTCTCCAGACTGCACGGGCTCAGCTCCTTCATCCTCTCCTTGCAGGTCACACATTCTATCAGTCTGATCATCTTAGTGTCCCTCTACTACCTGTAGTAGCCTTACAAGGACACCTTTCCGGGTTGCACTCCTGCAGCCCTTGTGCAACACTGGGGAAGGGTTTGGTACCACATGGATCTGAGCAGTCCTGCAGAACAGGGCTGGTGGCTCCCAACAGGGCTCCAGGGGGAACTGAGAAAATGCTATGGAAGCAACAACTCCAAAAAGGACATCAGTGTCCTCGTGCAACCTCCATGTCACACCAGGGCAGCTCCTTCAGTTGGGATGGAGCTGGGGCCTTGGGCTGAGCTCTTGGCTGCTCCATTCTCTTTCTTCCTTCAACCTGCTGGAAGGGAACCACAAGAGCTACAACTACACAAATTACTCTTTTTGCTGATGAACTAAAGACTTCTTGATCCCGAAATCTTAATTTTTGGGTGCTCCTGAGTTTTATAATGTATTTGTATTTACTCTGACTCTTTTGAGTCAATCCAGGACAAACTGTCAGACAGTTCCCAGCTCTGATAAGGGAAGGAAAAGCATCTGAGGGACCAACCCTTTTCACTTCTATATCAAACTCCTCTGGCCAGGACACCTTTCTGGAGGTTGCCTCCTCCCAGCACAGTATGAGCACTCCTGACCATTCACTGGGGCTGTTACAGCTGGGCAGAAAACAGCATTTTCCACTGGTAAGAACCTGAAATGAGTCGAAGCAACTGGAGTGCTTCTGTTAAATTAAAAACCACAGTGGCAGACAAAAATCACTCATCAAAGCAGATGGGAGAAAAAGGAGTCTAATTCTGCAGCAGGAAACCATGCAAGGGTGAGCATTTAACAGTGAATGGGGACATTAAAGACCCATCAATACCAGACAACCCTTTCCAGAAGGTGCCCAGAGGCTCAGAGAGACACCAAAAGCTTTCCAAGCTGATGACACACTCCAGTTCCTGGGAATTTCTTGGTCCCATTGCATCAAACCTCAAGAGGGCTCTTGCAGCATTTCTATTTAGCTTCTGCTTTTCCCATGCTGGACACAGCTCAAAGAGCTCAGATGTGCTCCACCAGCCAGGGAGAGAAGAGGCTGTGAGTTTTAATGAGATGTTCCCAAGGGAAACTTGAACTTTGCTCATGACAAGGCTGAGAAAAAAAAAAAAATACTGGCTCCAGGCATATGGAGTTCCTTCAGCAGTGTATTTTTGTGGTAGCCAAGAAAACCAAAGAACATGCTCTCAAACTGCAGCTTTCCCTGTGCTTTACTTTGCCATCACCTCCCCAAACCCAGGGCTTGCCTGTCTTAAGTTAGGGGTGGGTAAGAGGGGACATTTTGCTGTAGAACAGGGAGGAAAGAACTTCAAAGGCAACACTCTGCAAGTACAACTGCTTGGAAAAGATGCAAAGATACAATTAATGTGCTCCTCTACCCTTCACTGGCCACAAAAAGCCCAAGAACCTGGGGTAGGAAATGGGAGGAGGGCAGAGGCACCCTGTAACACCAAGATTTAGTTTGGATGAAAGAAGGAAATTGAGGAGACCACTTGGAGAGATCCAACTGAAATCCCTGGTTGGATTTGACCCAGGAAAAGGAGAGAAGGAGCAGAGTGTTTGGAGGAATCTGTCTATCTGAGCACATGGTCACTGAAGTCCCAACACCCCTGCAAGAATGCAAAGGTCTGGAAGGAGGAGGCCTCAGCCTAGCTTTCCTCCAAGGCTAAGGATATCCAGGCAGCACCATCCTAAACTGATGGGCCAGAGACAAGAGACTTTTATCATTCTTTACACAGAATTATCCCAAAAGAATCCGGGTTGCCTTGTGAGAAAAACAGGACGTGCATCATTAGCCTTTAATATAGTGTAATTGCTTCAGTGTGGTAAGGTCATCCTTCTGAGAGCAAATCCCTCTGGCTGGCAGAGCTCTCTGCAGAACAGGCATGCTGAGACAAACCCATTCTCAAATGCTCCTTGGCTAATGAACAGGTTACCCAAAATCTCTGCCAGGGAAACAAGAAGAATCCCTGGGGATACAAAAGGAAGAGGCAGAGTGAATATTTCAAGGGGACCAGCAAATCTGAATTCGAGCTTTGCTCAAATGTCATGAGGTTTTGCAAGCTCTGGGTTCCCAAGCTTTTTGGTGAGGGATCAGACAGCTCAGCCTAAAGAAGCACCTGGTGTGTCTGTTCAGGGTGATTGGGATGAGATGGGCAATGCCAATGTGACCTCTGAAAAACTCTGGATGAGGAGTTTTTCAGGCATGGGGCATGGGGAACCCAGTCACAGGGGATTATCCTGGCACAGGCTCTGCTGCAGGAGAACAGCCTGGGAAGGTCCCTCTGGACCCCCAGCCCTAGGGACAGCCACCAGAGCAGCCTCAACTCCTCTCCAACTCTCCTGTTTCTCATTAAGATCAATTCCAGCCTGTTGTGATAATTAATAACCTCATCTTGTCTCCCTGCATGCAAGCAGGGGAGATTTCTGCAGTTTCAATCACAGATCACTTCAAAGAAACCACTTTAGCAGAGTGCTACTGCTGCCACCACTCCTGGACTCTACTCCATTATTTACCTTTTCTCTACCTAATTTCCCATGTCTTTTGGTTATCTAGAGGAATTGAGAGCAAACAATATCAAGCACCAATTGTATATATTAGCTGAGGAAAACTTGTGCTGTGAATTCAGGCCAGCATCACACTGTGTATATGCTTAAACAGATTCAGTAAGTTCTTAAATATATTGATTTGGCTCAAGGGGGTGAAGAATTTAGTGGCCTCAATCTATATTTTGCCTACTTTGACCACATTACACTGCCTCTGACTGAAGCCCTCATGCAGTGAACCCACTGAAGAGCAAATACAGACAGGAGGGACACCAGGTTTTGTCACACTTGCATGGAAGTGCATTTCCTATACCCAAATCACACCAAGGGAACTCTGCAGAGCCCCTCGTTCTGTTAAAATATTAGGGAGCATCCCAGCTCCCACAAAAACTGCATCTTCAGGGGGGAAAGGCCCCCAGTCCTCCAGCAAACAATACAAGAATTCAAGAATTATATTTTTTTTTTTGTTAAAAACCCAACAGATGAGAAAGCCCCAAGCAGACTGACAGACCCAAGCTGTGTTGGATAGTTGTACCTGCAGCTTCTTGCCCACTTGGAGCCCACTCAGAGAACAGATTTGCACTTTAGAAAGCCCACTGAAAATTGGTTCAGCTACCTGGTATTTTTTTTATAATCACACTCCATCTGAATGTAATTATAAATGCAATGTGAAGGTTTCCTATGTAAAATAAAAGTTTTCCAGCAACAAGCATGAGGCACCTGGGATGGAAGAAGAGTCAGAGGGCATTGAAACCACTCCCACAGATCAGGATCTTACAGATCTGCTGCTGAATTAAATGATAACCTGTTTGCAAGTTGGCTGGGACAGAAAAGGCTCAAACCCACAGATTTCCACACCCAGACATCAAACTGAGACTTCCACACTGAAAAAACAAATGAAAGACAATGTGACCCAGCCCCTGAACAGGGCTCGTGGGAACACAAGGATTGTGAGAGCTGCTGTCACTTGGCTTTTGGCCCTTCATACACATCATTTAAGCAACACCAGGGAAACCTTTTTTCAAGCAAAAGGGCATTTGGGAGTTATATTTTCTTGAGGGGTTTTCACGAGAACAACCTGCTGGAGACCCCAAGTCCTACAGCTGTTTCCAACCAGATCCATGGCAATTCCCACAAATCCCAAACAAACCTCTGAATCTTTGGCTCTCTGTGCTGAGACAGGGGGACAAAAAGTCAGTATCAGGCATCGAGGGCTGCCCATGGCAGTCAGGGGACAAGAGAAACATCAGTGCTCACTGCTCCACACACAGCCCCCCTCACCTGCTGGTGTTGAGAACAGGTTTGCAACACACGTGCATTGCAGCTTCACTTCAAGAGCCCCAGCAGGAGGGAGTTTGCAATTATTCACACGCAGAGAAGCCTGAAAGCTGCTGCAGAAAAGAAAAAAAAAAATTTCCACTTCTGAAAAAACCCACCTTGGTCAGGAAGGGAGGCTTTGAAGAAAGGGCAGGAGGGGCTCCAAAAACTTATTTAATCATTCCCTGACTTGAGGCAGCTCAGAAAACTTCTCAAGACCCTGCTGAAGGGTCAACACTGGTAAAGACCTTCCCTGGAATACAAACTCAGCATCAGTGAATCCAGGTGAGGGGAGGGCAGTTGAGCTGCCAGGCAGCAAGCCAGGCTATGGCCAAAGGACAAACCAGTTCAGCTCCAGCTGAAGAGCACTGGTGCCTGCTGACCTGGCTGCAGCAATCAGCCTCAGCTCCCTGGTGCTTTGAACGTGGCAGGAAAAGAGATTTTTCCAGAGCAAATGTGGCTCTGGCAACATGGGCACAGACAGAAAACCACTGACCCCATCACACAGCCAGCAGGGACCACTGAGGACATCAGAACCTCTGGGATGAGCAGTAGCACAGCCCCTCCCATGGAAAAATGCCAGGAAGAGGGTGGGAGATACCATGAGTGTCTCGTGGCCTCCTGCACCCACAGGAACCTGAGCACAAACAGATTTTGAGCAAATCACAGCTGCTCCTCTTGCAGTCACAGGGGCTCTGTGCTGGTCTGGATAAACTGGTGAGCAGTTTCAAGCTAAGATGTGAGCAGGAGACATCCAGGTGCCACACAGGAACACAAAGCTCCAAGCCACAGCTGAAGTTAGGCTGGCACAAGGTGTGCAGCCAAGGAGATCAACAGCAAGAGGATTTATGAGCAACATGCCAGCACTTGGAGGACAAACAAGATGCCAAGGAGGAACAGCTGGGAAGATGATGTTCTCTCCTACTGTATCAATTAATTTCAGGTTTTAATTTAAAAAGCCAACATGAATCTGCCCCTTTGAAAAGGGCATGAAAGTTGGTAACAGCTATGAACCATGAGAAGATTCCAGGGAAGGGCAGAGCAGGGTTTATGCCTTTCTCAAACCATAAAGCAGCCAATAAAGGGCATCCAGGGGGGCTGCAGAGCATCCCCTTCACCATGGCTCTTGCCCAGAGAGGAAAAAAGCCAAAACTTTGCTGTCTTCAGTGCACCAATGAGATATGTGAGGTGGACATACCAAGGAGAGATGTCCTTTTTTGCTCCACCAAGGATGTGTGTTGCTCCCTCAGATCCAATGGTTAAGGGGTCTTCCTCTGAGCTCCATCCTCTGTTATTGCCTCTGTTTCAGCAGTGCTGGCTCTGCCCCAGACCCTGCCACCATGTCCAGGGGGGACATCTGCTATCCATACCTGCAGATTGGCCATGGGAATGCCTCCCACCTGCACGGTGCCTGCCCTGAGACAAGAGGATGAGGACATCTTCATATCAATGATCATCTATGATGCCAGGGTAGGAAAAGTGGGAGGGGTGGCCAGGAGAGCTTAAAGTGGAAGATTTTCAGATGAAACGTGGGCACTAGAGGACATCTCACCATGTCTCATGTCTGGAGATCATGGCGTGAGCCAGGACTGAGGTTATGTTCTGTGAGCAACTTCATCTTACTCTCCCAGCTTGGCTCCAAAACACTGCCCTGTACTTTCAGCCACTAAATTAAATCCCTTTTTCCTAGGATGAAAAGGAAGTTCAAAGCTGTTTGCTGCCTTTGAGACCTAAAAGGCAAAATAAAGCTGTTGGAGAACACTCCACAAGTGTGGCCAGGGCCACCTGCACCCTCACGTGGCCCTGCAGGGGCTGTGGGAGCCACCACAACACAGGGACAACCCCAGGGGGGAAGCAGGAGAACCCCACTGAGCCCCCATCTCCTCCTGTCCCACCAGTCCCCAGCTCTGCCCAGCTCCAGCTGCACTGGGCTGGCTGCTCTCTGCTTGAGAACCAACCATCCCTTCCTTTCTCCCTGAACAAACCAACCAAGGAATAGCTCCGAGGTGCAATTAAGAAAAAAACCAACAGTAATTAGGAGCTCAGTGCTCTTTGGGGAGGATGGTGAGGGAAAGACCTTCCTTTCTGTGAGGTCTGGAGGAGGGGGGAAGCAGAGCCCCCAGCCTCCTCCTCCTTTTCTCCTAGGGATTGATCTTGGCCATCATCCCAGCCCCAGGTAAAGCTGTTATTGGGTTGAAGCAGCAAATGAGGAAATTTCTGGGGGTCCAAGGCCAGGTGGGCAGTGGCACTGTCCCATGCCAGGCCCCCCCCAGCCACCAGCACCACGATGGGGACCGAAGGGAGGGACCCAGCAGGGAGCAGGAGGGCAGCAGTGCACATCACCAAACCTTAGTGAAAAGCTGAGCCAGTTCTGTGCCTCAGGAAAGATGCTTAATAACCCAGCCAAGAGGCTCTGTACTGATCTGTACAGAGAGACAGAAAGGTTGCCAAGGGCCAGAGGAAGAGAGAGGAACCCTGGCAGCTCCCAACATCCCTGGAGTTCAGCCTGTGGTTGGATCAGGACATGGGAATGGAGCAGCCACACTACAAATGTCATCTGGCAGCAGGGATGGCAGCTCCTGCCAGAGCCCTGCTCTCTCTGAACATCCTGGAGCAGCTCCTTTGGTGACAGGAGACCAGGAGGCAGGGGGCAAATGACTGTCCTCATGTCTAGACACAGGGAAGCATCAGGGCTGGGAGGGAGATCTCAATCCAACTCTGAAAGCAGATCACTCAGAGCACATGAGTATCCCCAGAGAAGGACTCCACACCCTCCCTGGGCAGCCTGTGCCACTGCCTTGGCATCCTCATAATAAAAAAAAAAAGTTTTTTCTTATGTCTAAGTGGAGCTTCCTATGCTCCAGCTTGTGGCCACTGCCCCTCATCTTGTCACTGGGAACTACTGAGAAGAGTCTGGCTCCATCTTCCTTGCACCCACCCTTTGGCCACTTGTAGACATTAACAAGGTCTCCTCTCAGCCTTCTCTTCACCAGGCTAAAGAGTTCCAGCTCTCTCAGCCTTTTCTCATGAGAGAGATGCTCCAATCTCCCAATCCTCTTGTTGCCCTACATCAGGAACCCCCTCCAAAGAGCACTGATCCCAGAGTGATCTCATAGCACAGAGCAGAAGCCCAGGGCCACGTTCCAGATGAGCTGGGGACTGGAATTTGCACAAACCCACACATGTTCACTCCTTCCACTGAGTCCTTGGCTCCATACAACTTCCAAGCACACTCACATTCACTCCCAGGTCCTGAAAAACACAGGGATGAAGGCTTGGTGCAGCCTGTCCATCCCCAGCCTTCCACAATTTAGTGACCTGGGATGGAGCAGGGCCAAGGGCAGGACCTGAAGGGAGAGCAGAGCCTTCCAGCAGCAGGGAACTCACCCCCCTCACCCACAGCTCCTGCTCCCAGACCATCAGCACTTCTCCAGCTCTGCTCCCAGGTGATGTCAGCTCAAGCTGATGAATGCAAAACCACACTAAATTTGTTGCTGCATCAGCTGTGGTTTGGGGAGTTGTGCTGCAGCCCTGCAATCCCAGCAAGGCTCGTGGGGAGTGGGGGGAAAAGCTGCCTCAGGTGCTGCTCAGACTCAGGGCAAATGAACCAGCATCTCCTCCACATTATAGGGGAGAGAAGCAATTTTTTCTGACAAACAGTGAAAGCCTGCAGCAGGGTTGGCCTTTCCTGTCAAGGCTGGTGTGCCACACAGAGGCTTAGACACCAGAGAGGAGAGGGGAGGGGACCAGCAGTCAAGTGCTGTACACATCACTCACAGAGGGAGAGGATCAGCAACTCAGAAGAACCAGGCTGCAAAAAGATATCCATTTGCCCTCGTCCTGTCACTGGACACTCTTAGGAAAAGTCCCTCTCCAGCCTTCCTGTGGGTTCCCTTCAGGAATTGGAAGGCAGCTCTAAGGTCCCCTGGAGTCTTCTCTTCATCAGACTGAACAATCCCAGCCTATAGGAGAATTTTCCATGGGGCTTGTTACCTAGGCAGCCACCAAGGCACTGACAGACCACGGATCCTGCCCAATCACCAAGCCTAAAACGAGTCTAGAAACCAAATATTAATTTCTCAAGTCCTGGCAATGCTCCTTTCACCATCCTCTGAATTATTCCCACTTGCTAGTATAAGGATTTCCAAACCTTTCGGGTGAAACCAGACCTGTTCCTTGCAAACAGCAGCAGCCAAGTGTGGGAGCACACACTTGCCTGCATCCCAGAAGAGCTGGAGCCACATCTGAGCATTGGCAACAGGAAGATGAAAGCCCTTCAGCCACTCCTCTTTCTGCTGCCACTGTCTTTATGGGCTCTTCTCCCCACTACATGCACAACTCCTTCAACTGCCCATTTTCCCCAGGTGGTAGAATAAATAGAATAAACAGAAGCGTGTGGTTTATTACAGCTATTAAAGGGTTTGCTTATGTATGTGGGGGGAAGCTTAAGAGAACAAAACATGGACCTGAGCCTGGGATTCAGAGAGCTACCAGGACCTCTGAGACACCAGCACCCATCTCTGTCTGCACACATCAGACCAAAGGCTGTGGGTGTTTCTAGTTCCCCATATCAGGTCATATCAGGTCCTCCAGTGCTAATGAGGAATATATAGTATATAGTATAGTATTATAGTGTATATATCAGCCCAGGAGATCATCAGGACTCCAGTTCTCTTTCTGGAACAGCTGTCACCTGCTGAACAAGCAAAGGTCCAATCTCCAGGACAGAGCCAGAGATCAGGTTAAACAGGATCTAACCAGGAGCTGAAGCAGCTACACACAGCTCTTGGAAGCAGTGGTTTGCTCCTCACACCCTGCATGGGGCTGTTTTCTGCCACTCTTCCCAGCACAGTCTGTGGAGGATACACACATCAGAAAACAACAGCACCTGCCTGGGCAGGAGAGTTTGGAAGCACAAGGTTGTTTGCCCAGATGAAGAACACCTTAAGCCACCTTTAGAGCAGGGAATGACTCTGGATGTCACACACCTGACCAACCACATCTGCAGGGTCTCCCATCCCATCTCTGAGGCTGTTTCACACCACTTCCCAACACACCAGCTGCTGGCACTAGAGAAGAATTTTCCTGTTTGCCAGGAGAGATGTAGAACTGAGGCTAAACATGCTATGGGCCCTGGGAAGAGCCAGGAAAAGCTGACAGGACTGTAAACCAGGCACGCTCAGGACTCCCCTTCTCCCAGTGCAACTTCCCTCTCACACAGGGAGGCTGGGAGAGGAGATTTAGTGGTGGCTGCCAACCCAAATTGCCACTCAGCAAAGATTTATGCTGCAATTTGTACTGCTGTTAAAATAAAACTGGAAGAGTGGTGGGGAAAGAGAAAGAGAATGAGAGAAAAGGAGAAATGGATCAGGAGCAACAACACAGCTCCAGAGCTGTCAGCACTCATCTCTCAGGTCTCCCTTGAATAAGTCACCCTGCACTTCCAGCTCCTCTGCCCCAGCTCTCAGCTCCTGCAGTGCTCATTTGACACAGGGGCACACACAGGATAGGGTTAATGGAAATCCATCCATCTTCACAGCAGCTGAAGTGTCAGGCTCACTAAATACAGTGAAGGTCAGGAAAGGTGCAGGGCTGCTCCCAGCACATCCACACTGCAGCCACCAAAGCTCTGGAGAGGACAGGAGAAGGGACACCCCCAACCCAAATGTCACTCCCTGCCTTCTACCTTCTCATTCCAGCACCATTCCCACCTGCTGAGGTCAGAGATGAGCTGAATTACCCCCTGGACCTCCAGGACCTTGCCAGCTCAGCACACTAGATCTGCAGGGAAAAGGCTGAAGCCCCAGATCAATGTCCTGGTGTGTACAAAGAGATTCCCCCAGCACTGCCCCTTCCTCTGAGAAGCCAAGGAAGGTCAGAGAGCTTTGCAGTTCTCAGGGAATCCTGACTTTGCTCTGCAAGACTGGATGCTGAGACATCAAAAAATTAAAAGCAAAATCTCTTTAGTTGAACTCTAACTGAACAGCTTGCTCTTAACACCAGGGAAACTCACCCCATCCTGAGCCAGCTGCTCTGTCCCCTCCTGCTGAAGCCATGGGAAGAAGTTCAGAATCACATCCAAGGAGACTTTGGCATTTCAGCACCTCAGCATCCCTGCTTTTACAGCCTCAAGGATTCACACCTCATTATGGCCACAGGGCAATTTAATGAGGCCAAAATATCAACCCAGCGCTGACCATCCAGGCATTGGGGAGCTCTGCTGGTGCTCCAGCCAGCAACCAAGTCCAGTTCCTTCTTGCAAGGGAGTCAGAAGAAGAGATCCTGGGCACAGGCTGAGTCCCACAGACAGCAATGGATCAGCCTGCAGCTGACCTATAAAGGTCACTTATTTTGCTTTCTCATGTGCCTGAACTTTAGAGAGGACAATTATCAACAGTTCCCAAGAAGCTCAGTGGTATAAAACAAGCTGATCTTACTGTGCTTTGGCTGGGAATGCTTCCTCTTCACAGCCTACTTGCCATCTTCATTCCCTTGCACTGATGGCTTCAAGATTATCCTTGGCCAAACTTCAGTACCAGGGTTCCTGCTACTGGAGATGGGTTCTTCCAGCATTCTGCCATCCCCTAAAATGACCTAAAACCCTCCCCTGCCCCTTCCTGCCCCACACATGTGGCAGTCAGCAGTGCCTCAAGGCCATCTGGGGCAGCTGCCATGTCACAGGGGATCACCCACTGGGATCCCATCAGCAACCAAGGAGCTCCAGGAGGACACAACAGCATTCCAGCACTCAAAGGAGGGCTACAAAACAGATGGAGACTCCTGATTTCCAAGGAATCCCATGGACAAGACAAGGAGCAATGGGCACGAGTTGCTCCTGGGGAGATTCCCCTCGGACATAAGAAGAAAAATTTTCACTATGAGAACAGTCAGACATTGAAATGGTCTCCCAGGGGAAGTGGTGGATTCCCCACTGTGGAAAATTTCAAGTCTCAGCTCAGGGTGCTGGGACATCTCATATAAACTGTTGTATTAGAAAGGTTGGAGCAGATGGTCCTCGAGGTCCCTTCCAACCTGACCTTCTGTGATTCTGTGACTCCACCACTCCATCAAAAAAAGGCTAAAGGCAGGAACCCCTTCTTGGCCTCAGATTCGGTCTGAAAAGGGAGGCTGTTTGGTTTCTCTGGCTCCTCAGAGACAGGGAGAAGGACTGGGTGGGTTGTGTGGAGCAGAGCAGAACAACACTGCTGGTGCAGGCCACCCAACACCCCAACCTGCTCCTGCTGTTCCTGCCCATGCTCTAGAGATGCTGCCACCTTCACTGAGCCAGCAGGACATCTGGCTGAGTCCTCTGGCAGTCAGTAATTACCAGGGAAGCCCCTTGAAGTCCCAGGGTGCCCTGGAGGCCTGGGTAATTCAGGCCACAGTGCTGTTTGCTGCCTCCTAAAGCTGACGCATACTGAAGCGAGCATTTTGACAGCTGGAATCTAGAGGATGCTCCTGGCTTGAGCATGTGCAATTAACCCTCATGAGTCAATGTGCCACATAGAAGCATCCAGCCATGGCAGCAAGCCAGCAGAGGACATGCTGAGGCTCCTCCAGCACCTCCCTGTCCCTTCCCTGCAGCAGGACACAGCCCTTCTTCCCAAGGAGAGCAGCTCCCGCTCTCATTTCAAGCTCCTGAACCTCTTCACATCCCAAACAGTCTCTGGGGTGAGCTCAGCACTCATGCTCCTCAAGGACAACTTGAAAGACATCACTGCCAAACCCACAGACAGGGAAGAGAGAGAAGGAGCACGCGTGCCCCTGCCTCCAGCAGCCTGAAACCCTCACAAGACAGATGGCTCCTGTCAGCTGCTCTGCCCTCCCCACCACCTCCCCACCCACACAGGCACCCAGCAACCTGCAGTGCCCACACCAGCATGCCCAGAAGATGCAAAACATCTAAATATTTGCTGTAGGAAAACGTAAGCCAAGGAAAACCAGGCACTGTGCCAAGCTTTGCTAGAAGAGTCTCCGGAGGGGGTGGTTCTGTGCCACGGGCTGCAACCTTGCAGCTCCTGCAAAACCAATCTTTCCCACATTCCATTTGTCCATCTCCACTGCCAGACACGACAGCTGGGGGTAAGGCAGGAGGAGAAACCTCAGCTCCTCAGCAGGGAAGCTTAAAGAAGACCCATTTGCTCCAGCTAGTGCCACAGAAGTCCCAGTGCTGCAGGGAGCACATGCCACCCAACACCAAGCCTCTGAATATGGTGTCTCCTCCTTGGCGTCCCAAGGAATCAGGGAGAAGAAATACATATGCCTACACTCACATCTATCCAACCATCCATCCATCTGCCTCTCTATTGTTTCACTTTTCCAAGGTGAGCAGGTTAAAACCAGGCTTTCAGGAAGATGCAAGACCCTGCTTGTACCCACATTCTCCCCACTCCTTGCTTGGAGGATGCTACTGAAGGCCAGGGGGGTTTGGACACCATCCTCTCTCCCCCAGAAGGTTGTAAGAACCAGCCTCCCAACAACTCCTTTTGCTCTGGTGAATCTGTCATGCTCCAAATGCAGAATCCCAGCTCTGTGGAACCACAAGCCCCAGCCTGTGATGCCACTCTGAGCACTGGGAGCAGCAGGGCTTGAACCCATGTGTCAGGAGACAAAGCTGAGCTCTGAACTGCTCTGGGCAAGGGCAGGTGAGGCCCCTCCAGCCCCCAGCAAGCTGCCAACTTGGCAGCCTTGAAGCACCTGCAGCTTCAACTCTGATCCTCACCCCATGCACTGCCCCAGCTCTCCTGCTGATCATCCCAGAGCCATCCAGAAGGGCTGCAGGCTGCCTTCACACTTCACTTCAAGTTTCCTTCTGGTTCAAATGGTTCCTGCTGCAGCCTCATAAATGCCATCTGTAATGCAGGAGCAGCTTCTTTCTCTTCAGATCACTTCCTCACACATCCCCACAGTGACCTTCAGCACCTACCCCTCACAGAGATCCAGTGATGCTTGTGGGCAGGGATGGAGGGAAATGCTGTGTCCCCAGCACCAGACAGAGGGGGAAGGCTGGCAGGCACGGTGGGGTGAGGAGGATGGGAAGGAGCTCAAATCAAACAGAAATCCAGAGCAGTTTGTGAGAAGAGCAGCTGCTAAGGTTCAGCTACTTGGGCAGGTTGTGGATCCCTGGCTGGGTCACTAACCCCCAGGTGGGTTTGGAGACCCTTGGGAGATTCCCAGGTGGGGTTGTGGCTCCCTGGGTGGGTCACTGATCCCTGGGTGGGTCATGGATCTCCAGGTGGGCTTGCAGATCCTTGGGTGGGCTGCTGAGCCTCAAGTGGATCCCTTGGTGGGAACAGAAGCAGCTCCAGATGGCTAAATGCAACCAGAACCCAACCACAGCTTCTTGCTCCTCTTTGTGTCCCCTGAACAACCACCCTTCTGTCTGGGGGGGCTGTTCCAGCAGAGGCAACAAAGCTCTGCAGAGGGCTGCTGGGGTACACACCCCCTCTGTCTCCTCCCAGCACCAGCCTCCAGCTGGGCTGGGATCCAGGCAGAATTCCAGCGCCAGGGCCAGCCCAGAGCTGGCAGCTGGGGTCAGCCTGGCTTCTCCTCTCTGTTTCCAAAACGTGTTAGTCAGAATCCCAAGCCTTGAGCCAGCAGTGCCAAACTGGATTAAATTACCAGTTGGAGAAATCCAGCACGTGCCTTCGGCAGCAATAGGTTCACCTAGGAAGTTTTGGAGGAAACAATGAGATCTGGACAATCCCAGGACACCACAGGAGCACAGAACGACTCGGAGGGGAAGGGAACTCCCTGCCCATCCCATGGGCACAAAGCAGGAACCTGTATTTGCCTCCATTCCCCCTCTCACAAGCCCACAACAGCAGGAACACGAAGGCAAACACAGGCCCAGCTCCCTCCAGGACAGATGCTGCACACAACCAGGTAGATGGGCTTCTGGTTCCCACCCTGGGTCCTTTGGATGTTGTAGACTCCCAGAAAGAATATTTATCTCCAAACAGCCACCCTGACAAAGTGGACATTGAGCTCAGGTGGAGGCCTCATTCAGAAGCCATCTGTTCTCTCAAGCAGAGACCCTCATTTGGGGAATCACTGTGTGACCTGGTCCAGAAGAGACCAGGGGCTCAAATCTGGATGTCACAAGTCTCCTGCTTACACTATGAAGGCCCTTTTTCCTCTCCCTCATGTCCATCTGTCTTCAGCAGACAGGAAACTCCAGCCTCACCCCGGCAACAGGAGACAATGCACCCTCCTTCCAGATTCTAAAATCCTGAAATCCAAACAGCACTGATTCCTCCCCCTATTCCCACCCCTATTCCCACCTCCCCCAATTCCACCACCAAGCACAGACTGAAGTCACTCATGGAGAACTCACATCCCTTTTTTCCTGCCAAGGAAGGTCTGTGTTCATCCCTGAGACAGCCCAGAGCAGACCTGGCTCTGTGCCACTCTGGAGAGGCCAAAGCATTCTCAGCTCTGAAGGCAGCCACAGGCAGGGACAGGAAATCAGCAGGAAAAGCAAAGTCTATCCCAGAACTCCTGTCCAGCCTCAAATTGACTCCCCACTACTCCACTTCCTTCCTGCACTACAGGACTCCGGGGTTGAGGACATTCAGAGGCAAGGTGACCTACCCTGACTTGTCCTATTGGCTTCATTTTTTTTTAAGCAATACATTTATTTGTTCCTCTCTGGAAACCAATCACCCACTGCTTCTTCCCCCTGCTGTCCCACCCATCTCACCAGGGAGCTGCAGGTGCTTTGGTGCCTGGCAGCCTGGCTGAGCTCAGCAGCTCTTTTGAACCCCCTGCCCTAATCCCTGCCTCCAGCCAGCCCTTCCCACGCCTTCCACTGGGTGGTGAATCATTGCCAGTGATTTTCCTGTCTCCAGGAACCACGAGGCACTTCGCAGGGATGAATTCTCTTCTCCCTTTTAGCAGGGGAAATACATAATTATCAGAAAAGCCACTCCTGTCCTAACAGGACACTGGTTTTATCTGCACCCAGAGCAGCAGTTCCTGTTCTTGCCCCTGCGTCCGCTCCACCGTGGAGATGCTTGTTCAGGAAATTCATTTCCACCTGTCAAGATTTCCCTTAGTTTCTCAAGCTACAGACCTGGAATGAGGAGCAGGCTCAGCTGGCACTGCAGAAGGCTGCAGAGACACCACCCTTTTTAACACCTGATGTCAGCTTTGCCCTGGGAGCTCCTAAATCCCAGTGCTGGCTGTGCCCAGGTGTTGGAGCTGCCCTTCCCCAACCCTCGCAGGCAACAGGGGCAAGAGCAGCAGTCCAGAAGGATTAATCCCACAGGAATGTTCCAGCTCTGTTTGCAGGATCCTTCTAAACCAGAAGGGACAAACCAACAGGGCCCAGAGCTGGGGGCCAGCCACAGAGGTTGGTACCCACCAAGGTGGCTTTTGTGAAGGCCTCTTGGGCATCATTAGGAACTCCAGTCCATGACTGAGAGGAAAAGCAACAGCTAATTAATTGCTTTCACACTGTTACCAGCTCAACAAGGAAACCCAAGACAGGGCTACAAAGGAGCAAAGCACAAGGGCAGTTGCCTCCCAGCCTTCTGGAGTCTCACTGGGACTTGAAGCAGCAGGAAGGCAAGGAAACGAGGACTACATGACAGATACTATATGACCATCACAGCAAACACCTCCAAGTGGAAAGCCACAAACAGGGATCACTCAGAAGCAAGCAGCTATTCCTAAAAGCCTAGTAGGCTCCAAACAGACTCAAGCAAGTACAAACACCCAACCAGGCTGGAATCTGCACAAAGCAGGCACTAGGCAAAGGCTCAGGTATTATTAGCACACGAAGCCAAGCCCACGGGCAGAGGGTTTTTGGATGCTTTTGACATACCTCTCAACCTGTGAGAGACTGAATGCAGGACACCAGCCCTCCAACATAAAGACAAATTCCTCACTGCAAGTGGCTGATGGGGAAGGGGCCAAGGCACTGACTCAGAGACACATCTGAGGTGCTGATTTCATCGAGGAGGAGTAAATATTGAGGGTTGGAAACACTGAGCTGTTTTTCAGAGCAACTCTGCATTTCATTCCCCTGGATATGGCATTGAAAGCACTTCTCTGCTTTTGCCTGAAAACAGCTTCTTTTGCTCTTTTGACTTCAGAAGGTCTTGCTACTCATTCACCCAAACAGGAGTCACAGTTCTCCACCTGTGACACCCCCAGTTTAGTTGGGAGGCCAGAAAGGAGCCACAAGAACATGGCAAACTCATCACAGAAACCACGATCCCATTCCCAGGCAGCCACCTTCACAATTTAGGCGAGTGAGGAAGAGCTGGGATGAATCCTGCCAGTTCCTTCTGCAGGAGCCATCAGCAGCCCTGGAAAAAGGATGCAAAAGCAACTTCTCTCCCAAAGGCAGTGCCCCAGATTCGAGGTCAGCAGGTGAGCAGGCTCCTTCCCCTCCTCCTTACCTTCTCACCCGGTGGTGTAAATGCTGATGCTGCCGTGTTATAAGGGCACTTTCCCAAACGGGGCCACTGTGACCACTCCTATACCAGCTCATGGCTGGGTGCCCTGGGTAGGGTGTGCTACTGAAGCCATGGTCCGACTCGGTCTCTGCAGCCAGCGATGAGGCAGAGCTCCCCATGGTTCCCCCCTCCCCAGGCCAGGCTGAGATTTAATCCCAGGTTTAGGTCCAAGGCAGCGGCGGTTGGGGTGGAAGAGGCGAAGCGCCGCGGCATGGGCTGCTGGAAAGATCCCAACACACTGGAGAAAGGAAGGTCGGTTCTGATCAAGAGTTGGAAACAAATTAAACAGAAGAAAACAAAACAAACAACACACACAAAAAAAAAAAAAACACCAAAAAAAAAACCAAACAAAAAAAAACCAAACCCAAAAACAAACCAAACATGACAAAAGAGAAAGGGGGAAAACAAAAAAAGAAAAAAAAAAAAAAAAGGAAAGAAAAAGAGAGAAAGATAAGGTATGATTTAAGCAACAACCCTCCATGTTTAGAAGCCTATTAATGCATGCTCTAACCAGGGTCCTTTCCCCGAATCCAGCTTTTTTACTGGGGAAATTTTACTGAGGAATGTGAGGCTCTAGAAGAAGCAGCCCCCAGTTAAGCACCAGGAGCTCCCAGGCACAGGGCAGCAGCCAGACCAGCAGAGGAAAGCACAGCAGAACCCAGCAGAAAGCCCTGACCATCAGGTGAAGCAGCAGAAAAGGGAACAAACAAGTCTCACTTAGAGCTTGGGGCATGACACACAGACAGAAAGGGTTATCCTGAAAGCTTGGGGCTCTGACTGGCACAACATGGTTTTAGTAATCGCAGCTACAAGGAGCCTGACTTGAAAGCAGTGAGGAGATTTTCTTTTTCCTGTATGTAAAATAAAATATCCCTCTTTTCTGTTCTCACTAACACCACAGGAAAGCTGAGAAAAGACTGGGTACCTGCACAAGTCTGTTTTCTGGGACAATTTTGCACAGTGCAACAAAACTTTCAGCTCACACCAACTTCCAGCTGATACTGAGCATCCCTTGACCCACAGAGCGGGTTTGGGGCTTTGACTGTTCTTCCTTTTCTCCCTTTGTCTTTTCTATTTTTTAGAATTTATTCTTTGAGCATCCTCACAGTTAAACCACAGAAACATAGCATGTCCTCTAAGCATTCAGAGAAGTTTAACATACACACATCTCTCTCCTTAAAGGAAAAAGGCCTGGCAATCTGGATGTGTGTCAGGAGAAAGGGATCAAGGGACATTTAACAGAGCAAAAAAGAAGAAACGAGGAAGAAGCAAAAATTAGCACAGCTGAGCTTATTCAATTACCCACCAGGATTTATAGATGAATGAACTGTAGAAAGACCTTTGTGAAGAAACTACTTTGTGCAGGAAAAAGGCTGAAACAAAGATTCCTAAAAGACAGTTTTTCAATCCCAGGATTGTTCTGAGGGATCAAGAAAGGCCTTGATAGATAACAGACTGGAGTGAGGCAGCTCAAGGAGCAGGTGCAGTTTTGCTATGAGCTTAATACCAGAATGTGCCTGGCATCAGGCCATAGGAGCTGGAGAATGTTACACACTCTGCTGTGGTCTCTTCTCTGTAACCTGTAAAGCCTGGACTAACAAAAAAGAAAAAAAGCCCAAGAATAATTTGCCCTACCTTGATTTCCTCGTGTTAATTGGTCTGTCTAAACTGCTGTGCCCCAGCCAGCACATCCCCACACTTTGCTTACCTCTACCTTGCTAACAGCAAGATTTCACTGATTTTTTGCAGATCCCCAGTGCTTCCTCTCACTTCCTGCTATTCAAGCAGTATATTGATAACAAACCTGACTTTCTGGCTGAATGAAAGCCACGTGATGCAAGTGAAAGATTATTTCCAAGTATCACCAGCTCAAGTTTTGCTGGAGACATCAGCTGTCCCACAGCACCTCTGCCTTTCCTGCCCCCTCCCTGATGGTTCCCCCATCCTGAGCACTGCACGGACTCCAGCAGCCACGGGAGACCTGCCAGAAGAACAAACTGTCTCTCACCTCAAGACTTGGGTTCTGCCACAATCAAGTTTATAAATAAAGGCAAGATGGGTAGAATCACAGCCCTGGGTGGTTCACAGCAGGCTGAGCTAAACAGAAGGCAGGATTCTCAGTCAGTTTACACTCGTCAAGCAGAGCTCAACTACCAAACAAAGCAATTTCCCAGGCTGGTTGGAGACCACTTCCTCAGCTGACACTCAAGCTGGAAAAGCAGAACCCTTTGCTTCCTCCTCCCCACAAAAACACCAGATTTAGCTCACCCCAACAGGAGAGAGCCACGGGGGCCGCCTGCATCCCTGCCGGCTCCCAGCGTGCCAGTCCTCATCCAGCAGCTCTGCACCAGGGAGAGGAAGAGGCTGGGAACCCTGCTTTAAAGCAGAGTGGGAAAATCCCACGGGTGGGTGGAGCTGTGGAGAGGAAGGGATCTATAAATACGGGGAGGATAACCTGGCTAAGTCGTGGTGATCTCCAGAACTCTCTGGTTTAAGTGGCGCCGCGTGCAATCAGATTGCTGCGGAGCAAAGCAGTAAATCCTCCTCTTCTGGGTCACCCCCCGTGCCAGGTGAGAGCAGGAAATGAATGATACTGAGGGGAAATGTTGGCCCGAGGAGGGGAGAGGGTGAACCTGTTGGAAACCACAAGGAGTGGCAGCATTAGAGCTCAACACAAAGCACGCAGATGCTCACCATGCCGAGGCAGAAAACACCCCCAGCCAACAGTAAATAAATAAAGAGCCTGCAGGAAGTCAAGGTGAGAATGAAAACTGCACCTGAGCAAGGCATGGGGTCATTTAAAGAAGCCTAAAAAGAAGAATGGCTCTCTGGAAGCACTGTCTTATTTTTGAGGAGCTTCTGCCACTGGTCAGGGAGATGCCCCAGGAGATGCCTCACAGGGCCCAGGCTGAAGAGGTGAGGGTAGGGGTAGGGTTAGCAGAGGAAACTGCTAAGAGCCAGGAGGGAGCAGGATTTTCCTCCTAACTAATGAAGTGCTTCTTCCATTTATCTCATCAGGAGGGGAAGCAAGAATAGGAACAGAATGAGAAGGGTGGATCTTATGGAAATGAACAATTAAGCACCTTAGCAAGATGTTGAGTTGGGATTTGGGGTTTTTGCCCCTTGCAGCTGCAGTAATTACCAGGTTTCAACTGAGGCTGTTGAACTGCTCCCAAAATAAACTCAGATTGGATCATTCCACCCCCAAGCCAATCACACCTACTTTCATCTGATGCACGTGAGGCAGAATCTTCCTCAAAATGCCCCCCCCAGCACCCTGAGCAGCAGACACTTAGAACGAGCTCAGGATGGCAAAACTCTCCCACAGAGGTGCCTCCTGCTGCCAGGACAGCAGAGTCACCTGGATGCTTCCTGATAAACCCTATCCCTCAACACCAGCCAGCAGTCCTGACCCTTTGGCCCCAGCTCTTCTGTCACATTACCCACAGCAAAGCAGGCAGGAAGGGTGGGGGCCTGGGTCTAACTCCCTTTCCCTTCCTTCATCTTCAAAGGAGGTTTTGGGCTCTGAATGCAAAGACTGGAGGAAAAAAAAAAAAAAAAGTACAAAAGGGAAAAAAAAGGAACTTAGCCCAATGTCACAATGTACCTAGGAAGCTGCAGGATCAACCTTTCCTAGGATGCTCCTAGGAACTGCCCCTTTGGGATAGGCTGAGGTCCCTGCAGCTGCTCCAGCTCCCCAGGGAGGCAAACTGTCCCCTTCTGGTCCCATTTGCAGAAGTCCCCTCCTTGGGATGGGAGAACCCCCACACTCCTTTTCTTAGCTATTTATTCATCCAGGTAGCACAAGCCAGCTCAGCTCCAGCCTGAGTTTGCCAGCCCCTCTTGATTCTCAGCCTCACAGATATGGGCACAAGCCTTCAGTCCTCCACTCCCCCAGCCTATTAAAAAAAAACAAAAAGTCACCTCTGAGCTACTCCCTTTCTCCACAAAAGATCCAGGAAGAAGACACAGGCACTGCACAGAGTTGGTGTCAGAGGTGCCAGGCCAGCAGCTGGCCCAGGAGTGGGCACACCAAGGAAAAAAATCCCTCAAAGCTCTGCCCAGAGGAAGCCACCTAACAGGAGACTTTCTTCTAGAACTGAAGTTGCAAGTAGCAAAACTTCTCTTCCCTCTGCTGAGTGAATTCCCCTGCCTAGGAACAACCTAAGGCAGGTACCACCTTCAGGTACAGGTGGTAACACCTCCCACAGCAAAAGAGGAGCTCCCTACTCTCACTCCCATACAACCTGCTGCTTGCAGGGAGAAATAAGGGTTCCTGAAGAGCTTTGAATGCCCAGGCCCCACACACTGCCCTGGCAGGAGCAGCCTCCTCTCTGGAGCCTGTGTGACAGAATTCATCCATCCTCAACACCAAAGCAGCTGAGAAGCAGATGAGTACAGCTGGAGGAGGAGCTGAGGTTGGCTTCATACATCAAGCTGGAGGAGGCCATTGCATCCCTACTAAAGGCAGGACAGACCCTTGACCCTCTAAAAATCTCCCCACCACACACAGGAGATGTTCCCAACTACCACTGAAATAGGCAGATGCTGATGGGGCCCAGGGTGAGCAGGGAGCAGTGTGCAGGGATGGGCAAGGTGCAGGAATGTTATCCAGTCCCAGAGGAGGTCAGGCAAGGGATAACTCAGGAAGGATGCAGAGTGGGGGCCTGATGCTGTGTCACGGCAGCCAAGCAAGGAAAAGCTCCTCAGGCATTGGTGTGCACAGTGAGCAGTTCACAGCTGGGCTCCCAGCTCTGGGTGGAAGGAGCTGAGGACATGCAAAGCCAGGAACTGGCAGCATGGGAGTGGTGTCCCCCAGGCTGAGAGGACCCTGCTAGAAAAGGGAACCCCAGGGGAGGAAGGGAAACCAATCTCTCTTTTTCCATGAGGCAGAGGGGGGAAGAGCAGAGCAGCAACGAGACATCCACCTAGGACAGAAGCAGGACAGATGGAAATCCAAGATGCTGAACACCAACTCAGTGAGAGCTCCAGGGCTCCCAGGACCACCCACAGGGAACCCTGGAGCAAAGCAGCCAAGCAAACAGGAATGCTCTGTGCTGAGCAGGTGTCTTGCACAAAGCTGGCATCTCAGTGACAAGAAACAAAGTTTTGTTGCTCTTTCTTCCTGGCCTCACCTGCCAAGCCAGCACCACAAGGCAGCCCAAGTGCTGCAGTCTTGGCAGGAAACGAAGGTGTCAGCAAGTTCCAGTTCCTTGGAAAGCTCCTGGCAGGGAAGGGTGGGAAGGTACCTCCAAGGACAGACTGTAGGTGTAAAGGAAGGACAGGCCAGTGGTCAGCACACTTAGCCAGGACCTGGGAGGTTTCTTCACCCTCGTGTTCTCCCACAGAGCCTCCCAGGTGACTGGGGGCAGAGTGCTGTGACTTGGAAAGCCCTGACCCCAGGGCCAGGAAATGTTCACCAGGCACCAGGATGAGAGGCAGGGCACAAGCACCTCAGATGGGAAGAGGAGAGGGAAACGGAGAGCAGGATAAAACTCAATATTTGGTGTTGGGGTGAGAGGTGAGTCAGATGTTGTGACCCCAGGGACTGGAGGCTGAAAATGCACAGTGCTCCAAATCACACTGAGAGAGCAGATTGGTACAGCACTTGTGGAAATATTGTTAGATGAAATTAGGTGCCTGGAAACCCAGTTCCAGATGGGCTATTAATGAGGTAACAAGATAATATAACCTGGAGTCCTAGACCAGCACAGAACAAGCCCTCACACTTCATGCTAAGCTTTAGCAAAGTCCAGAACAGCAGCACATCCTTCCAGCCATGGTCATTAACATGCAAAGGCAAGCCTGAGGGTCTTTACCTTCTTTCAGCTGCTTTGAAACTGGTTCTGGCCCAACTTTAACACAGAAGAAACTCATACACTGCAGCTGAGTTGGGCTGAGCTGCATGTAATGCCCAACACTGACTCTTCATAAGTAGAGGAAGAGGTGTCCAGAGCCTGAAGCAAAAGATTGATAGGAAAAGTAGATTTACTGGGAGCCAGCTTAGCCACAAAGCAACGAGCAACAAGGTCTGGAAATGTTTCCTCATCTCCCTTGCACAGGACACTGTAAACCAGGGACAGATTATCCAGTGAGCTGGTAGAAATCTATCACAGCTGCTTTGAGAGAGGGGATTGTACAGACAGGAAAGAGCAATCAACACTAATTACAAGGTACAGGGAGAAAAAGGGGAGAAGCAGTGAACAGGAAGGTTTCCTGAAAATCAGGGTTAACTTCCAAACCCATCTCCATTGACAACCAAAGAGCAGGAAGGTCCTTTCCTGAATAAGCATGAAAATGGCAACAAAGGCACTGCCCAGCAGGGTCTGGATGTAGCCACGTTTAAAAAAAAAAAAAACAACAAACAAAACAAAACCAAACCCCACTACCAAATCTCTAAAACCCTAGTGCTCTCCTAAGTCGATTAACATTGCTTCAATGAAGTGCAATGAGCTGCTTGCACCCTCCAGTTTCCCAGCCAATTCTGGTTGGCTTTTGAGTGCAGAATTCACAAAAGGCTGTGTGGGCTGGCACGGGGTTTGTCTCGTTAGCAACATCGTGGTAATGCCACAGAAAGACAGACAAGAGGAAGGAACAAAACAAGACAAGCCACAGCATCCAATCTTGGGAAGCATTACCCAGCAGATCTGATTTCCAGATCTTTTCCTCCCTGCATTTATAATCCTTGTAGCAGGGCTCTGTCATCCTAACCCAGCCCACAGACTGCCCCAGCTACAAAACATGCCAGGCTGAAAAATAACCTCGACAGACTGCCTGCTGAGAGCAGTTGCAGTGTAAAACCAGGAAGCTTTAACTTGCCTGCCACCAGTATGCTGTATATTTCATGGGAAGCAGCAGAAGCAGGGATGCTTTGCAGGAAAAGCACACACACACACACGGGACTCCTGCCAGGAAAAATGCATCTTGAGTAACACATGTGCTCTTAGTTTCCTTTTTTTTTCCTCCCCAGAAAGGTTTAACTACACTCTGGCTTACCCAGCACCAATAAAACATTTTTTTTTTTTCCCCTTTCTCACTTACAGCAGAGTGTTGATTGGTAAACAGCAGATCTTCCTGTCTGAGGCTGTGCCAGCCTGTGCAGAACAGAACTGTTGTTATTGCACATTCACAGCTAGAGATAAACATGAGTAAGAGCCACGAGTAAGAGCCAGGCACTGGCTCTTCAAGACACTGCTTGATCAGCTTCACCTTGATTCGACTCTTTCTGACAATATCTCTCCCTCCTCAAGGAGCAAGATGGCACAAGGAGCAAGGACAAACATTAAAAACCAAGACAGGAGTGACAGTAGTGCAAAAAGTGCTTTTCTGTATTCACTAACATTACCAAACTTTGCAGCTCAGAACTCCCCCTGCACTTTGAACACTCAAAAGTACAACACAAAAATACAAGGGCCCAGCAAAAACCAAACTCCAAAAAAAGAAGCGACACAAAAATAAAGTAACTTTCCACTGTTTTGGGACAAATCTGCATCGAGAGCCATGACTGGAACAGGACACAAAGGTTACAGAGAAGGAAAAAAAAAAAATTTGCAAGTCATCCCTCATCTGCAAGATGACACTCTGCAATGGCAAAAGTACAATAAACCAGCCCAGGACACCTGGATACTGGGAGTCAGGGGAGGGTTTCTAACCTTTCCAAGAGCAGATCTCTGGACCAGCTGCTCCAGAAGCACTGGGGAAAAAACACAGAGTTAGTTCCAACAATTAGTTCCTGGACAAGTTCATGCCCTGCACAGGATGACTGTCAGCAGCAGGAGGGAACTGGACCTGATGAGCTATGAAATTCCTCCCAATTACTCAGCAATCTGAATTCTTTGAGGGCCATAGGTGCCCAGGCCAACAGGAGGTCACACCCAAAAGGACACCAGGGATTGTGGCTTCAGATGACACTAAGCTGACAGATAAGCAGCTGAAGAGCTGGCGACTGCAGGAGGCAGGGGAAACACAGCAAGAAGTGGAGCCTCTGGCCAGTGAAAAACCCAGAGAAAGTAAAAGTGTCAGAGATGGGAGGTGGAGGAGATGTCCCCTGAGCACACTGTCCCCAGACACTCCAGCCACAGGTTCTAACACAGATGGCAAACGTGTCATTCAGCCAAGCCACATCCAGCTGCATCCCCTGATAGAGAGAGCTCCCAGTCAGCCAGAACCACATGGGCTCTTGGCCCAAAGGCAGAACCAGTACCTGGCTGTCTCCTTCTGCCGTTTTTATGCAATTGGGCCTTTCCTGGTTTTAACCAGGCACCACATTCCAATTCACAACCAACCAGCCTAGATTTAAACCACCGGGTTTAAGCTGTGCCTCAGGCAAGTGCAGAGGTAGGATAAACCTGACAAACAGGAGATAAAAGCCTGAAGAATCACTGAGAATGGCACAAGTGGCTTCTGCCTCCTCCTCCCCCCCACCCTGGCAGAGGGGAGGCAGGACAGGGAGAGTGAAACCAGGGGCAGGGGCTCCTCTTGTAGCACAGCTCAGTGTGATAACCAAAGGGAGAAACACCCCATTTACTGCTCACCCCTCTCCACCTCCAGGTGACACCTGGACTGTGTCCTGGGCCACCAGGAAAAGCACCTGAATCCTGCTGGACACTGATGCCAGAATTTCTGTTCAGGAGTGACACTGTCATTTGAACTACACGACTGGAATAACACCTGGTACAACTGAAGTGACAGATACAACAGTGCCTGACACCACTACTCTCTTCCTCACTGGTGTAGCTACACTGGCCTCCTGTTTCCATCACGAGCAGCTCCTCCTTAGCTACACCAGTACAGCTGGAAGTGGAGGATGTGTTCAATTACACAACAGCTGAAGCAATGTTTGCCCATGAGAGCAGTTACCTGAACAAATATAAAGATCACACAAGGGAAAATGCTGTACTCTGAGAGGGCTGAAACATAATGCAGAGGCTTTGAGGAAGAAGTTGCCTTTGCTGCATCAAAACCAGAGCTGGTGGGCACCCTAACACAGCTCCTGCACAGCCACAGAGCTGGCTTCTTCACTGGGGCCCCCCTAACCCAACCAGGCAGCTGGAGAGGAGAGAACATTCCAGGACTCACCCTCCTTCACCTCCCATGGAGCTGCAGAACCCCAAGCCCAGGCTCTGCTCACCCAGGCACCTCAAGGGGGAATGTCAGGCAAAGGGAACAAGGGCTTCAGCACCCACAGGGGCATTCACAAGACATTCCAAAGCTGTACCAAAACTGAGCCAAGAGCAGGAACATTACTTCATACCTCCCACAGCTGAGAGGTAACTATGGTGCAGATCTCAGCCAACATCTGCCTGCTGACAGTCACCAACCAGAGTTCCTAAAGCTTCATTGAGCCCAAACTCAAGGTTTGAGAGGTTCCTGCAGAGCTTCTGCTGAGGCTGGACACCATGGAGCCCCCAGAAACACCAGGAGGAGCAGATCAGCCAATACACAGCACCCCAGTCAAAATTAATCCAAAGCCCTGGCCTGGGATAAGGCCACATCAGCCTTGCTGATTCAAACACAAGGACAACACCATCACATGCTCTCCTGCAGCAGACACCACAAACAAACCCTGAAGGTAGAAGCTAAAAGCAGCCCAACCACCTCAGGTACAACACAATCACTTCTCTGTCCCAGTCCTGGGCTGGCAAGTGCCACAGCACTATGGCTACTGCAGGCCAAGCAGTGCAGACTGTCTTAGACTCATTTATTTCCCAGCCTTTGCATTGCCTCAAACACACCCTGGGACAGTCACCAAGTTTCCACAGCTTAAGACTGTGAGGTCTTGAAAGACCTCATATTTTCACAACCACTCTCAGAGGTTCTTCTTGGTGAGAAAACCAGAGGACACCAGTATTCCTACTCATAAGAGCACGTGGCCTTCACAAAGACAGCAAAGAGAGTAAAACACTCAAAGAAGGAATCAAAACAAGAAAGACAACAATGAACAGACTGGGTGACAAGAAGCAGGGTAGCAGTGCTTACAAACCAGAGCAGAAAAGGTCTTTTTCCTTTCAGCCCCTCTCAGCCCAGCACAGAGCCAATGTGGTCAGAAAAGCCTCTCACCCAACACAGGTTCTGCTCAGCTGGTCCAGTGCCCAGGAGGTGTGGAGTCAGCCCGGTGTCCCTGGAGTTGAAGAGCTGCTGTTGGCACCAGCAGAGTGTCCCAGCTGGAGGAGCATGCTAGATGGGCTCTGCACAGAGCCACCAGCACCACACCAAGCCTGCCAGAAGGAGTGGTGGCTGCTGCACCAAGCTGGGGAACAGAGAAGAAACAAAGGCATGTAAGGGGGGTTGGACTGGGTGAGCTCCAGAGGTCTTTTCCAACCCCTACAGTTCTATGGTTCTATGAATAAATGGCTGCTGAGACACCCAGTTGATCATCACCCCAACAGTAAAAGCAACCAACCTCACATTTTAGGTCACTCAGTGAGCATCCACTCCAACTACAGCTCTCAGAAGGCTTTGTGCTTCCTGTGGCATCCAGCTGCAGCTCAGTCCCACCTGGAGACAGGATCCAGTTTGCTTTTGGGCCAACTCAGATTCTTCACTCGTGGTTTCAGCCCCTTTGGTGATGAGTTCTCTGCCCTTCACTGGCTCCACTCTCTCAGCTGGTGGCTGCTGCTGAGCGTTCTGGAGGGAGCTGCTGCCATCCCAGGTGACCCAGCAGCACCTCAGGAGCTCTGCAGGTTGTTCAGGACAAGGCTTCTGGACAATTAGCAACAGGGGAGGATCTCCCAGGGGTGTTTTATGTGGAGGCAGGGATAGCAGGAGGGGCACACTACCTGCATGTTCAAACACAGAGAGAGATGTTAATTATGCCACCTGGCCAGGACATCCTTAGCAGTGGAAATTCAGGAGCCCATATTTCCCTGATTTTGCCAAAGGTGCCCACTTCACCCCCAGACAGTGTGACATCAGCACACTTGCTCCAGCAAACCTCCCTCCATATTCTCTGCTCTCAAACCAAGTTGTTTTAATGACATTCACACCCTGTGAAACTGCTGTCTCCCTCAGGATGGACTTCTGTCAGATGGAGGCAACAAGAACAGTTGTCTGTAACATTCTGCCTCACCAGCACACTCTCACCTTATAGGGAGAGGGAGCCAAAAACCAAATAAAGGATTCAGCCTGAACAGTGTGCTCTCTGGGAGCACAGCAGGAGAGCAACAGACCCTGTTCTGCCCCCCTGCCTTGCCTGCTGTCCCCACAGCCATACCATGGGACACAGCAGGATGCTCCTGGGACAGGTTCTGGCCAATTAACAAAGGGTTTTTCTCTCCCAGTGCTCTGCAGCACCCAGATTTCCAGGCAGTGGGGAAAAGACAACCTGGACACACACTGCTAATGAAACCAAAGCAGCAAAGGAAGGATGGGATGGGGGAGGTAAGAGACAGAACTCAGGGACTAGGAAAAAGGAAATAAGAGACTGGTTAAAGTTCAGCAGGACCACCCTGGTTCTTTTAAACCCAAGGGTCTGCACAGCACTGGTTACACAGGGAACTCCTGGCCCACAGCACCCCCGTGGCAGTGGGACAGTCAAAAAGCTCCTGCTGGCAGGAAAGGTTTCAGTTAAGAGAGCTATTTATATATATATATATAATTATATATGTAAAGCACTTATCACCATATTGATAAACTTTCTTTGGAACCACTCTGACAGCTCTTGCAAGACAAACACCAGAGGACAGAGGGCCCCACATCAGGGTCCCTGACACCACAGCCTTTGTCTTGACATCTCCACATCTGCATGGGCTGTGAAGAGAGACCACTTCACACCCAGCAGCTTAGAATAAAACCTTTTGGCTCTGCTGAAATTACAAGAGCCTTGCAGCTCTGCCTGCTGACCTGGCTTTTGCAAACAACTGGCTGGTACAGACAAGCTGGAGAGTAAGACCTTGACCATATCAGTGCTTCAACCTCTCCAGAGAGCAGAGAGGATGGCAGGGAGGATTCAGCCCAGCACACAAGGACCCTTGTGCTCTGTTCCCACTTCCACAGGCCAGCAGAGATTCAGGGGGAGTTAACTGGTTACACAGGCAAAGCTGGGGGAGAGTCAGCTTCTCTGCAAACTTTTTTGTTACAGGAGCAGGAGGAGTTTTTGCTGTCAGAGGAACACAGCACAAGTTGGGAAGCTGCCTGGGACATCCTCAGTTAACCAAAATCATCTGGCTTGGCACTGGGGATAAGATGCTGAAGAGGAAAACTTGGGTGCCACAGGAAGTGCTACATTAGAAATGCAATTTTATCACAATAATATTATTGTGGCGATATTATCACAGGGCAATATTATCACAGGGGGACAACACCTTTTTGGACGCTTTGTCACCAAAGCCAAGGTGTGTTGATAAACCTGCAGCTTCAGGAATTGCTGCTCACCCCCAGAACTCAGGCAGGGACCAGCCTGGCCTCCCTGCCACAATGCAATCACCTCCTCCAGTGCTGACACCGCTCAGCCCCACAGCACTGGTTTGCTGCAGAAGGGGCAGAAAAAGCTATTTCTTTTTTTAATGAGCAGCCAGCAGAGTTTACACCACTGGCAAAGTGCAGAGGCACACGTTGGTAGAGGAACAGAGACCCAGTTCCAGCACAGTGTGTTTTAATGTGCAAGCCTAAGGACTCAGCTTCAGTTTTCAGAAATCAAACTCGATCATCTCAAGCTGGCAAAAATAGCCTCGTGTTCCCTCAAGTTATTTTCTTTTCAACTAGGCAAGCTACAGCACAATAGGAGAAATCAGCAGTTATGCACTCAACCTCCAGAAACCCAAAGGGCCAATTCTAGCAACCCACAGGCAGCTTTCCAATCCTCCCTGATCTATTTGCCAGAGTTAGACTGAAAAGCCTGCTGCCCCCAAGCCATTCAGCAAACTCCATGTCCCACTAATTACATCAATATAAATGTATTATCTTGGCTGTCAAACATGGGCTGCCCGAGCAGGACGAGGCTCTGCAATGTAAATGCAGGAAAACAATTGCTCTTTCTGCTGGTGACACATTTCTTTGGATCCTATTTCCTTCCCAGAGCTCCCCCTTCCCCCTTCTGTCCAGGCACCAGAGCAGCAGCATTTAATTTTTTTTTTTTTCCATCATGAGAGGAAACAGCAGACAAAAACCCTCCTCATCTTCCAAGCAACTGAACGTGAGCAAATTTTGGGAACATCACCAGCATTTCCTATCAGCCACCCTAAAAAGTGCCAACAATATGGGGGAGGGAGCTGCAAAGGCAAGGGTTAAATGTTTCCCTTTTGCCTCCCTTGGCTTCCTCAGCTGCCATTGCTAAATCCAAGCTATCAGGAGAGCAGGACAGAAATCTGGTAGCAGCCTGCTCCTCCCTGCCTGGTGACAGTGGCCTGGGAAGGGCTGCAAGCTCAGGCTGGGTCCAACAGCAAGCAGGCAGATCCAGGAGGCTTCCTGGGAGCAGGCAGACTGCAAGTCTTGCTCAGAAGAGTGGGATTATGATGGAAAATGAGGAGGAAGCTGCTGACTCACCTGTCCCACCCGCATAAGCAGCTTTCCCCAGGCTGCACTGGGGATGACCTTTCTCAGAGCCCCAGAGTTCCAGCAAATGGGCTGCTCACAAGTTTCCTCTTGCCTCTGAGCTAGGACAGAGCCACCTGGGCAGGACACTTGCTGCCCCCAGCAGCCTCCCCCTTCCCTGCCCCCAGCCTCCTCCTCCCTCATCAAGATCCTCACTGGAATAAACACCCTGGGATCTGCTCCTTCCCAGACCCCTCTGCTGACAGAAAAGGTCAGAACTGACCCAGAAAAGCACCAGACAAAGCAGAAAGATGAGAGGGGGGAAAAAAGTGTTCCTCCCACTTGCATCTCACCTGAGAAAGGATGATGTCCCCCCTTCTCCAGCAGAGATGAGCACAGCCATGTCCTGGGGACTGGCTGGGAATGTCTCTGGGGCTCACGTGGAAAACCACTGCAAACTTGGCAAGCTCCCACAAAACCTCCAGGAGGGATGAAAGCAGTGTCTTGGCCACAAGATCAAGATCCTCAGCTGGCTGAGGCAACATCAGGGCCTAGGCCACTTCCCTCTGCAAAGCCAGAGGTATTACAGCAAAGATGACAAGATAAAAAAGATAAAGATAAAGATAAAGATAAAGATAAAGGGCACTCCATGGATGAGCAGCAGGGCAAACAGTACATCTCATGGGGGCAGCCAGGCTCCTCCACAGGGTCACCCAGCCCTTCAGCTGCCAGGACTCATCTCCAAGTGTAAGCAAGACACTCAACCTTTCTTTACCATGCAACTTTAGCAGTTTTTCAATATTTATTCTAAGAAATTACGCCTGGCCCACGCCTGGGGTTCCCTTACACACCAAGTCATCACCCCAAGGAGACTGCTTGCTCTCCTGCCAAAGCAACACAGCTTAGAGAACACAGCAACTCACACCAAACCTTCAAAGGCCCCTCCAGCCCTCCAACACCACCCGGGGAAGGGAGCAACGTTGGGTCTTGCCTTCAACCATTACAGTCTTGGACACAACAGGAGGTGATGCAACTTGAAAGCTGCTTTAATATCCCCAGGTCCATTAAATCCTGGTGATTTGAATCATGCCTCTCTGACACATGCTGCCTCCTACCTCTCTCACAGGCCCAAGTCAGTCTGCCCAGCAGCAGCAGGAGCTCAAGAAATGGCCATGCAAAAGCCACTGGCAGACTCACAGCATGGCAGGAGGTGGGTCTGCCACAGAGCCACCCTCCCACCCCAGGGCTGCTCTGGATTAGAGAAGGTGGCACCTCACACAGAGCCCCAGGTGACAACGTGCCAAGTCTGGGAAGAACTCTGAGCTCAGAGGCACAAGGGCTCCAGTCTGGGAGCTGCAGCCTCTCCCCCAGCCAGCAGCCTGGATCTGCACCACCCCTCTCCACCTTGGCTCCCTGGAAATGCACCTCCTGCTCTCCAAGAACCTCCTGACTGGCCCACAGCCACACACCACTGCCTGTGCACAAACACCATGTGCAGTGAGCACTCCTCTGATAACCTTCTGTCCGACCATGAAAAACCACCCATCCACATCCCGGGTCTGAAGGCCTCTGGAGCACTGAGCACCAGCTGTGATTTCAATCTGAAAAAAAAAAACCAGCAAGCCACCAACAAAAAACAACAACCACAACCACTCGGAGGAAACAATCTGACATTTCAATCACAACGTGGGCATTGTTCAATCTTCCCCCTACAACTCACAAGACAAGCACCCCGAAACACTCATTTTTTGGTGTTTAGGGGGGCTGGGGGACAGCCCAGGAGCAGGCACAGGGAGGGGAGAGGAAAGCTGCTGTAAAATGGAGAGGCCAGCCAGCATACCAAGCCTTTTCCAGCCACTGTAACAGACTTCTTCACCCAGGATCTGGAGGCTGACATGCTGACAGCTGCAGCTGAGCTGACATGCAGTAAAATCCAAGGGTCCTGATGAGGCATCGGGGCCTGAACAGCCTTAGGATGCTTCGAAGACTCGAGCATAAGAGTCAACCAACCGATTCTAAAGGGCAAACTCACAGAGGCTTTACAAACTCTGCCCCAACGCTTCCTCACCCCCCAGCAGATGGGTTTCTGAGGGGGAGGGCAGCGGAGAGGCTGCAGGACGGCATCCCCGGGGCTCTGCCGCGCCGCAGCCCCGCAGCCGGACCCGAAGCCGGGAGCAGACCCGGCAGGTCTCCGCCGTCCTTGCCGACCCCCGGCACGGCAGCGCGGGGGCTGCCAGACCCCCACCCCCAGCTCTGCACGACTCCCAACTTGGGTAAAACCCCCGCCGGGGCGGAGGGCGGCTGCAGCCCCGGGACACCCCACGAACCCCGGGTGAGGCACCCCGACAGCCGCAGCCCACCGAGGAGGGACCCCCCCCTTCCTCCCTCCCTCCCCGGCCAGCCGGGCTCCTCGGGCCCACCGGCAACAGGTGGTGCCGGGCGGCCCCGACCCGGAGACCCCCGACCCGGCGGCAGCGCTGGGAGCCGCGGCCCGCGGCGGGAGGCCCCGGGGCAGCCCGTCCCCACCTCCCCGCGCTCCCGGAGGCCCCCGCCGCTCCCCGCCGCCGCTCACCTGGGGATGGAGACGGCCGCGCTGCTGTTCGCCTTGCCGCCCGGTCCCGCGCTTTCCCCCCCGCCCCCGGGCAGAGCAACTTCCACCCCCCCTCCTCCCTCCCGCCCGCCCGCCGCGGCTCCCGGCCGCTCCGCCGCCGCTGCCTTCCTCCCGCTCCGCCACCGGCCCGGCCTGCCCCGGAGTCTCCGAGCCCGCCCTTACGCCGCCGCCGTGGCGTAGCGCCCCATCCCGGCCTGCGGGCGCTACGGCGCGGAAACAGCGCAGAAGCCGTCGTGAATAGCGCAAGGGAACTACGAGCCCCGAGGGGCACCGCGCGGAGGAAACGGAAAACGGCGGCGGAGCGGAGCGCGCCGGGAGCCTTGGTTCGCGGCCGGGAAGCGCCGGGAGCGGGGTTTTGGGGTCCGGGACCGGGATCCGCCGGCGGGAGAGGGGTTGGAGAGAGCGGGGATGCGGGCGGCGAGGCGCGGGCGGGAGCTGGGCCCTGCGGAGAGGACTACAACTCCCAGAGTGCTTTGCGGGCGCAGAGCGCCGCCCTGGCGGGGTCGGTACCTCAGCCGTTCCTCAGCGGTACCGACCCGGGCCGGCGGGTGTCGGGGCCGGGGCCGGGCCGAGACCTGCGGGTCCGGAGCAGTCTCTGGGTCATCCCCGGGCCTCCAGGCCTTGAACACGGCGGGCGGAACGCGGGGTCCGGAGCTTTCCCGGGCGGAACGCTGCGTGAGGCCCCCCCGCCCTCCCTCCCGGGTCAGGCACCGTCAGGAGGAGGTGGAGGATCAGGGCTCGGGCGTGCCCGGAGCGGGGAAGAGCAGCCCGGGGCTGAGCAAATCCAGGCTCCCCGGCCTTCCCACTGCAGGGCCAGCCCAGCCGGCTCGGAAGGAGCGGCTGAACCCTGGCTAATTACAGCTTTTTAATTACCTGGCAGCACATGAAGCGAACCTGAGGCAGGCACGGAGTTGCTTCAACCCTCCAGGCGACGAACAGCTACAGCCGGCAGGGAACGGTGCCAGCGAGGAGGTGTGGAGAGCATGGGCAGGCAGCGGCAGGAGCCTCGGTACCCCAAAAAAATCTCTCTGAGCCCTCAGCTGCAGCTCTGGGTGCTGCCGGGGACACATGGGGTTCGTCCACCATCACACTGAAATCTGCTGTGAAACGTTCCCTCCTGCCAGGCTCACCTGTGTCACCTTCAAACCTCACTGAGATGGGGAGTTTGTGCTGAGTTTGGGGTGCAGGGTGACAACGGGACAGGGAGATGCCAGGTGGGAGTTGACCACACCGGTCTGGTACACACAGATGTGGAATAAATGGTTGTTGTCCCAACAAAAGCAGCATTGTTGATGCCACCGTGCTCTGAGTGGGGAGTACTGAATGGAAAAGGACAGCTGCTCCACAGGGGGAATGTGATCTTGAGGGGATCAGAGGGTTTCTGCATGGGCAGGGGTAGGTAGCTGTGTTAGCAGCACTTTTGGGAACCCTGTCAGCCTTTGGGGAAACAAAAGGACATTGTAAAGTTTGCCCAGAGAAGCTGTGGCTGCCCCATCCCTGGCAGAATTCAAGACCAGGCTGGATGGGGCTTGGAGCAAGGTGGTCTAGTGTGAGGTGTAGCTGCCCCGGGCAGGGATTTGGGATCTTTAAGGTCCATTCCAACCCTAACCCTTTCCAATTCCATGATTGTGTGAGTTTGAGCTTAGAAAGAAACCTCTGGCTACACCATGGTGGCTATTTTGAGTTAAGACCTGTTGCCATTTATTAAGAGTTACTTGTAATAGGAGTGGGGCCACCAGATCACAGTGACAGAGGTCTGTCACACAAGACACACAGGGGGTCTTCATCCTCTGTATCTTCATTAGTGTAACAGCTGAAGGAAGGACACAGAGCACCTGGAGTATCTCTGCACATTTCTTTGTGGGCAACTGAATTAAGCCCCTTTTGTTATGCAGATGATCATTAACTGAGATATGAGTAGGGAGCAGTGGAGTCACTGTGTGCTCCGTGGGGGTTTCATCACTGGATCTACATGGCAGGAAAAAAAAAAAAAAACAAACACAAAAAACCCCACAACAACAAACAGCTGCTGACACACAGCTCTGCTGGTGTGATGGGGGAGTTCCCAGGAGAATTGTGTCACCAGCTGAGCCCTTGGGATTTGGAGAACTAAGGTGCAACTGACTTCAGGCACAAAGCAATCTGGAGCAGGGGGTGGCTGCCAGAGTGTGCTGTGAGGAGGTCACATCAGCTTGGGTTCACATCACCTTGTTGCAGATGTGTAAGCTACAGCCTGTAAATTGGAGCAGCCATCATCTCTTCATCTGTGAGCAGGGGAGAAAGATGGGGGTTCCAGGGACTCCTGTTACTGATTATAAAGGGAATCAAACATTCAGCCCGTGCAGCAGAGGCATCAATATTTCAGTGACTGCCTTCCTGGAAACAAATGCCTTAGCAGCACTGAAAACCTTGCTTTCAGCAAGGTAAATGTCATCTGCTCTGCCCTGATCAGACTTGCCACCTCCTCACAGAAAGCAATCCCATTTTTTGGGCACTATAACATTCCCTGAATGTTATATTCCAGATACTCCATATATTCCACATACTGACCATTCCCCAGGCCTCCTAAAAGGACTTTTTTTTTCCCTTTTGCTATTGATGTATCTGTAGAAGGACTTTTTGTCCATTCCCTCCCATCCACCTGGTTTGCTCCAGCTGCCTGATGGCAGGGCTTCACCATCTCCTTCTGGACTTCTTTTGGGTTAGAAAGGGTGTGACTCCACCACTCAATTTCCCTTTCACTGTCCCTAATAAATACTTCTTAGTCTCTCTACCTCCTCCTTGAGTTCTGCCACCAGGCACAGCAAGTCCCTCACCTGCTGGCATCACACACAGACCCCACTCACACCATCCTCTGGTGCTAACACCAGGCTCAGACACTCTACACAGCCAGAGGCCTGAACAGCTACGTCCCTCTTCAGGGGTTTTGTCTGTGTGGACACATCCTGCGTCTTAACAGCAACAGGTTTTCCTTTTTTGGAGACCATTGCTCCTTCAGGAGAGCTGGGAGGTGGCTGTGTCCCATCTGCTCACCCCACCCTGCTCCTGTTCGCCTGCTCCCACCTCTGACACCCTCTTGGTTTTTTTTTTCATGTAGGACTGCTCAGCATCTACTCCTACAGCTTATGGGAATGCAGCAGGGGAATGCAAGCTGCCAGCTCCAGAGGCTGGGACAGGCTTCATCCCAAACCTGCTCTGACTGACTGTGTGACCGATGTCCCTGTCCCCAACCAGGCAGGGTCAGCAGTACTGAGGCCCTGGTGCTGAGGACACAGCTGTGCTGGGCAGGACACATCTGGAAGATCAGCAGCTCCCTGAGATTCTGCTCTGGGGTGAACTCCCACAACAGAGGAGCCCCAAAAGGAGACACAAGGACTCCCTGAAACAACCCCTCAGCTGTGGCCATACTGACTGCCAGCAGTGCTCCCCTTCCAGTCACAGCACCCATAACCCTGCTGCCTCCTTTGGGAACACCCAGAGAATCAGGTTGGAGGAGAACAGACAGCACAGAAAGCACCGGGCCTTGGCTGGCCCCTCACAGGACACTTTCTGCTGGGCCTTTTGCAGCCAGATTTGCCTGTCCTGCATCAGCCCCATCAGCCATCAGAGCCCTTCTGAAATCTCCAGTCCCAAACCCAAGCCAGGACAACTCCCGCGGGTGGGGCGGTCCCACCCACAGCCTCACAGGTCCCGCCCAGACGGTACCGCCCCGGTTCGGCTCCGGTTCGGCAGGCAAACCGCTTTCCAGGATACCAAAACATCCCCATAAAATACGGCAGACCCCCAGCAACAATGTCAGATCCCCCCCCAAACCAGACGGTACCCCCAAAGCATCACCAAAAAATACAAGTGCCCCTCCCCCAGAGACCAAAGAACCCATCCCGGATCACCACCAAACACAAGCTCCCCCCTGAAGCACCAAAAACCACGAAAGTTCCACCTCTGCAAAGCACAGGACTGAAGAACCAACCAACAGAAGCCCCTCCTCAGAAGTACCCAACAGAGCCACCCAGCAATGCAAGGCCCCTCCCAAGCAACACCAAAACCAAGAGGTCCCCATCACCCACCAAAACCCACAAACTCCTCCCCAGCCCCCAAACCCCCCCAAAGAACCTCAAGTCACAAACCTGCCCAACCCTGAGAAAAACACCCAAGGCCCCCGAGGAATCAAACCCAAGTAAAAGCTGCACCCAAAGCAAAAAGAACAAACACAAGCACAACAGAAACAACAAAAACCAACAGCTCCTTCCTCCCAAGACTCCAAATATCCCAAATCTCCAATGAAAAACAACCAGTCCCTTGACCTAGAGGTGAATCATGGCTAGAATGCTACTTCTAGGGTGAGTTCAGGCTCAGGAACTAAAAAGGAACAAACACACGCACAACAGAAACAACAAAAAAACAACAGCTCCCTCCTCCCAAGACTCCAAATATCCCAAATCCCCAAAGAAAAACAATTGGTCCCTTGACCAATTGAACCATGGCTAGAAAGCCATTTCTAGGGTTAGTTCAGGCTCAGGAGCTACACAGAGAGAAATTTCCTTTCATTCACCAGGCATGAGTGCAGGTTGCATTTCCCTCCCTGCACATCTCGTTCATTTTGGGAATAAACACTGGGGTAGCAACAGCACCAAGGAGAAAGAAAAGGACTCCTTTGGTCTGGTAGCCACAAAAACAGGTCCAGGCCTTTCCATGTTTGGCACTTCCTCTGCTGCTCCAGCATCCAGGTGGCCCCAGCTGGGTTATCCAAGGCCAATCCTCAAATCTGGTTGGGCTCCCACATTTCCAGCAGTTGCTGACATGGAATACACCTGTGACAGTTTCTCCTGTGGAAAAAAAGCTGTGGATTATGGGAGTTCCACAGAAGGTGAGTTCAACCCTTGTTCCAGTGTATGATTCTTTTTGCAGTTTCTGGCCACGGCTTCTCCAGAGGTAGTTTTGAAAGTGTGAGTCCTTGAGAGAGAGAAATAAAAAACAAATTCTGATTTTTGCCATCCCTGCAGGATAAAGATGCACCTGGTTTACAGGAGAGGCTCCTCTCACAGCATCCTGTGACACTGTGTACTATATTCACTGCATTACTCACTCATTTTTCAGTTGATGCAGGAATACATGTAAAACCCCACAAGTATAAAAAGAAAAACCCTAAACAGAGACAACTGTAGCTGGTTTTAATATTACAAAATATTTATTACTATGAAACATTGTTCTGCTGCCTTGTCAGTGTGCAGCCCTCATCCTGTCCTCCTGCAGATGTGCCTCCACTATTGACAACTCAGCACACAGGTGGAAAAAAAATAGTTAAATTCTGTAGTTTTTCAGAGAATCAAAGTAAAGGATGATCAGGGCTTTTTTTTCCACTGCTTGAGGCTCTCAGCTGCTGCTGAGGGGCAGCAGTTGCCTGTGTGGGTGCTGACAATTAAAAGGAGAAACATAAATCACTTGGACAACAGTCTGTGGAGCTGTATCCTCAGTGTATGTCTCTAGAATTGAAGATAATCTTGTTCCAAGGCAGAGAGAGCTTCTGGTGGTCTGAAAGTTCTATTTATGTCATACTTGCTGGCTCTATAAATAGCTGTAGAATATTTACATTTGGCTGCACATCACAAGGAAAAACAGTGTTGCTGTGGTCTGGGATAATCTGCCATCTGATCCCAACTTTATCTGTAAAAAGGAACAATGAGAATCATTAATTAATTCTGCTTAAAAAAATTAGAAGTTGCACTTTGAGTTCTGTCAGAAGATGCCCTTGGCATGCTGTTAAAGCAAGCTGCAGCAAGTGCTTCTGTGCATTTTTATAAATTAGCAGGTGGGCTCATGCTGGGAATTAACATTGCTTTAGACAAATTGCACAGCTTACAGACTGAAAGAGACAAAGTTTTGAAGAGTATATGAAGAAAATCTTTAATCACTCCCTAATGAATCTATGAATTGGTTTTTGTTCTCTTTTTTTTTTTAACCCTCAAAAAACAGATAAGGTTTTAGGCTGCCTCTCCAATGTTATCTCTGTGACAGTGCAGCAGAGAAAGTTCCCTCCTTTAAGCTTAACCCTTTTTTAGTCTCCCATTGCCACCTCTCCTCCAGTTCATCTTGAGCTGGCAAATCTCAGCAAATGTGAGTTGTGACAGGATGTAGCAAAGAGCAAAATTCCCATCTCCTGATCCACAGGGAGAAGTCACTGCTCTGAGACAGATCACTCCTAAACCCAGTTCTAGGATAAAGATCTGCCAAATAATACCTGTCACAAAAAAAAAAAAAGTTCCTGTTCACCTTTTCCACAGATTAAACAATGAGGGAAGAGGCCCAAACTCTTGATTAATTGGATGAGGAAGGCACCCACCAAGCTCAGCCTGGAAGAGGAGAAAGGTGTCTGGGTTACGAAGGGTGGAAGCAATGTAGACCTCAGGAGGTTTCCTGGCTCCTCTGGAAACTCTGAGTTTTTGTAGCACACCAATAAGGGCTGAAGTGACCTCTGGATCATACACCACGTCTGCACAGAAAAGGGAAAGTGTGAAATATTTATTGAGTGCTGAGAAAAAAAGCAGAACATAAAGTACTAAACAGAAATATTAAATATTCACTTGGCAGGAGGAGATGATTTTTGTGTTCAGGGGTTAAAAATTCCCAAGAAGAGAGCTTAGAATATGTCTCTTTTTTGTGAGCTGTATCAGGTTGCCCTCCCCTGTAACAGCAGTCCAAAAATCACCAAAAATCACTGCTCCTTTTTGCACATGGATTGTCAGGTCCTGTCTTTAAGCCCAACTTAAGGGAGACAGCAAAAACTTTTTAAATGTTAATCCTGGCTGTTCCAGCTGTCCTTAGAATGAAACTTCATCCCTCTGAATCTGTGCATCAGAGGCTGCTTGCAAAGGACTTGACCTGAACTGTGGTGGTTTCCATTTGGAAAATGAAAACCATTTTGCCCTCATTTTCTTGAGGGCAGAACTAGGGATGAAAGGGGAGACCTGCTGGCCAGAGGGGAACAAACCAGAACCTCAGGAGCTTGCAGTGCAGTGCAGAAACACAGCAGACTTGTGGCCAGGCCCAGCACTGGAGAGATGGTTATTTATTACACAGATACATGGGGGTATGTGTGATGTACCAGTTACTGCTGATGCAGTGTGAGAAGGGAATGTCCTGCAGTGACTTCTAACAGCTAAAAATCACCCTCAGGTCTGAGTTGCCCTTGTGAGGGCAGCCTGGGCTCCTGCTCACAGGTAACACACGTGCAGTGACTTCATTTTCTAGAACTCCCATGCATCGTGTGACACCCCTGATGACAAAGGCAGGATATGTTCTCTTTTTTCCTCCCTGAATACTTAGGTAATTTTTGCTTTGCAAAGCCCCAAATCAGGGAGTAAAATCCTGTAGCTATAGCCAAGAATTTTTTCTAACATTAGGTTTTCCACGAATGCATTTTTTTTATAAACTTCCACCCGATTTCTGTGTAGCCAAGCTCCAAACAAGGTTTGAGTTTTGCTTTGGGGTTTTTTTGTTTTAATCCAGAGGGCTAATAAACAGGGTTTTAATAACCCCTTAAGAGAAAGCCAAGATCATCTGGTTATTATTGATAAGCCTCCAAGTGGCAGATTTATCATCCCCTGCTTTGGGATTTTAAAAAACACGGAAGGGAAAAATAATTTGCTTTTTGGTGTTACACACACAACTGCTGGATGCCTGAAACAGTCAGAATGGTGACATAGCTGGGAGCAGATCTGTCCTACACCTCAACACAGTCACAGGGGGAGAGCTGAGTGAGTCTTCTACCCAAACCCCTGTGTGCTCCCCTCTCCTTTCTGTGCTACCATACCTGCTGCAAGGACAACATCAGGGTGAAGATCCAGCACTTGTTTTTCTGTCACTGAGCCCCAGTCAAGTTCTGCAACAATTATTTCTGGCTGTTGGGAGTTTGCTGTTTCTGCCTCCAGGCCCTGGGGCTGTGTTGGGGTATGAGGAGCAGTTTCAGGCTCCAAGACAAAGCCATTCAAGTGAATGTTTTCTCTCAGCTGTTTGAGAACACAGGGGTGGCAGTCACTGAATATGTAGGTTTTGGGACTGCAGGTTTTACAGATTGCAATTCCAGTGAAACCAATCCCACTGCCTAATTCCAAGACTGTCCTGAAGGGTAATGGAGTAAAAAAAAAAAAAAAAAAAACACTTATTAGGATTTGAAATAGAGTTCAGAAATCAAAACATTTCAAGAATATCTAAAGGTAAAATCAGTTACAGATTATTGCTTTAATTTTTGAGTATTTACAATCTAGTCTTTGTCCCAAATAACCAGAAGTGCTAAGGACTGAAGATGCAATTTTAAGCATAAAATTTAATTACTTAAATACTGGTTTTGTGTATGGTACAGAGCATTTCCAGGTTTTAGACTTCTGCAGTGTGGTTGTCTCCATCTAAACTGGTTGTCCCACTCTTTTCATAACAGGGAGAGACAGGCACTTTGTCAGCACAGTTCCCTTCAGGTCAATATTTTAAATTAACTTAAATTAATTTACCTGTAAGTGCACTCCAAAGTGCTTGTTCCTCTCAATTGCTTACAGACAAAGTCAGGCTGAGGAGCTCAGGGGTGCACATGGATCACCCACAGTCAGGATGGATCCTGTCAGGGGGAACTGCACCAGCTATAGTTACTGGTAGCTGAAATCCCACAATTGTGGACTGAAAAAGTCTGCTAAGATTAATGGGTCCAACCAGAACCTAACTCTACCAACCATCAGCCCAGCTCTACCCAGCCCAGTGCTGTCCATGTCCCTCAGCACCACATCTCCATGGCTTTGGAACACCCCAGGGATGGGGGATTCCCCCACCTCCCTGGGCAGCCTGCACCAGGGTTCATTCCTCATGAAACCTCCCCTCATGCAGCTTCAGACCATCTCCTCCTGTCCTGAAAAGTAGCAGCCTGCTTCCCAGAGCAGCTCACCCAGCATGGGGTCGTGGTTCTGATCTTAAAACCTCTCTTAGAAGAACTACAGGATCCTCTCCTAGATCAGGGCCACAAAGATGCTCAGAGTGCTGGAGCAGCTCTGGAGCCAGGGGGAGAGAGTTGGGGGTGTTCAGGCTGGAGAAGAGAAGGCTGCAATGGGGAGACCTTAGAGCACCTTCCAGTGCCTGAAGGGGCTCCAGGAAAGCTGGGGAGGGACTTGGGACAAGGACCTGGAGGGATGGGATGAGGGGGAAGGGTTTCATACTGAAGAGGGGAGATTGAGATGAGATCTGAGGAGGAAATTGTTTGCTGTGAGGGTGCTGAGCCCCTGGCCCAGGTTTCCCAGAGAAGCTGTGGCTGCCCCATCCCTGGCAGTGTCTCAGCCCAGGTTGGATGGGGCTTGGAGCAACCTGGGCTGTGGGAGGTGTCCCTGCCCATGCAGGGGGGTTGGATCTTGATGATTTTTAAGGTTCCTTCCAACCCAAACTGCTCTGTGATTCCCCTTTGCCCTTGTTACCTCTGGCTGAACACGGCCACGTTCTCCATTGCCCACTCTGCCAGGTTCAGGGCTGCTTCCCAGGTCACCAGCCCTGTGGTGCCCCCAGAGATGATGGCCACGCTCTCAGCAAGGGTCACCCATGCTCCTGTGGGCTGGGGGACACACAACCAGGGGACAAAAGTTGGAGCAGCACCCACAAGAGGTTTCAGAGATTGCAATCAGAATTAGCACCTGGGAAGAGGGAGAAAACGCTCCCCGTTTTGGGTGGGGGAGGTATTTTTAAAGCCAATTATTGCTTGGCTCAGATGATTATAAGTGATTGGTAAGAAACCAGCAGTAGTTCTTACCAGTAAGTAGCTTTTGTAGCCCTGAGTCAATTCTTCTTCATTTAAAATACCTGCCAGTGCCTCGTACAGGTCATCCAGGGGTTCTGCTGTGGTGGCTTCGTGCTGTGCACAAGAAAACAAACAATCTTGGGGACCAAAGTGCCACAAAGCACAGAAAGCACACACATTAAATACACTTAGAATACATGACTGGCCATAATATTTACACTGAGTTAATACAAATAACTCAGTATGGCCCATAACATATGAAAATGTTTGTAAGCAAGGTGGGAAGCCAGCAGTACCTTTTTGATGAGTTCTGTTAGGAAGCATCTTCTGTACTTGGTGGGAGGGGGATATCGGATGCAGAGAGGGTGGAGAACGGTCTGGAAGCAGAAGAGCAAGGGGAGGCAGGTTGGAAGGGAGTGCAGGGAGGGGCAGGGAAAAGCTGCTCCTTGTGGGGCTGTGACACGAAACGGGGGAAAAGGGCTCTGCAGCTCCCAGAGGAAACCGGAGCAGAAACCGGAGCAGGGGGTGGCTGAGTCCCAGATCTGGGACAGCAAAGGTGTTGGTTATTCCTCAAAACAGAAATAGCAAAACCGAGTGGAAAGAGTCTCGTGTTCTCTCCTCCTCCTTTTGCTTTTCTCTTCCCTCCCGAACCCGACTTTGGGCTCCGCTGAACGCGAGGCGCAGGCGGCTCCGTGCGGTTCCGCGGAGCTCCCGGAGCTTCCTGCGTGGGAGCGGAGCCCAGCCCGGGATCAGGGACTGCTTTGTGACACGGGGTGACACCGAACCATCCATCCCCCCTCACCTTGTGCAGAATTTCCACCGGGAGCGAGGGATCCGCCGAGATCCGCAGCTTCTGTTCCAGCTCCTAAAACACAGGGAATCAAACCGGGCCTTCCCCGGGCCCGCGGACGGCGGCACACGAGGAGGGGAGGGGGCTGCTCTCCACCCGCCCTACCTCCCAGGGGAAGGAGCGGAGCTGCCGGGCCGCCAGGAAGCGGCTCTGGAATCGGTCCCCGAGCCCCAGGGGTTCGGCCATGTCCCCCCCACCCTCCCTCCCTCCCTTCCCGTGGCGGGACCGCTCTCTGCCTGCGCGGGGCTCGAACCGGCGACCCCAGGGCTCGGCGGCTGCCGCGCTCCCAGCGGAGCCACCCTGGGCCCTCCAGCCCCTCCCCTGCGCTGACGCCTCACTCCGCGCCACCGTGACGTCACTGCTCCGCGCCCACACACGAAGGACGCGGCGCCCGCACCGGGAGCGGCACCGGCACCGGGACTGAGGCCGAGGCCGAGAGCGGCGGCGCCATGAGCGGCTACAGCGAGGACGAGAAACTGCGGCTGCAGCAGCTCCGGGCCCTGCGGCGCCGCTGGCTGCGGGACCAGGAGCTGAGCGAGCGGGAGCCCGTCCTGCCGCCGCGGCAGCTGGGCCCGGTGGCCGCCTTCTGGGAACGCTTCCTGCAGCCCGGGGGGCTCTGGCGGAAGCAGGTGAGCGGGCAGGGACCGGGAACGGCACCGGGAACGGCACCGGGAACGGGACCGGGACCGGGACCGGACCCAACTCCGGTGCCCCCGGCCTGAGCCGCGTCCCCGTGCCCCGCAGGTGTTCAAGGTGTTCGAGACCGGCGGCTACGTCCTGACGCGGGTCCTGGTCCCCGCCTGGGTCATCCTCTACTACCTGAAGTACCACGTGGCGGTGCGTGCGGGGCCTGGCGGGAGGGAGGAGTGCGGGAAATGCGGGATAAGGCCCTGGGAGGAGGGAGGGGAGGGCTGGAGCAAGGAGCCCGCAGGGAAGGGGTTGGACAGAGATGGCGGCTGCAGGCTCTGCTGCCGCTCAGGGGAACTTCCCCGGGTCCCTTCACCCCCCCTGTGGGTGGCACTGGGATTTGTGTCTGTGATGTCCCTCCCGGGGGTGACATCCCTGTCCCTGCTGGGCCTGGGCTGCTGCTCCCCTGGGAACAGTGACCCTGGGGGTGCTTGGGGTGGGCAAGGGAATGGCAGGGAGCTGGGACACAGGGAGACACAGACAGACAGACAGACACACCCAGACCTTCCAATTCGAGCCCTGTCCTGCGTGGGAGTTGTTATTTAATTGGCCTCTGGAATTTTTTCAGCTGCTGGCAAGACCCTGGCCTCGTGTGCAGCAGAGCCCCTGGTTCTGAAAGGTTTTTTTTTTCCAGTTTGGGAATCAGTTTGTCTGGGTAACTTATGAGTAACTCTTCTACTGCTTTTTCTTTACCCCTTCCCTCTCTCCCACTCCCCCCTCCCCCCCTTCCAGAAATCTCCCCATGGAATTGTGACATCGAACCCACGGATATTCCCAGTAAGTTTGTTACAATATTTATTAGTTTGTTAATATTTATTTTATCCTGGAGAACCAGGCAGGGCAGGGGTGATGTGGGGAGAAGTTCAGCTTTGTGCAGCAGCCACCCAGGAGAATTTCTAGAATTTCTGTGCCCTCCAGCCCTGCACTTACAGTTTTTTAGCAGTTTTCCTCCTGTCCTGGGAGCAGCAATCCCAGTTTCACTGCTGCCTCCACCAAACTGGAGTGGCTGCCAGTGCTGGTTGTAGCACAGCCCCCTGGAGCAGGTTCCCTCTGGAGAGGTGCTCAGGGAAGATTTTCTGCCTGCTGCTCTCATTTTGCTCCTTGTGCTCAGTTTCCTGGGAAGCTGAAGCTCTGGGGCCATCCCAGGAATTTCAGCCTCTGCCACCATGTGGAGTCCTGACCCCCTCCCCCTGCCCCAAAAAAAGGAGAAAACCCCCTGCATGCCCCTCGTGGGCTCCCTAAGCCCAGTCTGAACACGAGTGCTGCTCTCTGGGTGTCTTTGTGGAGGGGTTTGGGTGCTCAGAGCCTCTTGGAAGCCTGAGGATGAGCACCTGGAATTCCACAGGAATGGCTCTGCTCCCCCCCCACTGCCCAGAGTGGGGTTTTTTGGGGGTCAGGAGGGGTTTGGTGCCAAATGGGTTGGTTCTGTCTGCAGATCCTTGGTCCTAGGGGTCCCTGATGGTCCTTTGTGTCCCCAAAGAGATGGAACCAGGCTCCCCCCCCCCCCCAGCCTGGGATTTGGTTTCTGAAGTGCAGGGTGTGAGGTGCTTTGGGTCTTCACCAGTTTTTTCAGCCCCCTGGGAGCTGCAGAGTCACTGAGCAAATATTCCCCTGCAGGTTTAGCTCAGATCTTTCTGCCAGCTGCTTTTTAATTTTTTTTTTTTTGCCTCACACCTGCCTAATTGTGCCTTCCAGGAGGGAAAATAATGAAAAGTTCCACCCAGAATGCCAAGCTCTGGTTCAGCCTCATTGCTGGCTGGAGTTTGGGCTGCTCAGGGGTCAGGGCAGCACCCAAACCCCCCAACAAGCAGCAGCTGGGGGTTGGGGTGACCTCTGAGGGGCTGCCTGGCTCTTTGTGGGTTTGGGGACTCAGAGCTCTGCCCCAAAATGTGCCAAAGGGCAAGTTTTAAAAAACCAGGATGATCTGGAAATGTTTGGCTGTAGCTGGAATGAAAGGGGTGAAGCAAGTGGAGATTTGGGGTGATTTGGTTGTGTTAATTCAGCATCCTGGGAAGAGGGGAGTGAAGTGAGTGGTCCCAGGGAGTTGTAGGAAGATGATTTTTGTCTGGCAGGGGGGGCAGGTTGGGCTTTGCTGAAGGAGGGAATGCTCAGCCCTCTCTCTCACTCCCTCAGGGGGACAGGATTTTGGAGACAGGAGAGGTTATTCCCCCCCTGAAAGATGAACCTGGTGCACACCACTGATGGCTGAGGGCTGCTCTCCTCAGCAAGCAAGGCAAGACCTGCAGCTGCTTTCTCTCTCTTATAAAAGACTCTGAACTCTTCATTTTCTCAGCCTCTTTCATTCCCCCTCCCCTCGGGCAAGCTGTGACTCCTGTGGGAGTTCTTATTCCTGAATCCTGGTGATTTCTGCCCACCCCTCCTCAATTTTTTATTCACCCACCATAATCTGGCAGTGAGGGGGGATCCCCAGGGGCTGAGGAGGGCTCTGCTCTGGGCAGGACATCCCAGCAGCTCCTGCCCAGCACTTGGCCTCTCTCTCCCCAGTGCTGCCAACCAGTTCAGGCAAGGGTTTCCACCTCTGCCATCCCAGTTCCCTGCCAGGAGCAGCACTGCTGGCAAGAATTCTTTATTCTTGACCTCTTAGCTCTTCCTTCTCTCTCTGCAGCCCTTTCTGAGTTGGAATTTTACCAGCCCTGGGTACCAGTACCTTGTACTGGTTAGGACTGGTCTCTTGGGGAGTCACTGATCCTTATGGATCCCTTCCAGCTCAGGAGGTTCTGTGATCCTAAAGATTTTGGTGCCTGTTTTGAGGACAGAAACTGTGAAACCAGCAATCCAAAGGGTATCCCCAGGGGAGGAACAGAAGCTCTCCATGGAACCACGTGTGTCTGAGTGGGGTTTGTGGGGTCAGGGCCACAGGCAGGAGCCCCTCTCATCCCTGGGGGGAACCAGACCCCTGGGGACCCCTCCAGTGGGGACTTTCATCAACAGTGACACAGCTGAGGCAGGGGGAGACCCTCCTGAAGCTGGCAGAGATCAAGGAGGGGATAAAGGAGCTCAAGGAGGAGATAAAAAGAGCTCGAGGAGGCCCCTTCCCTGCAGGCTCCTTGCTCCAGCCCTCCCTCCTCCCAGGGCCTTACAGAATCCTAGAATTGGCTGGGTTGGAAGGGACCTCAGAGCTCATCAAGTCCAACCCTTGCTCCACTCCCCCCGTGGTTCCCAGCCCATGGCACTGAGTGCCACATCCAGGCTCTTTTGAAATATCTCCAGGGATGGAGAATCCACCCCTTCCCTGGGCATTCCAATGGCTGAGCACCCTCTCTGCAAAGAATTCTTTCCTAATATCCAACCCAAACCTCCCCTGGCAGAGCTGAAGCTCTGCCAGGGGAGGTTTGGGTTGGATATTAGGAAAAAATTCTTTAGTCCATTCCCTCTTGTCCCACTGATATCTGCCCAACCCCCCCCTGGCTCCAACCTCCTTTCAGGGAGTTGTAGAGAGTGATGAGGTCTCCCCTGAGCCTCCTCTTCTCCAGCCTCAACACCCCCAGCTCCCTCAGCCCTTCCTCACAGGAATTCTGCTGGATCCCTTCCCAGCCTCCTTGCTCTTCTCTGGACCTGCTCCAGCACCTCAATCTCCTTCCTGAGCTGAGGGGCCCAGAACTGGACACAGGACTCAAGCTGTGGCTTCTCGTCCTCGCTGTAGCCGCTCATGGCGCCGCCGCTCTCGGCCTCAGTCCCGGTGCCGGTGCCGCTCCCGGTGCGGGCGCCGCGTCCTTCGTGTGCGGGCGCGGAGCAGTGACGTCACGGTGGCGCGGAGTGAGGCGTCAGCGCAGGGGAGGGGCTGGAGGGCCCAGGGTGGCTCCGCTGGGAGCGCGGCAGCCGCCGAGCCCTGGGGTCGCCGGTTCGAGCCCCGCGCAGGCAGAGAGCGGTCCCGCCACGGGGAGGGAGGGAGGGTTGGGGGGGGGCATGGCCGAACCCCTGGGGCTTGGGGACCGATTCCAGCGCCGCTTCCTGGCGGCCCGGCAGCTCCGCTCCTTCCCCTGGGTAGAGAACAGCCCCCCCTCCCCCCGGCCACCCCCTGCTCCGGTTTCCTCTGGGAGCTGCAGAGCCCTTTTCCCCCGTTCCGTGTCACAGCCCCACAAGGAGCAGCTTTTCCCTGCCCCTCCCTGCACTCCCCTCCCACCTGCCTCCCCTTGCTCTTCTGCTTCCAGACCGTTCTCCACCCTCTCTGCATCCGATATCCCCCTCCCACCACGTACAGAAGATGCTTGCAGCAGCACAGCTTGCGCGTGTAATTTGCACATTTCACAGAGTCACTAAACCTCCTTCCCACTTTCTCAACGCTCACCCCGAGTGGCGAGGAAGGAAAAGCATCCCAGGCTGCAAGGCTGAGCTCTCCAGGCAGGAATCCTGTCTTCCCTCGGGATTTCCACTGCTGGCACAAAAGCAGCCTGGGCTGCACTGTCTGCACTGCTCCTGCTCACACGAGAAGCTCAAGTAGTGATGAAAAAGGAGTCTCCAAGCACTTGTCCCAGGTGAGGCAGCTACAAACTGCAGCTCTACACAGTTCAAAGGGTTTTATTTGCTGCTGATCAGATCTGTGCAGCTCCAGGGATGTGGGAGCTCTTTTGAGACCCCAAGTCATCATTCATTCTGGTCAAGCAAAGGAAGAACAGTCTGGTCCCAGCTCTCATCCCAGTGCAGCTGCTGGGATGCACGGAGGTTCTTCCTGAAGCTCTGAAGTTTCCCTTCCAGTGTAGGAAATCCCATGAAAAGCATCTGCAAGGTAAAAAAAGGAAAAACATAGGAAAATACCATCCTACCACATTTTTGGTTGATTGCAGGCTCCCCAAGGTTAACCCTCAACTCCAGAGCTGCAGGAAGAGAGGACTCTTTGGTCTGGTCCTGTAAATACTGAACTATGACAATATTTGAAATATTCTTCCCAGTTTCAGGTTCATATTCAAAAAGAAGTGAGGCCAGGCAAAGCAGCAGCTTCTGAGAGTGCAAAATACAGAGGTGATAGGTGTGAAATGACAGCTCACTCAGGTGGCAGAACCTCTGCAGTTGTAGCTTGTGGGAAAGGAAAAAAAAATCAGTCAAGCCTTTACCTTGAGCTGCTCTGCAAGTTCAGTGGAGTCCTTGAATATCAGACCATTTTCATTGTGTCTCACAAGCTCATGTAAACTGTGAACAGGAGTCAGAGAAGAAAAAGTGAAACAAAAAGCAGCCTGTGGAACATTTAAATTTTTAAAAGTTGCATGGTGACACCTGAAGAGGCAGTGCTAGGATCTCTGTGACATGACCCTGGGTGTCTAGACATGAGCTTCACACTCATGGAATGGAACAAAGGTGGTGGTTTCAACTGTTTAAATTTAAAATTGTTCCTCTCTTCCATGTCAGACTTCCTACATCTGCCCTCACAGCACAAAAGAGCCCTCAGTCTGCCTTTGTGCCACTCACATGGACAAACATCAAACCCCAGGGCAATCATCTGCTTTTAAATTCACCTGCAAGGAAAATCTGCCCAGGATCCAGCCCAAAAACTCTTCCCAAAGCATGTGGGTTTATTTATAAAAGCTGCTGTTTTCCTAGAGGACTGAATTTTGACTATGCACACCCCCCCTTCCACAGGACACAGACAGCTTTATGCTTTTTTTACATTAATTATAGAGAAAGCAAGTTTACAGAGCAGCTTGTTAAGGCAACTGGTTGCACTAAGTGCTCCCAACTTTGTAGAAAACCTGTGTTCATTTTTTTAACTGTCCTTAAATAAACCAACCTTGATTTCTGATTTATCTTATTTCAAAAAAAGTTGTTACTGCACAATACTGCAGTCTCATTTGGTGCATGCAGAAGCTGTTAAACCCTTGATTTATAAGAACACTGCTTCCTGTGCTCCACTTCAGCTGGTGCCTGCTCTTACCACTCAAAATATATGGCACAGACAGGTAAGCAGCAGCCAAACATATCCACCACCTTCATGGGCAGGTCCAGCCCACTGGAGGATTTATGGAGACAAACTCCCAGGTCTGCTGAGCCTGGAAAGCAAACACAACAGGCAGGAGGCTCAATCCTCCCACAGAATTTCTTCCAGTCCTGCTGCAAACTTTCTGTGAGGGATTTCTTTGGGGTCTGCAGGGTAAAAATGAGTTGTGTGCAAGACTGCTTGGACTGACTCAGTTTCAAGCACCCAGGGGAAAAAAAAAAAAAAAGCAGTTTTTGTAACTGAAGTGAGGCAAGCTTTAGAATAAATACACCAGGTGAGTGTGTGTTAAATTAAAGGGGATTTAAAAAATTTAAAATTTCATGTATATTAAAAAAGCCTTTCTGCCTCTTCATCTGCTCGGGATGGATAAATGCACAGGAAACCCTCTCACAAGCCAGGCAGGATGCACTGGTTCAAGTTATGTCAAAATAGAGACATTACAGTGTGATTTTATAGACATTATAGTCATTAGTTAAAAAATACCAAATAACCCACAGTGTTTTCCAGCCATATAAATCTGATGCTCTCACCCTGCAGAATACAGATCAAGCTGAGTAGGTATTTTACTGCTTTATTAAGCTTACTCACACTTTATGCTAATCCAGTGAACACACAGAGGGAATACCATTCCAAGGACACATTCATTTAGGGTTTCAGCTGCTTTTGGTTGCTCAGCAAAAAAACTTCATGATTTTATCTACTGGAGTGACCCTGAAAGGACACTGGAACATTCCCAGGCAGCACAGGTAGAAGAGATGAAGAGTACAAAGCACAGGCTAAAACAGCAACACAGGGAAACTTCATTTCCTTACCATATTCTAACAGCTTCCCAGAAAAATCTGTGTCAGCTCTTTGAAAATTTGCTACATTGTTTTTCACACATATTCCAGCCTAATCCACCACTTACCAAGCAACAGAGGGTAATCCTCAGCTTCAAGCCATGGTGTGCAGATCTGGATGTGTTTAAAGTGCAGTTTATTTATCAGTCCATTGTAGTAGTCTTTTAGAGGCCCTTTGCCTGTTTAAAACAGAAAAAAAAAACCCCACATAATGTTCCTTTTTATCCAGATGCTGAAAATAGTGTGGTCTGTGCATCTTACTCTGCAGCTGACAAACTCCTGCTGGATCAGATAAAAATTCCCAGTCCCCAAAAAGCCTGATTCCCCCCAAAACAGCAGCCTGGCCCTGGACTCCTTGCTGGCTGAGCATTCAGCAGAGCCTCCCACCAACATCCCCATCCTCACCTGCATTTTCTCTACAGCCACAAGATAACCAAATAACTACTGACAAATTCCATCAGCACAAAAAAAATCACACCAAGTTTCAGTCTACTCTTAGCAAGAATGTTGACCAAGCAGCAGTCCCTGTCCACACAACTTTTGGGCAAAACCTCCTTTGATGAGAAGGTTTTTTTTTTCCATTACTAAACAAAAACCTTTCTGCTTAATGCTCCAAATATCAGATTTTAAGTTTCTTTTGCTGCAGGATCTCAATGTTCAGCTTAAATTCTTTGGAATGTTGAGCAATGCATAGCTGTGCCTCCTTAAAGATGTGCCAGGGTTACATGGCTCTAACAGCCCAGCTAAAAATCCCAGCTCTTAGAAGCAGGCATGAGGCCAACAGCCCCTCTCTTCACCACCAACAGGAGAGTCAGCACAGAAAAAGTGAGATTGAAGTCTTTGCACGAGCACTTGCAGAGCTGCAGTGCAAATAAACTCTCACCTGTTATCACACACACTACAGATGGAAGCTTGGCTCCCTTGTTGATCCAGTGCTCATAATCTGGAAAAGGGAAATTCAACAAAGAAGGTAAAACAAAAAATTCAAGAAAAAAGGTAAAATCAAGAAACAGACAGACACCTGGTCAAGAACAGTCAAATTGTTCAGCTTCCCACTTTCTTCACAAGCTTGCACCTCCTAAAATGTTCCAGTGCTTAAAGGAGGCTGCAAAGAAAATGGAGACTCCTGATTTCCAAGGAATCCCATGGACAAGACAAGGGGCAATGGGCACAAGTTGCTCCTGGAGAGATTCCCCTTGGACACAAGAGGAGGAATTTTCCCCATGAGGACAGTCAGACTTTGGAATGGTCTCCCAGGGAAGTGGTGGATTCCCCCACTTTGGAAAGTTTTAAGTCTCAGCTTGGGACATCTCAGCTACCCAGTGATATCAGAAGGGCTGGAGCAGGTGAGCCTTGAGGTCCCTTCCAACCTGACCCTCTGGGATTCTAAACCAGCAGTAACTCAGCAAGGTTACACTGAACAAACCCACACAGCTATTGATGAGAGCAGGGTTAAAATGCACTCTTCAGGAAGCATTTGTTCAACTACAGGCTCCCAGCTGCTTCAGTGAATCCATGTAGAAAAGCCTGCAGGATGAAACAAAGTCCCTTCCCTTCCCCCCTCCTGGCAGATGCCCCTGGAGTGAACATCACCAGCCTAGAAAACAAAATTGCAATTTACAGGCTACATAGAAATAGTTTTCCCTATAATTAAACACAGACGTGGCACTTCTGTACTTCAACCCCTACTTTCAAACCACTAAATAATCAAATCCAGTTGATTTGGTTTTCACTCGAATATGGAAGCATTGGTTGGGGTTTTTTCTGGACAAAAAGACTTCAGAACTGCCCAGGAAACACCCAATCTCCTCTGAACAGGTCAGATGTTCACACCTACCTTCCAAAGCTTTTAAAAGGACTGAAAAATCTTCATCCTCTGCAAGAAAAGGCTTTATTAGTGACATTCACATTTCCACCATCATGAATTATTGTCTTTAAAGCACAACAATCAGTATTTCCCCCCCTTCACCTACATGGTTTATGTCCAGACCATGTTTTTATGTATTTTTTTTAAATCTGCTGGAACTATTTTCATAAATACAACCACACACAGTGCTATCTGCTCCCTCTGCTGGCAACACAGCAGACAAGAAAGCCACAAAGACTGCAGATCCCAAAGCTGTGTCTGGTTCCTAAAGTGACAGTATGAGGTGCAGAACTTGTCCTGTAAATTCTAAGGTATAGACAATTCTGTCCCTGGTTACTAGCAGCAGATTTCTTTCCACTCTCTGTTTGACTCAGAGAATTAAAAAAAAAAAAAAAAGTGAGAAGGTTATGTAATATACATTAACAGAAATAAACATTTTAGTTCCTTAGTTCACTTTACATCCCCATGCAAGACAGTATGGCTAGAATGAAAGTTAAAAAAAGAAGTAGAAAATCTCTTTTAATTGTTCTTGAAGCCAAGCCTCTAGATTGTAGCTCTCTAATTAACATAGAACTTAAAAAAATAATTTGTTTTTATCCACAGAGGTAGATCATACACAATTTGGCTTCAAATTTTTCCATCCAAATGAAGGAAAAAATGTAATTTCACCAGTGATGATATAAACATGCCTCTGTAGCATGACAAATGTGAGGAAGCACAAACAGCCCTAGATTTATCCTTTTTTCAACAGTGGTTAAAGGTTAAAAATAAAAGTATTTGTTTCCAAACCTGTCCAGCTTGTGCTGCTGATGAGAAGAGCTGGTCGTCCTGGGGATTTTATCACAAGTCCATTTTTTCCATCCTTTTCTGTAAAGGCAGATCTCTCACCATCCCAACTGCCAGGCTCTGCACTATGGAAACAGAACTTTCTGAGTATGGATGACACAAACCCAGCCAACAGTCACAGGAGGAAATATTATGCTTAACCAAACTTCCAAACACTTTATTTCCGAGCTGCAGAGAAATTTGATCATAAGAGATGTTTCTCCTCTTTCTTATGCCTGCTGACACTGTTCCTACAGGCTCAATTCCACCTTCTGACACAGTGTTTTCCCTAACAAATTGAAAAAAGCCTTTTTTCATCTCTGTTGCAAACATAGCAGATTCAGAACCTGTGATTCTACAGTGGGAATTTCCCAAGAGCTTCTCTGTTCTGGAGCCAGGCTGAGAGTCCAGGTTGCTGGGGGAGCCCTTAGAGCACCTTCCAGTGCCTGAAGGGGCTCCAGGAAAGCTGGGGAGGGACTTGGGACAAGGGCCTGGAGGGATGGGAACAGGGAGGACAGTTTTAACTGAAAGAGCAGAGACTGAGATGAGATCTGAGGAAGAAATTGTCTGGTATGAGCCCCTGGGACAGGTTGAAACTGTGGCTGCCCCATCCCTGGCAGTGTCTCAGCCCAGGTTGGGTGGGGCTTGGAGCACCCTGGGCTGGTGGGAGGTGTCCCTGCCCATGGCAGGGTTGGGACTGGATGAACTTTAAGGTCCCTTCCAACCCAAACCAGTCTGGGATTACAAACACTATGGGTTCCACTTCTTTTTCAAGCATCAGTTTGGTAAAACAACTCCCTGTTACTACAGGAGTTATCCTGCACATAGCCAGAGAGAAATGCTGAACACTTAGACCAAGATCTTGAAAGCTCATCAGGGCAAGGAGGGGCTGTGTTAATGAAGCAGCCAACCACAGCCATCTGGTTCAGTGGGAATTACACAACTGCCAGGTTCCACCACAGAGATGCTACTACAGATCCCCTCTACTTAATGCCAACTTCTCTAGAAGTGAAATGCTTTGATTATTTCACACCCCAAGAATTGTGTTATCACAGTTCAGTGATCTCCCACATTCTGACCTCTCCTAGTGCCAATTAGATGAATTTGCAGAGCAGCAGCTGCTAGCTCAGAGGATACAGAGACCACTTGAGACCAGATGCAAAAGAATTTCTGGTAACTCAGTGCAATTACTTGCTGTCAACAGCTGCAGGAGTGTAGATGCTTGTGTTACTTACACATGCTGAGGTTTGAAAGGCTCATAGTCTTTGGCAAGTTTCATGTACAACTGATGCTGAAGTTCTAAAGGTGTTTCCTTAAAATAAGAAGCTGGCTTGTCATACAGTGTTACTGCCCTGAAATGAAACCAGTTCAGAAGTTAAATCAAACACAGATGTAACAAAATGTATAATGTAAGAGGCTGCAACAGTGCCATCTAAAAGGAGAGTCAAAGATTGGAATGGTCTTCCAAGGGAAGTGGTGGATTCCCCAGCTTTGGAAAGTTTTAAGTCTCAGGCTGATGGGGTGCTGAGACATTTCATATAAATAATGATATTAAAGGGTTGGCTCAATGATCCTTGAAGTCCCTTCCAACCTGACATTCTATGAAACCAACACAGCTAAATAATTAATTTTTTGACTCGTGCAACTTTCTGAGTTTCCTGGAATCCAGCAAGGTGGACACACTAATCCTTGAGGGGCAAACAACCCTTTGCTTGTGTGCATAATCAAAGGGTGTAATGCAATGATGAACACTGCAGGCAGCACTGTGATGATTTTCACCTTAATTCATAACCACCCCTGAGCAACTTTTATCTTAAAGCTCTCTGATTGCAAAAGAAAATTTTGCAGAGCAGACTGTCCCAGGTCTCAGAGACCTGAGAGCTAATGAAAAAGGAGGGCCCAATGATACAAATCAAGGCAGACCAGAGATAGTGGCAAGGCAAAGGCCTCCTCCCAGAAAAAAAAAGCTGAGGCAAGGCTCATCACCAGAAAAGACAGCAAGGAATTTAGAGGACACCTGCTCTGAACACAGGGATTCTGTATCCTATCAGCTCTTGGCTTTTCCCAGGATGTTCCATTGTGGGAAAGTGCAATAAGCAATGTCTGTAGCTAATAAGACCATGGTTTTTGTTTATTATATCTTGCTTTTAAAACAATCCACCTAACTGTGATGCCATGTTTACTCTGCACTACAGAAGAGCACTGCTGATGAAGAAAGTCAGACACATTGCCACTGAGTATATGTCTTGCCTGGCCTCAACTTTTTTCTCCTCTCTAATTTTTTCTCACTGCATTCACAAGAGCAGACTAATTGCCAAGAGGTGGTGTCTGCCTCATTCCAATTCTACAGGAAACAAACCTTCCTGACACCTGGACTGCCATCTTCTAGTCCATGAGGTATTAATTCTGAAGCTTAATTCAGATTCTTGATTTCCCACACTCCAGTAGCTCTGAGCTAACACGTTTTAGTGAGACAGATGGGCTCAGGGAAGTTGCTTTTTTCAGAATTCCTCTGGATCCAGAATCATCATGTTCTCTCATTTTATTTGGCATAGGTAGATATTCATTTGCTAGAGGTGTGTGACTTACTTGATGTTGCAATTCACCCATAAATCTTCTTTCATTGCATTAGTGACACACAAGTTAAAGTCAGACAAACGCCCAAAAAGCTTTTCATACCTGGCAAAAATAAAACCTTAAGTTAGAAACCACAGGCAGGCAATCACATCAGCCAGTCAGTGCTCATGCTAATTAAAAGCCAAACAAAACCACAAGAAACCCAACCCCCAGTAACTGAAATTTAATTACCAGTTATTGCTTAACTCCTTATGACAGTTTATGAGAAGGGATACAGCAAGATTCCCTTATCCTGAAAGGCAGCTCACTGGAAAGCCTTTAGAGCTTTTCTCCTCATCTAAACAATGAGATCCAGCAAGAAAGAGACCTTCAAAGGTGAGCTGGAGCATAAGGCATGAGAGAAAGAGAAATCCCAGTACATGGAAGTCATTCCAATAACAATGGCAGTTTTCCCAGGCAGATACAAGCAGCCTGGCTCCTTCATCCATTGCCTTTTGGCTCCCTCATCCATTGCCTTTTGGCTCCCTCATCCATTGCCTTTTGGCTCCTTCATCCATTGCCTTTCTGTGTGCTTAACAAAGGTGCTCTCTGAAAGAGAAAGCAGCTTCTCACAGCAAAATCCAGAAATCTTTCTCAGAAACAGCCCTCTGCTAAACTGCATTTTCTCCACTGTTTTCCATTCTTCTGAATTGGACAAAGGTACAGAATTTATAGACAGGAGAAAAAATTGCTGTACAAACCATTTTGTAATTTGTACCAGTGGGTGATTTTTCCCGTGAGTCAGGCTCATTATTGTGTATCCATAGTTGTGCCAATCAATTATCAGTTTGCTTCTCCAGAAAAGGCACACGACCCAGGCAACTGCTATACCAGGTAAGCCTGGAGGGTTCTGTTGAATAAATAAAAGAAATAAAAATACCATAAGACTGTGATCAAGTGACAAACACTAAGCAATTAACAAAAAAACCAAACCAAACCAAAACCCCAAAACCCCCCCCCAAAAAAAACAAAACAAAAAACCACCCTCAAACTATTGAAATTATATTGATTTTCATGAACTGTGGCAATTTTGCATCCCCCAGCTATGGAACTGACACTTAGGGTTAGGGTTTCTCCACTGAAGACACTTCAACTCTTAGCATTGGATCAGGATGAAAATTCCCCTCCAATAACACAGAAACATTTCTGTTGAGATTTATTCTTTACTGCTATCTATGCTAATGTAATTCAAAAGCTAAAAAAATTAACAGAAAGAACAAACCTGAGTTGCCAACAGAAAAATTAGAGTTCAGAGCCAAATAAATAGTTTGATGTAGGTTGGCACCAGTGACTTTAGCTCTCAACTAATTAGAACAACATCTAAGACTGCTAAAACCAGCCTGTAATGCAGCACTAGTCATTTTCATTGCTATTAGTCCCAACACAAAACATACCTGAAGAAGAATATAGGATGGCTGATCTATTTTCAGCAGTGTGTACAGTAACTGTACTGCCTGCACAATGACTTTTACAACATACTGGAAAAGCTTCGGACCAACTATAAAAAAAAACATAACAGACAGAAAACTTGGCAAGAACATTGCAGCTCTCCAGAAACGTGCAAACCACAACAGAACCAGCCACCTCTGCAGAGAGAGCTTTAAAATAATAGTACTCTGTAAAAATCAGGACCTGGCTTCTGACAAACATCCCGCAGCCCCTACAAACTCCCGGTTTGTAGAGAAAGCAGTCGGGGTACAAACAAGGTGAAGGGGAGGGGAGGGTGGGTGTGTGGGTAGGAGGAAAAGGAAAATAAAAAAAGGTTTCCCCGTTTGGAACTCTGCAAAATGCATCTCCGTGCTCCAGCACGGCGGACACGAGTGGGAACGACAGGTAGGGAGGCACCGGGGAGGTGCGGAGCGGGGAGGCACCGGGGCTGAACCGGCACACACCTACCCGAAGGCGAGGCACTGCCCCCTTCGCCTTCTGTTTTTCTCCACGTAAATCTCCCTTCCCCTTTCCTGCTGCTCCTCCCCAACACAGCCACCCCTACCCGCAGACTCCTCCCTGACAGCCCCGACCCGAAGCCGCTGCCGCCGTCCCGCACCAACCTCGCAGCCCTCGCAGGTCGGCCACGGGCACCAGCCGGATCTTCTCGCTCCGCAGGACATCTCCGTGCGGCCTCGTCTCTGCCAGACGGGGGAAATCAGTCAGAGGAGGGAGAAATAAGTCAGAGGAGGGGAAAATCAGTCAGAGGAGGGACCCCCGCCTCAAGGGATACCCCGCGGGGAAGGGGCGTGAGGGGGATGAAGAGCCGCCCGCCCTCCCTCCCTCCCTCCCTCCCTGCCTCCCTCACTCACGGAGATAGCCCAGCAGCGAGACGCCGCGTCCGTGCCTGGCCAGCGAGAGTGCGTGGTACTGCATCCGCGGGCTGCGGCCCAGATCGCCCAGCACGGCCACGCACACCCGACCCGCACCTCCCGCCCGCCGCCGCCACAGCAGCAGAGCCGCCAGCACCAGCGCGGCCGCCAGCAGCAGCCCGCCCGTCGCCATCTTGTGCCGGCAGCGGCGGGAAGGGGAGGCGGAGGCCGCCCCCTGGTGGCAGCGCTGTGAGGGGACCCGGGCCCGGCGGTGCCGCGAGTGGGGACGGGGCGGGTGGGCAGAGCGGCGAGAGGGCTGGGAGGACGGGTCGTGGAGGCATAAAGGTTGGAAAAGACCTTCAAGGTCATGGAGTCCAAGCGTAATCCCAACTCCCGCTAAACCACGTCCCGAAGCACCACATCTAAACGCTTCTTGGACACCTCCAGGGATGGTGACTCCACTGCCTCCCTGGGCAGCCCATCCCAATGCCTCATTGCTCTTCCAGTCAAGAATTTTTTCCTATATACCCAGCTTAAACCTTTCGTGGCACAACTTAAACCCGTTTCCTCTCATCCTACCGCTAGTTACTTGGGAGAAGAGACCAACTCCAGCCTCTCCACAACCTCCCCTCAGGGAGCTGTAGAAAGCAACAAGATCTCCCCTGAGCTTTCTCTTCTCCAGTCTGAATAACCCCACTTCCCTCAGTCACTCCTCCTACCACATCACCTCCAACCCCCTCACCAACCTCACAGCTCTTCTCCAGACATGATCCAAGACCTCGATGTCTTTCTTGTACTGTGGTACCCAAAGCTGAACACAAAACTCAAGCTGTGGCCTCACCAGGGCTGACTACAAGGACACAAACACCTTCCTGCTCCTGCACTGTCACAGTGATGTCCCTGAGGAGATGGAATATTCATTGAGTAAGGGCAGGAGAATCATAAAAAGTGACAGGGGCTTTGTGAAACAATCATCCTGCTGTCAAAAGAAGCATCAGGTGGATAAGGAAGCATGTGCTTGGCTGAAAAAGGGGCAAAATTGCTAAAATTGCTCTATGCAATTAATCCCTGCTTATTATAACACAAAAACCACACCTTAGTGCTTAGGCTGCCCACGTCCAAGTGAAGAATCCTACCCATCAAGTGTGCCATAAATTCTACACTTACTTTTAAATTGAAGGGAGAAATTCAGTGATCACTTGGTGTAGAATAACCACGAATAAACATTTGCTATGTGGAGTAAACTAACCAAATGTGTGTAAATTACAGAGCTTTGTGACTTGGTGAGAGCTAGCTATGTGGGTTACTGTCTCAGCACTGAAAGTTTGGTGAAGGAGTTTTCTCCTCTGACTGAAAAAGTGACACATTCCCTTGCACTGAATGACCCTGGATATTTAAATGGTAGAAAATAACTGGTACCTGAGCCAAGATTTTTCTTTAGCTGTATTCTACTGAATTCTAAAGATGTTCAACTTCACCAAATCTGAATTAAGACCCTATTTCTGTAATATTTCTCGAATTTGTACTTAATACTTCCAAAATCTGTGCTCCACTGGGCTCTAATACATGCCTATAATAAACAATTTGCAGCTTTTTTCTGGTGCTGATCCCTGTTTGCTGGTGGAAATGCAAATGCCAAGAGCAAATAGAAGCCTCATGACAAAAACATTTGCCACATTATCTTGCCAAGGCCCCCTGGAAGCAACTGAACCTTACAGCAGAAAAATCATTCAGCTAGAGCAATGTTCAAGCATTTTTAAAAATGCATTTTTAAAAAAATTCTGCAGACCCTTGTGGCCACCCCATTGGAATGATATTCTGATTATGACAAAAACAGACATTAGGTGATGTATCTCTGTTGTAATTTTCCATATTGCCTAAGGGCAAGTATGTGGTAACAATGAAACCATTGTTCTCTCTTAAAGCTTATTACTAATTACAAGTGTGGGCAGACTTGTTCATCGAGATAATAAAAAGCCTGGAATATATTGCTCAAAGATTCTGTCAAGAAAACATTTTTCTAAGTGGGAAAGCAGTCAGTGTCTCTTTGAGGCCCTGTCCTGTGTCCTCAGCCTCCTAAACACACACATCCCCACCAAACTGAAGGAAAACTTCTTTTGGGAAGTTCTCATTTCATTCTGACCCAGCTCATAGCAACTTGTGTATCACATCAATGAGAAATACAAATTGCTTTGCATATTTACTTCCTTGAATAGAGTGCAAGTCTCATGTCCTGTAACAGAACAAGTGACAGATTCCTGCAGACTATTTGGGCACAACATCAATTCCTTATCTCCCTATTTTCTGGCAGCTTATCAAACTACTTAAAATTACTCACAAATCTATTATCTCTGCAGATACAGTGACCTGAGTGTATCAGGTATGCAATAAATATTGTTTTGGCCTAGCAAGTCTTCAGAGCACTTGGAGAAGGATAAATTTGGTGCAGTCTAAAGCTCTGAGAACAGGGACACACATGCATTTATGAGAAATGCACTTTGTGGGAGAACTTATTTCTGCTTGTACTCTTTCTCCTATTTATTGAATAACAATTATATTTTTCAAAGGGCTTTTTACCTTCTTCTCTTCCTGGGACATTTCAGAAAGTTTGGAAATGCTGCTTGCAGTTTAATCTAGAAATGACCTAGTTCAGCTCAGTGAGCCAAAAATCTGGAGCCCAGCACCAGTATTTGCTGTCAGGAGCAGCACTGGGTTAGCAGATTGTTGTCCCAAGTCTTCAGTTTTTACTTCCCTTGTCACACCTATTAATTTCTCAAGGTCCCTGCCAAACAGACTACCCACTTACCACTATATTTTTCATAGGGTTACACCACAGAGCACTGAAAAAAATCCCAGTGTTAGACATCTTTTGAGTCATGTCTGGTTTGTGAACATCACCAAACTCGTTCTCCCTGACAGACACACACACTACACAAGCCTGGAGGCACTTGGGATCCATCACAAAGCTTCCTTCCCTGAACAGATTGCTGCCAGAGCACTAAACAGAGGCACAGAAGCCTCAACCCTTCTGACCAGTGGGTCATCACTAATCCCAGAAGCCACCAATTCAAATGACTCAAGCCAACCTCATAAAAACCTGCTGCCACTCTTGTTGCCACATAATAAATGTAGTGAAAGCCTTTTAAAAATTGAGTTACAGGGTTTTTTTCCTCATTAGCACTGAAAATGCAAAATGAACATGTGACATGAACATGACTTCAAAGGGTTCAGGCTACCAAAGCTGTGCTCTACTGTCATATGACAAAATATTGCCATTTTTGACAGCAAGGTAACCTGAATCTTGTGTTTGTTCTCCTCATGGCCCAGTTTCTAAAGTGCAACCCCTGCCACAGTGGAGATGAAAGGAGTCACTGGCAGAATGAGCTCAGTTTGTAGCCTGAAATGGTCCTGAAGGTAGCCTAGCCCTGAAGCCCACAGCCTGTTTTGATGCTTCACTGTGCTGAAAATGAAAGGACAGTTTCAAAGGTAGGACTCCCCAGCCTCAAGCTGATTCCAATTAATTTTACTCTGTTTAGAACTTGCTGTGACATGAACTGTGCACCTGCTGGACCTCACCTGATGGGAGCTACTCTCCCTTTCATGCTAGGACCACAGGTAGTGCCAGACATAGCCACAGCATGGAATTGTTCTGCCAAGCTTTCCAGCCTCCACCTTCCTTTCTGAAGGGAAAACACCCTTTTTAAAAATGCCCCTTTCTCCACCCATCTCATCCTCTACCACTCAAAACTCTGTCTTTCAGTCGCTGCCTTTTAACCTCACTTGCTGCACCCAAGAAATCCCTAAGGAAAGGGTGAAGGTAAAAAGAAAAGGAAATTTTTATACAACTTCCAAATGAGAATTTCTCCTGACTGATTTGTGTTGGATTAGACATGTTTTCAGAGAGGTACAGGTATATGTTATAGAAAAACCTTCTTACTTCCATCCAGTTTTCCAGATGTGAACATGGAAGAGGAATAAGGGAAATAAATGAATCAGGAAGAGAAGGGCCAGAATATAGAGTTTGCCACTGGCAAATTCAAATTAGTAATTATTAGACAAATTAGCTATTTTTTCCTTCTGGAAAATGGAAAAAATCCTAATCCTCCAAATGAGGATGGTGAATAGTTATTTATGTTGAATGAGAGACATAGCTCCTGCTGTGAGAGACAGTGATGAGGAAAGGTCAGACTGTGAGGACTCATAGAAGTCAGGTTGGAAGGGACCTCAAAGATCATCTGCTCCAACCTTTCTGATATCACTGGGTATCTGAGATGTCCCAGCACCCCATTGAGCTGAGACTTAAAACTTTCCAAAGTGGGGGAATCCACCACTTCTCTGGGAGACCATTCCAAGGTCTGACTGTCCTCATGGGGAAAATTTTTCCTCTTATGTCCAAGGGGAATCTTACCAGGAGCAACTTGTGCCCATTGCCCCTTGTTTTGTCCATGGGATTCCTTGGAAATCAGGAGTCTCCATTTTCTTTGTAGTTCCCCTGGAACATCACAGTAAGGCCTCCCCTGAGCCTTCTCAAGGCTGCACAGACTCACTTCTCTCAGCCTCTCCTCGTTTGGCAGGTGCTCCAGACCTCTGATCATCCTTGTGGCCCTTCTCTGGACCCTCTCCAGCTTGTCCCCATCCTTTTTGTTTAGCAGGGACCAAAACGGAACGCAATACCCCCGGTGTGGTCTGACCAGGGGGTGCAGATGATGTCCTCTCTCTCTCTGCTGCCGATGCCCTCACGCTGCAGCCAGCACCCCGCCGCGTTTCCTCGCTGCTCTTCGCTGTCTTCATCTCTCACGAACAGCGAGTGGATCCACCACAAGGTGACAACTGCCCTGGGACTCCTTTACATCACCCTACCCAGGCAGACCCCGGCTTTTTACCGAAACAAGCTACTTTCCGGGCATTTCTTTCCCCCTCTCCCCTCACACGGGTTCCCTCCGGCAGGGCCTGGGCGGCGGCGACGGCTCCGAGTGACCGCTCCGGGCCGCCAGGGGGCGCTGCGCCCGCTCAGCTCCCGCCAAGATGGCGGCGGGCGGGGGCGCGGGGCGGCGGATGGGGCCGGGGCTGGCGGGGAGCGCGGCGGTGGCTGCGGTGCTGGCGGCGCTGGGGTGGCTGCAGGCGGCGTGTGGAGCCGGGTGAGTACCCGCATCTGCTGCGTGTGTGTGTGTGTCTGTCTGTCTGTCTGAGTGTGTGTGTGTTTGTGTGTGTGTCTGTGTGAGTGTGTCTGTGTGAGTGTGTGTTTATCTGTCTGTGTGTCTGTCTGTGTCTGTGTGAGTGTGTGTGTGTCTGTCTGTGTGTGTGCGTGTGTGCCTGTCCATCTGTCTGTATGTCTGTCTGAGTGTGTGTATTTGTGTGTGTGTGTGTCTGTCTGTGTCCGTGTGTGTGTCCGTCTGTCTGTCTGTGTGTGTCTGTGTTAGTGTGTGTCTGTCTGTCTGTGTATGTGTGTGCATGTGTGTCTGCCCGTCTGTCTGTCCTGTCTGTGTGAGTGTGTGTGTGTGTGTGTGTGTCTGTCTGTGTCCGTGTGTGTGTCCGTCTGTCTGTCTGTGTGTGTCTGTGTTAGTGTGTGTCTGTCTGTCTGTCTGTGTATGTGTGTGCATGTGTGTCTGCCCGTCTGTCTGTCCTGTCTGTGTGAGTGTGTGTGTGTGTCTGTCTGTGTGAGTGTGTCTGTCTGTGTGTCTGTCTGTGTGAGTGTGTCTGTCTCTGTGTCTGTCTGTCTGTCTGTCTGTGTCCATGTGTCCCTCCTCAGCGGGTGGCATCTCGGTACCGGGGATTCCCGGGGTGGCAGCGATGCTTTCCTATCCCGGTGCCTCCTCAGGTCCCGCTGTACAACCGGGGCTTCTCTTTGCCAGGAGCCCCGGGACAGCCCCTCTCCTTCAGCCCTACCCCCCGTCCCACCACGGCCCCCGCCATTCCCACCGCCACGTCCGGGACTGCCAACCCCTGCGCTACGGCAACGTCACCCACGAAGCCTGGCCCAGCGACAACAGGACGAGTGGCCCCGTGGCTACCACCAGAACCTTCGTGTCCTACATCCCCCCGGAGGGCAGGGACCGCAAGGCCGTCTACGGCCATTTCACCTTCGTGAGGGACCCCCTGAGGACTCTCTCGGTGCTGGAGCCGGGGGGCCCGGGGGGTTGCCGGGCTCACCGCAGGGCCACGGTGGAGGAGACAGCCAAGCTCCGGAGGTGCCTGGTGGCCCAGAACGGTGGCTACTTCAACATGGAAACTGGCGAGTGCCTGGGGAACGTGGTGAGCGACGGGAAGCTGGTGAGAAATTCCGGAGGGGTGCAAAACGCTCAGTTTGGCATCCGGAAGGATGGCACCATGGTGTTTGGGTAAGGAGCTGGGGAGATGCTGGGAGAGGGGCTCTTTTTTCCCTGCAGATCCCTAGGAATTGTGGAGGCAGGAAGCCCTGCACAGGCACTGCCTCCTTGGCCTCTCTCCTCACAGCATGGGGATGCTTGGAGCACTTGGATGAGAACTGCCCTGCCTGTATCCCCATGCCTCTGCCCATTGGCTTTTTTGCTGGGATGCAGAGGAGGTGTTTCCCATGTCTCCATTCCCGAGATGCTGAGGTACACGAGAAGGCTTAGAAGGGCAAGAGGCCTCTGAGTAACCCCCAGAAAAGAGGCAGCACTGTGCAGCCCAGTCCTTCTGGGCACTGTGGGGCTGAGGGGTTTGTTCTGCAGACTGCTAGGAAAGCTCTGTCCATCTCTTTCTCATCATCCCAACTTCTGTGCGGGATGCAGACCTCCTCCTGAAGCTCCTTGTCCCCCCAGAACACACACTAGGACAACATTTCCTTTGTCCCCAGCTTCCATGAGAGGGCTGCACCAAGGGGTCTGGGAGGAGCTGCAGAAGTTGGTGCTGCAGGCTGTGCCCTGGGGAGTGTCACCACCCCTTGCAGAGGTTGCACCTCCTCATCCTCACCATGGGAGCCCCAGCATCTCTTGGCTGCTGGGAGGTGTGGGCTCAGCCTGGTGGTTACGTGGGCATCAAGTGAGGGTGTGTGATACTCCTGGAGGCAAAAGCTCAGAGCACCCTTTGATGAGGAACATCTAACAGAGGAATGGGGAGTGCTGGCTGGAAGGAAAGGCTCCCAGCAGCTGACCTCCAGCAGCAGCTAAAGGTCTCAGAAGGCTTCCCAGGAGTCTTTCTAATGCTCTCAGAAGACTGAGAAGCAGCCTGGAAGCTGCTGTATCTGTTGATTGCATCCCCCACCCATTCTGCTAATGTGATCTCACGTGTCCTTAGACTTCAGAGAGGGTCCCCATGGAGCCAAACTTCACCAAGCTGGGGCTGTAGCTTGCAGCCACTCCTTGGCAGCCCTCAGGCCCATGGAGGGGCTGGTGGCATTGGTGACACGTCCACTTGAGTGAGGGCTCTTCTGCTGAGGGGACCAGGAGCAGCTGCAGGGTCACTGTTGAGCCCTTCAGCTCAGCTCTGCCCTACTTCTCCCTTGCCCCAGCAGGATTTCCCTGTGGTCAGGGTGCTGTGTCAGCTGCTTGGTGTCTTCCAAAACGTGTTAAACAAGAAGCTGTGGAGTAAAGAAATTTGGTCTGTCAGGGCAGAGCAGAGGGTAATTTGGACTTGACCCTTTCACACTGTCACCAGGAGGTGCACCAGGACAGGTTGTGACTCCCCACTGAGCAAAGGTGCTGCCTCCATCATTGCAGGCTTTAAATCCTGACACTTGATCAGCCCATGCTCAAGCTCTTTTACAATCTGATCCCATTTTTTTCAGCAGTGAGCATTTTGTCTTTGTGTCCCCTTCCCATAAGTAAAGGGGTTTGGTTTTGCACGTTTTTCCATTTGGATATTTTGAATTCTGCTTTTCTACAAAGCTTTGTTCAGCTGCCATCACGGATGCTAAAGAACCTAAAAGCTGAGAGCATCCAGCTTCCACAAGACACGTCTGGAGCACACAGAGCAAAGAGTTTTAAACCAAAATAATTAAAAGCAGAACTGTTCAGCCCCAATTTTTGCTGCTGCCCCCTTCTGTCTGTTGCAGATCATCACCTGCCATCTGGTTCTGATGGGGCAGATGTTACTCAGCACCCTCATTCCTGAGAGATGTGCTCCCCAGGGGCACAGCACTGATCATGGAAATAGTGAGCAGTCCTTTGGCTGCTCAGGCAAAGGTTTTGCTGTCTGCAGGGGTGTTGGAAGCTCTTCCCAGGCAGAGGGGAGCTGGGGGCATCCAGCTGTGTTTCCCCTCAGCTGAAAACCCTCTGAAAAGCTGTTTGGTGTCACTGCTGTGCAGAATGGGAGCTGACAGACAGCAAGGTGTTACCAGCTGCTTCCACAGATCCCCAGGTGCTTGGCAGTGTCTCTGCCCTCACCAGATGCTTTTCTGCCCTTATTTCCCTGGCTGGGGTGCACTGGCTGCATGGCTGGCAGGAGTTGTTTCAGGCACAGTGCTCTGGGACCATCATTAATGATGGTTTTGTGCAGAATAGCAGAGAACAGGGTCCACTGGCTGCTGAAGTGACGTTCCACACAGCTTGGCCTCTGGTTTTGCATGCAGCTGGAATTCATTCAGCCACCTCCTCCCTGCTTCTGTAGCCTGCTGGCAGCAGCAGGAGAGGCAGGGACACTGCTGTGGCTGTGGGTAACCCCTCCTGCTCTCTCTTTCCCAGCTACCTGTCTGAGGAAGATGTCTTGGATGAAGCAAACCCCTTTGTGCAGCTCGTCAGCGGGGTGGTTTGGCTCCTCAGAGATGGAGAAGTGTACATCAGCCAGAGTCAAGTGGCTGAGTGTGGTGACACTCAAACCACAGGTAGAGACTGTAAAACCCCTCTTCATCCCAGTGAGACTGTCCTGATGGGGCTGCTGGGAGGAGGGGGTAGCACTGGAAACCATGTTGTCTTGTTGCTGAGGTCTAAATTTCTTCTGTGCTACTTTCCCCCCTCCCTGAGTTTGGAGCAAGTGCAGCACAAGGACCAGGCTGCCTACAGGATGAGGCTGCACTCACCTGTTCAGGGTTGTTGGAAAGAATTTGCTGAGGATTGTAAATGCTGGCAGTATGATTGGTGCTAATAATTGTCCAGAAAAACTCAAAATCAGATGCCTCTTAAAAGAGTTTAAACCCAGGGGCTTGTACATCCCACTCCCCTTCCCTGTGCCAGACAGAAACTGAGCAACAGTGGAAATGTTGTTCCTAGGTGGGCCTGGATGAACCAGAGGAACCTGAGCTGCATCTTCACTGTGTTTCAGCTCAGATGAGCTCCTTGCTGGGAGCTGTTTTGTCTAAACAGCCTCTTCCATCATCCAGCTGATGCCCCAATTGTCCCCTGTCCTGCACAGGAACCTTCGAGAAGTTCATCAATGTGGTATCAGCCAGGACAGCAGTGGGACATGACCGGCAGGGCCAGCTGGTCCTGGTTCACATGGATGGACAGACAGAATCCAGAGGGTAAGGCCAGGGTCGTGGTAAGGTCTTGGGCCAGGTCCAAGATGGCTCTTTGGATCCTGTCACTGGAACTGGAGGCAGCAGTGTGGGTTTAAGGGAGAGACTTGCAGAGCTCAAGAGGTCAGATGAAGACACTGCTGTTGGGTGTCCCTGTGGCAGAAGCTGGGACAGGAGAGCTTCCCCCCTCCTGTGGAGGGGAGGAACCACCCTTCTAGTGCAGCAGCTTCAGTGAAGTCAAGCAGCAGGGATGAGCACCAAACAACTGTTTTCTATTTGCAGGGTCAACCTCTGGGAAATGGCTGAATTCCTGAAGCAGCAGGGACTCATCAATGCTATCAACCTGGATGGGGGAGGCTCTGCTACACTGGTCCTGAATGGGACCCTTGCCAGTTACCCTTCTGAGCACTGGTAGGTGTTGGCAGGCTGTGCCCAGGGCTGCAGAGCCCAGTCCTGCCCCTCTCTTCTGCAGGGGGGTCACAGCCTGAAGGGAAGTGGCAGGTTGTGAGGGAGAGAGTGACTCTGAAAATGTTAAGCCCTGTAGTAGTGACAGTGTGGGGTTTTTTCCACTTAGTCAGCCCTGGATTACAACAGTTGAGCTGTTTTCAGTTGTGTTTGGCTGGGCTGAGTGGCCTGATGTGGGAGCAGATAAAGCAGCAGCTCTTAGACTGAGAGATTAAGAACTGTATATATTAGCAGAGATCTGATTATTATGGAAGAGAAACACTGAGCAGGAGACCCTGCCTCATGAGGGAACCTAAGGAATATTTTACTTAGAACTTAGTTGTTTAGAAACATCAAGAGAGACAAAATTCCACTTGCAGTCTGGCTGTTGAGAACCAAGCCTGCTGTAACCACAGCAGTCACTCACAGCAAATAACCTCAAGAAAAGGGGAGTTGAATGCCACAACCAGGGAAGCTGGGACTGCTTAAAGGGAGAATTTGCACTTTCCTTTCTTTAACTCTGTGTTTGAAATGGCTCCTGGCCAGCAGCACTTAAAACCACTCAAGTTAAAACACCGACTCACCTTGAGTCTCACAATTACCTTTTCCCATGGTTGATGTTCTCCTTTGACAGTGTGAACCAGGATGAAAATTCCATGGGTTCTACCCACTGGTTTCACCCAGGGCTGGGAGCAGCCCTGTGCTCACACCCCTCCCTGGTGGCTCCTCTCTTCTGTCCCCAGCCCTTTTGACAACATGTGGCGCTGCCCTCGGAACATCTCCACCATCATCTGCATCCACGAGCCTGCCTGCCAGCCTGCTGACTGCAGCAGCCACGGGCACTGCCTGGAAGGGCACTGCCATTGCACTGGGGACTTCTGGAGAGGCCCAGCCTGTGACATCTTGGACTGTGGCCCTTCCCACTGCAGCCTGCACGGGGTCTGCACCGACTGTGAGTCTCTGGTGGGCAAAAAACTTCCAGGGAGGGAGGTGCCTGTGGGTGGCTCTGAGCAGAGCAGGGCCCTGGGTGGGTGTGTAGCTGGGGAATGTCCCTGCTCTGCCTGGCAGGTCCCCTGGGTGGGTTTAGCATGTTTCTGAGTGCAGTCCTGCTGGCTCAGGGTGTCCTCTCACACTGGGGACACGGAGTTCTCATGGGCTGGCACCAGCAGCAGCTGCTTCCATCATTGCCAGGAGCAGAACTCCTTGGAGAGGCTTCCCAGGTTTTCAGGGCTGTGGGAGCTGACTGTCTGGCCAGTCCATGCCCAGACACTGGGAGCCAGCTGGTGCTGCTGCCTCAGCCCTTGGCTTACCTTCTGCCTGCACCAAGTTGCTCTCCCCCTCTCCTTCAGCAGAGCTGAGGTCAGAGCAGGTTCCCTGGGCCCAAGACCTGGAAACTGGAACAGGATTTGCCTTTAAATTCAGTGCCTCAGTTTCCCTTTCTGCTCCCTGGGGTTGTGCCCCTGGTTTGGGAAGCTGTGGATGGGGAGGACAGTGTCTCATCACACTGTGAGACACAATTCCTGAGCTCTGTCCCCTCCCCTTACTGGTCCTTCTCATGCTTCACTGGTTTTACAAGTGGGCAATTGCTGCTCTTCTCTGAACTCATTTGGAATCCAGGGAGTGCTGTAATGTGCACCCCCAGCTTCTGCTTTGCTCTGGCTGCTCAGTCCATTGCTCCTGTTCCTTTTGTGCCTCCCTGATGGAGCTCACAGCCAAGGTTGCTCTGCAGTGAAGGGATGGAGCAGTGCTCCTGGGTGCAGGTGTTGCTGGGCTGCTCCAGAGGGAATCTCTCCAAATCCAGTCAGAGGGAGGTTCTGTTGGGTCTGGCAGCTGCAGAGGGATCTGCCTGCCAGGTCAGGATTCCTCTCCTGTGGGTTCCCTGGCAAAGGCAGGAAAAGTTAAGAGGGTAGCTCACCTGAAGAAGGAGAGGCTCCTGGGTTTGAGTGCCTGCTGTTCCTAAGCCTGTGTTGTCCATGCCTGTTTGTGTCTGCACAGCTGGATGCCTCTGTGATGCTGGCTGGATGGGCAGGAACTGCAGTGAAGGTAAGGCTGAGCCACTCCACTCCTCAGAGCCACTGGGAGCTGCTGCCTGCAGTGCTGGGGGGATCTTCTTGGCTGGGAGGGAGCAATGAAGGGAAAACCTGCAGTGTGGGTTTTCTCTGTCAGCTGTAGCCTGAACATCTTATGTTTGGCTCAGTGCAAAGCACTTGAAGCCCTTGCTTCTCCATCAGGGTGCAGGTTCAGCTGCTGCTCTGAGCAGCCTCAGTACCCTGTGCCAGGGGCTCCTCAGTGGGTGTAAGCAGAGGTGGGGTTGCTTGTCTTCCTCACCAGAACCCTGATGGGATCTGGACTTGTCTCCTGCAGCTTGCACTCATGGTTTCTATGGGGATGCTTGCACCCAGAAATGCCAGTGCCAGAATGGTGGCTCCTGTGACCCTGTGAATGGAACCTGCTCCTGCCCAGCTGGGTACTATGGCACCAGCTGTGAGCAAGGTAAGGGCTTCTCAGAGGGGCTTGAAAAAAAAAAAAAAAAGGAGGCAGCAAAAAGGAATTTTCCTTCATCATTAGAAAATTGTGAGTTCCCATTTAGTCTCTGCCCCCCTCAGCCCCGTGTGTTGCTTCCCCCAGCCTCTGAGTGTAGAACATGAATATTCACCTCTCCTTCAGGGGAGGGTATTGGCCCAGGCCCTGCCTGGAGATCCAAGGATTCACCACCACCTGGATTCAGGTGACCCAGGGCAGTGTAAAAATGCTCCACAGGGCCCCCGGCTGACAACCTTTGAACTCACCTGTGCTGTGCTGGTGCTCACAGTGTTCTGGCTTGTGCAACCCCCTCAGCTTTTCTGAAGTGCTCGAGGCCCCAGGGGATCTGACTACAACAAGTTCCTGACAGGCTGGGTGTGTAAACCCCCTGTGTTATCAGTGAGTGTTCCTGTGCTGAGAACACAGCAGTCAGCCCCATCCCAGCTTTACAAAAACTCCTTGACACAAACAAAACAGCCACCAACTCCCCCTTTGATGCTTTCAGGTCGCTGGAGGAAGCAGGAGGGGCAGAACAGGCTTTGCCAGGGGCCCTGGCTGCTCAGCACAGCCAGAAAGCCCTCTGGGTGCTTGTACTCCAACCCCAGCCTCTGCTTCCTTTCCAGAATCAGCTGCTGCTCCAGCTGAAGAGCAAGGCT